>NW_023501222.1:0-336729 GCF_013396195.1 Fusarium tjaetaba
GAATTGGAGGATGGATCTAAGCTGCGGCTGGGCTGACAGAATGGTAATCGGGCTGAGGTGTGATGAGACAAGACAAGCTATTGTGCAGTAGTAGCTTGCTACAGCAGCTGCTAATAAGCTGCAGCTGCAGGATAGGACGTTGCAGGTGGCAGGGGGGGGGGGGTTCTGTCTGTCCAGTCCTGGAGGAAATGATGAAGTGCAAGAGAGAAATGAGAGAGAATGAATGAATGAATATCGACGAGAGGCAGATCAAGTGGTTATACAAAGAGGCTGACTTCGCTTGAGTCCTATCCTGCAGCTGAAGCTTATTAGCAGCTGCTGTAGCAAGCTACTACTGCACAATAGCTTGTCTTGTCTCATCACACCTCAGCCCGATTACCATTCTGTCAGCCCAGCCGCAGCTTAGATCCATCCTCCAATTCCTCTCGCAGTCTAGTCCCAAGCCGCGCCTCCGCCAAATATCCAGCCCAGAATGATCCAGCCAGGCCTAACCTCGCGCCTTTCAAGCCTCCAGGTAGAATGTGCCTTTCAGCTGCACCCACAAGGCTCTCTTGTGCGACACAATCATCGCATCTTGCCGTTGAGTTACAGGAGACTAGGTAGACTAAACCAATCGCCAACGCTGACTAGCCCAAGCCTCTCTCGCCCGAGCAACGTTAACCTGCTTGCAGACAGTCGCATGCAGCCCTAGATGGAAGCACAGTAATCACATCTGGGTCCCGTCCCTCTACTGTTGCTGATGCAGCCAGTACCTGATCAGCAGAAATCCAAAAATATCTCCCAACGGTACATGAATCGCCACAGTTTGAATGCTCCTTGGCTCATCAGTCAGTCAGGTTTAGAAATGCCGCAGTCTCACAGTAAATTGACTGCGCCACGACCTGTCAATAAGAACCTCGCATCTGCCAAGACCTCGGATTCAGATCGTTACGAATTCATACACGTATTTTCGGATTTGCCATCATCTCCTCATATTCCCATTTGGCTTTCTCTCCGAACTGTTGGACTGTGTGCTCCATTCCGTTCGATCTTGGCAGACACAGCACATGACCCTCTTCCTGTAATACTTGCAGTGAAGCTGAAAAATAACCCGCTGGAGGTGGAGATGACCAACCTAACTCAAAAGAGCTTAATCCAACGGGACAAACCTTTTGTCTTCTCTTACGACCGCCTTGACAACCCTTCAATAAAAGGGATACGGTACAGGACGGGAGAAATTTAAATAATAATATCAAAAGCGCAAAGACCCAATCATAATCATCATTTTCGAACAAGCTCGGCACTTTCATCGGTCATCAGCCCCAAAATTTGCTCTAGGTGCTCTTCTGTCCATGCACCTCACAAGACAAGAAGCGCAATGCGTACAAATATACCACTAAATTGTGTCCTGGTCTTCTGGGATCTCTAGCTCGGTATAATGATGAGTTACGTCTTTTCATGTGAGTTGAGCCATACGTTGCTGTGCTTGCTTGGAGGTTGTACCAACATTCTCATGATCACGCATGCTCTCGAGCGTGGGTTGGTGATAGCCCCGGTATGCTTGGGCACTGCAGCCATCAACTTCATACCTGTGTAGCCAGACTTTAGAAATCCTTCGCTACTAGATACTGGCTTTATCACACCTGAACTCCGCCTTGCGTATCAACGAGAGCTGTCCTCAGAGCTTCCACCACCTCTTGTGCAGAACTATACTCAAAATTCCATAACTTCTTGATAACATCCTTGACAGGATTACTGTCACCAACGTAAGGATACTCTCCGTCCATAAGTTTCTGCTGGAGTTCTTCTATCTCTATTGGCCCATAAGGAACAGTCCATTCTGTGATCTCACAAATTGCAGTACCAAGCGCAAACAGCTCCTTTTCGAGTACACTTCGGGGAGTAGAGTCTCCTTCTGGTCCTGGCACCCAACAACGAGGTTCACATGTAAAGAGAAGCTCGGGGAACTTGCCCTTCAGAATCGAGCCGGCAAAGTCGCAGAGTTTGATATGAAGATCATCAAAGACAAGAACATTTCGAGGTGAGACGTCGCCCCAAATAACCCCGCGATCATGGACGTATTGCAAAGCTTCCGTGAAGTCGATAGCTACCTGCAAGCGACGAGCCATTGCCGGAGGTTCGTTCTTCCCAATGTACTCCCGTAAATTGCCATGAGGCGCCCGCTCAAGACGCAAAGCCCAAGCTTCTTCTCCATCAGGCATGAGTTCGACACCGATGCACTTGAGGATACATGGATGTGAGCCGAGAGCTTCATATATGGCAGCTTCGCGCTTAAACAAGTTGCTTGTATCTTCAGCGAATGCGGCGTGGTCGTACATTTCACCGTCTAACCAAAATCCAGCTGCCTTCAGAGCGGACTTGGAGTTGCCCTTCTCTGTGTATACGATGCTGAGGCCTGTTCGGCCGAGGGGCTCGAGTCTGGCTCGGATGGCATGGGCAGCTTCTCGATCCGAAAGGCGCATTCTGAAATTACGCAGAAATTCCAGAGTACGGACAGAAACGGCAGTGTCAAGAAGAAATGAATCACAGTGAGTATCTCAGACAGCTCACAATTGCACAAGCACGAAACGTTCTAGCGGTAGATGATGCGGGGAAGTTTAAGCTTAATTCTTAATACATTGTCATGTCTCCCAGTGAACAAGTAGGCACGAGTATAACAACTCAGGTATGAATAATGACCAATTAATAGTGAAACCTGTTACTATAATAGAGTGCCCGTATCCGTACATCTCAATCATATGAGTTTCTCTCAAAATATTGTAATATTTAGCCATCTTGGCCAGGCAGCCTAGCCAAGCACTAGCAACAGCGTATTATTGAACGCCGAAGCGCCGTCCTCTCAATGTTGATGCGACTAATGCCCGTCCCATATACGAATATCCCGTAACGAATAACTGATCAGCTACTCAATAAACTAATGCAAGCCGTGGGAAACACTTAAATTAGCCAGGGTGCCTTGGTCACGAGAGGTCTCAGAAACCCGATCGTCAACCAATACAATGCGGTTTCGGTCCGTCCCTTGTTGACTGCGGCTGAACTCCTAGCATACCTGATCCTTGTGCCAAGATAACCTCTTCCGCACCAGATATGAACGTTGTCACTGTACTAGCCAATGATGGTTCAGTGGGCATGCAAGTTGTTTGTCCAATTCCGCTCTCTCAAGTGTTCTCTTCGAGAGTCAACATCTTCAACACCAATATTTCAACGATTTATGATAGAGAATGCTTCACTGGAAGGCCGCCTTACAATGTATTTTCTCAGTTATCCCTTGCATATTGTCTGAGTTTCCACTGCCGGCTCTAAATGCCACTCAAACATCCTCCCACTCATCGAGGCACCTTGCAGAAATGGCGGTTTCATCTTCCATCGTGACTTTAAATATACCCGCCAACTCTATTCAGCTCGTGCAGTCTTTGGCCCTATCAGAGCTTTATCTTTTCAGAAGAACCAATAGAAACATCTTGCCCCTGGCATAAACATAAACGTACATGCATTGGCGTGTATGGCTTCGATGCAGATCTCCTCAAATTAGCTAGGCCAGTTCCCGAGGGCAAGCAGGGACGAAAATAGATGAGATACGGTGTAAATATATGCCGCGATAGGGCGGTTTCTAGTCATGACCGCGGTGGTCCCTTATAGAGTTGATGCCCTGCTGTCAGTTGTGCGAGCAGTTTCGTTGTGTTAGCCAGGTCGGATCCCATTGTTTCCACTTACACGTTCTTCCACCATCTCCAGTTGGAGCAACACCAGCAATTATGTCTCGACTTCTCTCAGTCCTTCTCCTCTCTCTCCCCTTTGCCCTCTCAGCAGACTTTGAAAGTGTCACCATCAGTGCCAACCTCGACAACGTTGGCCACACATGTATCAGCAAGTGTCTCTACTACACCGTTCTGTCCGATATGGGCAGGGCTATGGGGTGTGATGACCCCTATGATAACAACTGCTACTGCGCTACCGCCGCTGCATCTGCTAACAAAGCCGATGGTTTCATGTCCAAGTGCGCCACCTCATTGTGCTCAGCTGGCGATCGCTCTCGGGACTTGACTTCCATGCAATCCTACTACGCTTCGTACTGTATGGGTGCAGGCTTCACGCAACCTGGTGCTACTGAGTGGTACAATCCTGCTGAAGCTACAGAGGAACCAACGAATGAGCCTACGGCAGAGAGCAGTGGTGGCAGTGATGCGAGGCCCAGTCGAACTGCCAACTCAGGTGGTGACGCGACTTCAACGCACATGACCATTGTCACACAAACGGCAGAGGACGGTGCTTCCAGAACGCAGGGTAAGTTCCTGCTGCTCATGGTGATGGTGCCTTTGCTGTTGCTTCAGGTACTGTTCCTGTGCGTGCCCTATCGAGAGTTTCTGCTAACTTTCTGGCCACTAGTAATCGTCGAAGCAACATCCACCTACTGGGTCAACTCGGACGGATCCCCAGCACCATCCAAGAACGGGGATGATGGCATCTCTGTCGTCAAGATTGGTGTCAGCGTCGCTGTACCAGTCGTAATCATCGCTGCTGGCGTGTTTGCTTGGTGGTTCGTCAGACGAAGAAGACAACAAAACACACAATACCCCCACACTACTCAACCCCTCAGCGAAGTTACAACGGGCGGCGGTCCTGCTGTCGTGACGTCTGTCTCCCCTTCGACGCCTGAGAGGAGGGACACTCTACCAAGAAAGCCCGTCGGAGCTTCAACAATCTCTTCTGTTTCTTCTCTATCCAAGACCAACGAATTATCTGGTATTGGCGTTCAACGTGAACTTTCTGGGCGGGAGGTTCATCACTTCCCCAACATGACACCCAGTCCGCCCATCCAAGTCTCAGGACAACATGAGATGTCGGGTGAAGGATGGAGACCAAACTTGGAGATGGACGGTCGTGATGCTCGTGTGGAAATGGCTGGCGAAGCAAGGCCTCCTGAGCTCCCAGGCTATACCAACCCAGCGAATGCGCACACGCCTCATGAGAGTGTTCAGCGATGGGAACTGCCTGATAACTCACGTCAGAGATAGGCTGTAGGCTTCAACGGCCGTTATATGTTGTTCTGTGTTCTCTCCTTCATAGTAGTCATTCCATTGGGCTCATTGTTTCTTTTCGGCGGTGGAGTTGGGCGAGGGAAGATGTTGCTGACAAGTGTAGAGGGGAAAGCTAATAAGTATTGTTTTCTTGTTACATTGCCGCGTGCCTAATCAAGAGTCAACATAGTGTTTTATCAGGGTAGTGGACACTGCATTCGTTCTCTTGCTCATCACTTAATGGTAGGCCTTCCAGTATACTGATTGCACTCGAGCATCCATTGACTTTACAAGAGGGGAGCTGCTCAACTCGAGTGCATAACTCAGGTGATTGATCAAGCACTTGCTTCCAACGCTAATAAAACAATCGGAGATTTGCTCTCCGTTATTGCCAAACTCCTCTCCTCTAGGAGTAAGAAACTTGGGACCCAGATTCTAGTAGTAAAATTAACACTTGTAATTCGGAATATGAACAGGCAACACGCTTACCAGCCACTCCGTCATACTGACATTCTCGGGTTCGTGACAGCCATCAAGGAGAGGCCTAAGACAAAAAGAAACATCACGATGTCATTTAATGACAAAAGTGCAAAAGGAAGGGTCTGGCCGGGGATTGAACCCGGGACCTCTCGCAAGCAATGCTGTAGGGTTTTCCCTAAGCGAGAATCATACCACTAGACCACCAGACCAGTGTTGAAGCAGAACATTTGGCGCTGCTGTTGATGGACGGCAGGGCTCGTAATGTGGTCTAAGACCTAAAGCTTCCCAGAAAATGAGTGTCCTTAGTCTGAGCTGTGAGACTGGGTGGTCAGCAATTGAAAGCGGCAGAAGTCATTTAGTCATTACCGTGGGATGTTCAGCTCTTACCATTTCACTCAGTATTCATTAGATAATAATCATCAGATCCTTCTTCAGCCCATCTGTGTAAGTCCGCTCCTCCGCAAGAATCTCTCTTGCAGGTGTTGAGAGCGGAATTAATAATCACATCCACTTTATACCAATAAAGCATAAAGTGGGTGTCGTGTAAGCCACAGCCGCAAAGTAGTGCCAAGACAAATGATGAGAAACTCCATTTCCATCCTGCTGTCATCTGGTTGGTCAATTTGCTGTCACAGCTGCTGAAAATGGACAATCGGGGTAATCATTATCTTGGTTCGCCGACTCTTACGGTGGCCGCGTGCCCCGAGATCACTTATTCACAAAATTGTGACGACAATGGCATCGTGGACTGCGGAGTTGGGTTGTGATGTTGAGGATTTCGTTCAGATATATAAGAAGTGGTCGTATCTGTGAAAACGAAAAACGTCTTATCATCAGTATCCAAATCATTAACACTCAATCATAAGACGCAATATCTTAAGCATACCTTTTTTCCTGCTATTAAATCAAAACGATGTCTTCTCCCAGGCTCATTACTGTCTTTGGTGCCACTGGCTCTCAGGGCGGCAGCGTGGTGCAGTCCTTGCTTCAGAACAAGTCCCAGTCCTTCAGGATCCGAGGAATCACTCGCAATCCTGAGTCCGGAAAGGCCAAGGCTCTCGCCGAGCATGGTGTTGAGGTAGTCAAGGCTGACGGTCTGGTCAGGGACGAGGTGATTGAAGCTTTCAGGGGCAGCTGGGGAGTCTTTGCCAATACAAACTCGGACGATCCTGTAAGTCATTGAAATCGGTATTTTGATTCTCCTCTGATACAGTTGCAGTCAATGAACCAAGAAGGTGGACCTACCGAACTTGATATCGGCAAGAGCCTCGTGGATGCAGCCGCTGAGGCAGGGGTCCGTCACTTTGTGTACAGCGGTATGGCCTCTGCCTCTGAAACCACTGGAGGAGTGGTTCCTAACAAGGCTTTCGACAGTATGCCATCTTCTCTTTCCTTCCCTTCCACTTGGAATCTCCACACTGACTTAATACAGTGAAGCATGCTGTCGGGGAGTATGCAAAGAGTAAGGGGTTTGAGACTGTCAACATTGTTAGCCCAGGCTGGTACATGGAGAACCATCTCGTGGAAGATTTTGCCCCAGCTCTTGGCGGTTTCCCTTTCACCACTGACGAGGAGGATTACCTCACTCTACGTGTTCCACGCTGGGGCGGTAATGAAGAGATTCCCTTCATTTCTATCGGAGATGACTATGGTGATCTTGTTCATGGCATCTTCCTCGATCCCAAGAAGTACAACGGGTGTCTTGTCCAAGGTATCAGCGCCAGCGAGACGACTGAGAAGCTTGTTTCCGAGTTCGGAAAAGGTGAGTGTCGTGGTTCCAGCTGTTGAGTTCTTTTAGCTAATGGCTTGTCAGTGACAGGTAGCAAGGCCCGGTTCGTGCCCATTGAGGACTGGAAGAGCATGGAGACTTACGGCGATCAATCATTTGAGACTGTCAAGTACATGTTCGGTTTCTGTCAGCACTCTGGCGGCTTGTACTATGGAGTGCCTAACGACTTGGGCCCTGCTACTGAGCTGAAGGCAAAGGCAGTTGAGGCTAAGGGACAGTCGAGCGATGCTAAGTTGATGACTCTCGAGGGGTTCTGGGAGAAGTATTTCGCTCCTTGAAGGTCGGTAACGATGCTTTTGGATACAATGGAATGCGGTTTGACTCTGCAGAGCTCAATCCTTGACCTGCAATAGTCCGTCACCAGTCTTTGGCCTTATGTAGTTTGTGCTGTTGCTTAAAGTCAATGCTCAACATTTGTCGATATCTTGTGTCTAGTTGGCCTATCACAACAGTGCAGCCATATCACATTCTTTGATGCGTCCCTGCTTGGTAGATGAAATTAAGGAAGCGAGCTGCAGCTTCCCGTCAGGGCGATCTGTAAGGGTCGGTGCATCCGTTGGGGCCTTATCATTGGAGGAGTCAGAAGAGAACAAAGATAGATCATGCATATACCGGGCCAGGGATCCGGGAGACAGTTGTGGGAATGGATAGTAGAAGCAGCTTGGCCAAGCCACGTCACTAGGTAAGGTAGGTTGAGAATCACCCGCCCCGGGCACATATGACAGCCAGTTGGCAAGCAAGCACCTGCACCTCAGGTGGCCTCCCCTGAAACGAAGACTGACTCCCCTCTACACTTTGATCATCTCAGTATTAACGACCCCTAAGCTTCTAGAAGCTTAGGTAGGTAATTTCACTCTGTGGCTTCTCTAGGCTCTTCAGGTTTTTTTTCTGCTGCTGCAGAGACTCATGGCCTAGCCACACTCTGTGCCTAGGTACCTTGGCTATAAATTGCATCCGCACCCACTTCTCGGTTTTCCTCCTTCCCTCCTCCAACAATTTTCCACGAGACCAAGAAACAGCTCTTCACCTGTCCAAGAGTGTTTGATACTAGTCTTCCTTCTTCTATTTCCCTTCTGTTATACCTTCTAAAGTTCCTTGCAACTTGTCTTTTATTAAACGAAAAGTTCTTCGGGTGCCTGCATCTCGCATCTTGCCTCCTGCCTCTTACTCTTCGTGGTTGCCCCGGCATCGCACCACAACAGAGGGGAGGAGCGAGACTGCATCTTTCCTTTTCTCACCTTCCCTTCTCTTCCCTTGAGGCTTCAATAAATCCTCCCTCCCTCCTGTCTCGACTCTAATAGAGTCTTTGCCCTTCACCTTTTCCTCCACAACATTGTCCGTTAACACTTGTTACTTCTTTCGCGCGCCCATCACAGTCTATCACTGCATCAAGCGCTACGGGGAAATAAATATTCACTCTTTGTCACCTTTCTATCATATACCCCAACCCGTTCTGCTCGCGGTCATCAAATGGGCAACCCTATTGACCCGGACGCCGTTATGCGGGCCACAATGGTAAGACTTCCTCTTCACTTTCATTGTTCCATTCATATCACGGGGGTCCTATTTGCTTTCTCTGCTAGCGCCCTCTGTATCATCTTCTCAATACCATACGGCGACCTTATAACTGACAAATTCTGGTAGGCCGACCTCTCTCGCCTTCGTCAGGAAGAACTTCCTCTGAGCAATGAAACGAGAAGAGATCGAGGCCCAACTTATGCCCCAAGCCGAAACAATGGAACTGGCCACTTTTCGGTTTCTGTGAAAACTGAACTCAAAAGCCTATGGGGTGCCAAGATCAACGATGCAGAGTCCCAAAGTATGGAGGGCCTTCAGCTCGAAGATGCACGACCTTGGGCAAAAGGCCAGAGAAGAGAGAATCTTCCGAACATCATAGTTCACAAGTAAGTTTTTCTGCCTACAGCAATTAGATCTTCTAACACCTTCGATAGAAATGCTCCAGCTATCCCTGCTTCCGGTAGAGCGCCCGCTACACGTCAGTCTCGGGGAACTCACGTTCAGTTCAAACCCACGACACCCGGTTAGAAGCCCTGTGTGATGAGAATTATAGAACAGTATAATGTTAATATGGCCACAGCGAGATGGGGCCCTGGACCTACGGAGACAGCCTCTCGAACCAATCGTGAAGAGCCTTCGCCTCCGCCTACTCACATCACGGAAGAGCAGGATGAGGATGCCCAGGAACCTATTGCATTTGAGTTGTACAAAAGCCAGTGCCACCTCATTCCCGGGAAGGCTGAGGCACTCAGTATTGTCACACACATTGCTGTCAAGATCATCGCAGAGAGCGATGGCATTCTAGAGATTCGAAATGACACTAAGGGCCTCCGAATCCACAATGCTCTCGAACTCGAGCAGCCAGTCCTCGACGGACTCTTGTGTACCATCAAAGTGAAGACTAGGCCCTTCTCTGAGAAGCTTCGCTTTGCTACAGTTAGCGATGCGCAGGATTTCAAGATGAATCTGATCAAGCTTCAGAATGCTCTGCTAGATCATCAGAAGCAAAACACCGACAAGTCTCAGATTAAGGAAAGCAAGGCGGAGGACGACGACGACCTCTTGATGGCCGCCAGCCCCATTGCGGAAACGGCGTCCGATACTTCAATCCCCGTCGTCAACGGTTCTTCTCAACAGGTGCCCAGCGCGGACCAAGAGCCCCTTATCATGATGGATGACACTTGGGGAGCGCCAGCTAACAGCAACATTCACAGCCTGGGGCATGAAACCGTACAGCTTAGTCAGTTGTTAAACCAGGTTCTGGAGCAGGTCGCTGCCCTGGGGAACCACTCTAGTCAGAGTATCGATGGGATTGAGTATGAAATCCTTGACCAGGCTCTTAGCCACGGTCCGCTGCATGAGCGTGGCGAGCAAGTGCGAGAGGGTCTCTTAGACATCATTCGTACCTGCCTCAACATGGCGGGCAAGCCGGTCCTCGGAGATACCAAAGCAGTTGAGATTCCTGTCAATTTCAATGCTACAGGTCCTGGTGGTGCAACTGACCAACAGGAGAAGAATCCGAAGCAGGTGGAGGATTCAACCAACCGCTCTGTGCTCGGAATGCCTAAGGGCTTGGGTTCTTCACGTTTTGCCAAAAAGCCGGCGACATTCCAAGGCAGATTCACTGGCCCGATCAAGTACTGAGCTTGATGCCGCCATGTAGGAGGACAGAAAGCCTGGGGAAAGCTGGTGACATATTTGGTGTAGAGGATCTCTCTTTTGGGCCTGGTAGTTGGGGCATTCGCTGTAATGAAGGTTCTTCAACGAGTGCTTTCAAGGGTAATTTTGGAGATCGGCCTCTCGATGGGCAATGGAAGCGACTAAGGCATGTTTGTAGAAATTGAGATAGTCCCAGCGTACCCAGCGCAATAAAGCAAACTGTCTGGATCCTTTCGGTTGCTGGTTGTGTGAATGTGTTTAGGATTGTTTGTGTTTCCCGTGGCATCTGTCTCTATATGCTTCCAGCAACTGTCTAGAGTCACGGTCGAGTCCTTGGCCATCCTTCAAGGCCTCAACAGCTAGTTTCTCGGCTTCTCTATAACGGTGGAAGAAGTAGTGTTCTTCAACGGCATGGATAACCTCTTGAATATCCATCTTGGTGGCGTTATGGCCAATTGGGAGCTTGACTTTCTGGTAAATCTTGTCCATGTCAGTGCTAGATATCCCTATTTACGCCACGGTTCACTTACATCGCCGTTCTCAACCTTTGGCTTGTACTCCTTCTGGACTACTCGCCAAGCTTCTTCTGACTGTCCTGTGCGGCGGGACTTTGTCGCCTCTGCTTCATCGGCTTCATCTGAAGATACATCTGCGAAGGCGAAGTTGGCGAGGGGATCTTCGTCATCCATTTTGTGGTTTAGTTTTGGCTGTGAAGGAGGATGGAGGGAGGAGAGTAAATATTGAGTTTTTGGGTCGATGACAGGAAAGGACCCACTTGGATATGATGTGTAATTAATGGTTGGATGGAAAGGGCATTGATTACTTGGCTGTAGTTGGTTGAATCTCTGCATTAGTAGGTAGTTTCATATTCAAATCTCTTGTTGATATAAAGATCACTACGCAGTATTGCTCCTCATGCTGTGCGTCTGGTATGGTCCCTCGTCTTGTAAATAAGATGGATATAGACCTCGTCCCCGGAAGCAAGAAAAGACGATGTTGAAACAAACTTATCGAAGAAGCCTCTATATCTAGGCTAACTGGCCCAAATTTTTTGATCATTTATAATTCAATGCTACAGATTTGATTAACTCTACTGAGTTCACATACATGGCGACCCTGGTGAATTGGTAAGTATGAGATAAGTTACACTTGATTGTGAAGTACTGCAGTTATCAATCCTTGGATTTACAGGGGTGGATAGCTGTGATGTAACAACGTGGGGCCACGTCTCGACGCGGGGCATATTATATTCCAACGACATTCAAGCTCTTGACCACTTCTTTAACTCATTTCATTCTTAGTTTACAACATAATTCGCAAATATGGAGACCCAGGTTGAAAGGCTTGTTGAGAAGGCGTGGAAGAAGTATGAGGAAACGCCAAAGGATAAGAGATTATGTGAGTACTCGTCAAGACTCATCTTCTTTCAATGGAGCTCTCATGAGCTGAGACGTCGCCCTCCTCTATATCGATATACTCTCTACCGAATCAAATGGATTATCTAACTAACATTTCCAGTGATCGGCGTTGCTGGCATTCCCGGCTCAGGTCAGTAAACCCCGTCGACCTCAAGCTTTAACACTCACAACTATTCAGGCAAAACAACCTTCTCACAGATCATGACCGATCGAATCAATACCCGCGCCTCCTCTTCAGATCCCTCATCTCCTCCTCCAGCAACATTCGTTCCCATGGACGGCTTCCATCTCACCCGCGCCGCCCTCTCGGCCATGCCAGACCCTGATACAGCTCACTTCCGCCGCGGCGCAGCCTTTACCTTTGATGCGCCCAAGTTCCTCACCCTTGTCCAAGCACTCTCCAAGAGACCAATTCCATCAGAGCCAATTCTTGCGCCATCTTTTGATCATGCGCTGAAGGATCCCCGAGACGACGATATCGTCGTCAAACCAGAGCATCGTGTTGTTGTACTTGAGGGGAACTATCTTGCGCTAGATCAAGATATCTGGCGAGATGCGGCGAAGCTTCTGGATGAGGTGTGGTTCGTCGAGGTGGAATTTGAGGTCGCGAGGAGGCGGCTTAGGGAGAGGCATGTAAGAGCAGGTATTGTGAAGGATCTTGAAGAGGGAGACAGAAGGGCCATGGAGAATGATCTAGTAAATGGTAAAGAAATCATTGACTTTAGGCTCAAAGTAGACGAGGTGATCCAAAGTCGAGAAGATGGAAGCTGGGTCCATGAATAGAAGACCTGAATAGAGAAATAATAAATACTTTGTGCATTCTATCGACCAACGTCAAAGGATATCTCATCTAAATCTCTCTAACCGTATCATCGTAGTCTTTCCAAAACGCAAGCTATGCCAATGTAACCAAAACCTACTCCAACGCTGTAATAAGAACCAGCAATGCTCAAATTCGCTCAAATCCAGTAGCCCACTCAGTTCGCAGTCGCATCATGTTTCGTTCGATGTCCTAGATCGTTCCGCGCTCAGCTTGCGAATCTCTTGCGCCATGCTATGCCCCTTGCCCTTGCGCGCTGAAGTGATCGAGGCACGACTCACGTCCCGTCCAGCGGTAGCGGTCTGGTCTAGACCCAGCACTTCAATGAGCTCAGGAATCTCAGCGTGATCGCGCGTCGTCTTCATGCGATGGCACCATGTGACTCTCTTCTCCTCGTTTCCATCGTGGTCTGGGCCTCGTTCTTCTGCTTCTTCAAATGCGCTAATGGGCTTCGGCTTTTCGTCTCGTGGTGTTGAGATGGGTGTGAGGATGTCTCGTGGCTCAAAGAGGAACTCGCCGCCGACTTGACGCTGGTCGCCCATCTTGAGAACGTTTCCGGTTGGGATTTGCTTCACGCCTTGGACAATGCTGCCAACAATGCTGTGCATCATGCTTCGGCGCATGTAGGCTGGCTTGGTGCCTAGTTGCAGCGTCTTTGACATGCCAAGGGCATCGAAAAGGGACCTCGTCGGATCGGTATACACGGGAAAGCGACATCCCGTCTCATTGACATACATATCAATGAGCGCAGGATCACCACACCCAATAACCGCAATGAATGTGCTCACTGGTAGGCGCAAGAGAGCTTCAGGAGTGATAGCATCGGACAAAGAGCGCAGAAACTCTTGGCAGTTCTAGAGGGACAATATCAGTAACTTGAAACGACCACGAGACGAAGGGGTCACGACATACGCCACAGAAGAAATGTCTAACGAAGATGATGAGCACGCGTCGTGCAACGTTGCTACCTGTATAAAGGGTCTTGAAAGGGTGTGATTTTCCGTGTCTGTCGAGAACGATGTAGTTTTCGATCTTCTTGAGGGTTTCGGCGGAGGGTAGGTCGTTGTTGGTCGCAAGTTCGCCTTCAAAATCTTCGGGCTGCGTCTTGTCGACCTTGATCGGTGTAGGAGGAGATTTGCTTCTTGTAGAACCAGCCTTTTTAGGTACAGAGCAAGTATCGCATTTTGGAGCTTCAGGGGTCTTTTCGTCAGAGTCTTGCGCTGGTCGTGGAGGAAGAGTCGGGGTTCGTTCGACAGAAGGACTCTCAGGAGGGATGCCTCTCACGGGCTTGCGCTCAATGGGGGATTTCGCAGTGGTTGAGGCGTTGGCCTCTGTATGATTTTCCGTCATATTGACCCAGAGGATCTTCAAAAACTAAAAGATATCGCGAGTCGTGAAAGACCAAGGTTGCAGTACAAGTTGAGCTTAATCAAGTGAGGGAATCCAATCGCAGAGGGGCATACAAACGGCCCGTAAGTGGCGCCGCTAACAGAACGGTCTCCAGCTTATAAGGGACCGGCCGCAGTGGAGAACTTAGAAGTAGTTTTGATGCGTCGTAAGCGTAAACGGAATGGCAGTGGCTTAGGTTCGTGAAGCGGGAGGTCTTTATGAAGTTATCACGAGATTCCTGGTTCTGGGAAAAGGGGGGAGACGTGGCGTTTTAGGTCGGGTCGGGTTTCTTGTCCATGAAGCGGCAAACTGACTTATGACCTGGTGGCTACCCTTGTTTGGCTGACGATGCCCTGAATTTCAGCGGCATTAGCTTGGTTTTTTGGCTGCTTGTGAGGTCATACATTGGACTGCACGGGGATTGGGTACCCTAGAGATGTCGTGAAACCGCCATTTTGTAATGGCTGAAGGCATGAAAAATATCTCCATTCTGAGTAATTGTATTGAGAAAGAACTTGTTAGTGGTCCTCAAGATAATTTAGTCCAGATCGGGTACTGCAGGGTCGCGGCGTGAGAAAGGATCAGCGTCTTGTCACAGGAACAGAGGTGCTTCTGAATTCACTGAAACACACTGACAGCCATAGCAAACGTCACAGCATATGGCAGTACGGCATCTACATCGCCAATACCGTGCTGTGAAACCAAGCCATGTAGTGACTTAGATCATCCATCAAACATCATTTATATCCAATAGGTCGTCACAAGATTTACTAAGAGTTTGATGTTTGGCAAAGGCATGGGTTGTAAGTAATTGCCGATTACGACAGCTTGAGCGCTATTTATAAACATCAAGAGCAGCAATTGTGATCCAATCCATATTCGAAGCCTCAGTCGCTCTCTGACGATTAACCGCCTCGCGTATCATTGGCATGGGTGTCCAATCCACTTTCGTCATGTCAAAAATCTGTCAGCGGGGACTAGACCAGACAGAAATACTTGTCCCCATCGAGACCAAAGCCTGTCCAAGTATTTCTGTCGATAGAAGTCAAATTCTTGGTGGGGTGTGACATCTTCCCACTCATCCAACCCTCCCACCAAATTCTCTCTTTTTTCGCAGCTCTCACTCATGCGCAGTTAGCCAAGATGGCAGCCCAAGTCCCCACTGAAGCTCTCAAGGAGCTCAACGGTAAGTTCCTACGTTTACGGTCTACTCAGCGGTGAACTATCATGTGAAAACGTATGGACCAAAAAATACTGACAACGGTTGCCCCGCAGTGGCCGATGGCTCTCAGAAGCCCGGCGCAAACACACAATCAAAGACCGACGCTGGCGGAGACGATCACGGCGAAGATGATTCCGAAGACGAAGCCAACGGCACTGCTCCCGCCGAGGGAGCCGCCAAAAAGAAGAAGAAGAGAAAGCCCAGGAAGAAGAAGAAGAAGAACCCCACTAGCCAGAGCGACCCTCCTCGAGTCCAGGTCAGCCAGTTGTTCCCTAACAAGTCCTATCCCCGCGGCGAGGAGGTTGAATACAAGGACGAGAACAACTACCGAACTACCGATGAGGAGAAGCGCCATCTCGACAACCTGAACAGCGACTTCTTGGCCGACTACCGTGAGGCAGCCGAGATTCATCGCCAGGTTCGACAGTGGACTCAGAAGAATGTCAAGCCTGGGCAGACCTTGACTCAGATCGCTGAGGGAATTGAGGATGGTGTTCGCGCTCTTACCGGACACGCAGGACTGGAGGAGGGTGATAGTATCAAGGCTGGTATGGGTTTCCCTTGTGGTCTGAGTCTCAACCACTGCGCCGCGCATTACACTCCCAATGCCGGTAACAAGATGGTTCTCCAGCAGGAGGATGTCATGAAGGTCGATTTCGGTGTCCACGTCAACGGCCGTATTGTCGACTCTGCCTTTACCATGTCTTTCGACAACAAGTACGACAACCTTCTCAAGGCCGTTCAGGAGGCCACCAACGCCGGTATTCGCGAGGCCGGTATCGATGCCCGCGTCGGTGAAATTGGTGGTGTCATCCAGGAGACTATGGAGAGTTTCGAGGTTGAGATCGACGGCACCACCTATCCCGTCAAGAGTATCCGCAACCTCACAGGCCACAACATTCTGCCCTACAGCATCCACGGAACCAAGGCCGTACCCATTGTCAAGAGTAACGATCAGACCAAGATGGAGGAAGGCGATGTCTTTGCCATTGAGACCTTTGGAAGTACTGGTAACGGATACGTCCGCGACGATATGGAGACGTCGCACTATGCTAAGCGAGGAGACTCGCAGCACGTTGATCTCCGCTTGAGCTCGGCCAAGTCCCTGCTTAACGTGATTAACAAGAACTTTGGCACCCTGCCGTTCTGCCGCCGATATCTGGACCGTCTTGGCCAGGACAAGTATCTACTTGGAGTATGTGTTGATGCCGACAAGAAAAGGAACCACTGCTAACAGTTTACAGCTCAACAATCTGGTCAACGCTGGTATCGTCGAAGCATACCCGCCCTTGTGTGACAAGAAGGGCTCGTACACTGCTCAGTTTGAGCATGTAAGTGAATCATTGACGTGCAGGTCGTGATAGTGACTAACAGATCTTAGACCATTCTGATTCGACCCACCGTGAAGGAGGTCATCAGCCGTGGAGATGACTACTAGACGGATCTTCTACTATGTATGTCATGGAGCGAATTGTGAGATGGACTCTGAAATATGACTCTCCTCTTTCGACGCGAACAAGTTTGACTATGTAAATAAACACAAAATATGATTTACGTTACGGAATATATGGCATAGCCAACAGTGTAGGAAGACTTGTAGATTGGTTCATGGCATGATTGATGAAGCACTCCCGCGGGGGGCAAGAAAACAGCGAACCTAAGTTTAGGGTGCCAAAATAAACTCATCAAAAGCTATCCTAAGCTTAGACTATATTCCCTAAGTATTTTTGTCATTTAGGATCGAGGTTCTGTGTTTTCTTTCCTCCCCTAGGCACTACAGCGGCCAATAGCCTGAATACCAGTAACACCAATGTGTATGCAAGAACCTGGCAGGTTATGCATTGCTACGTTGGTATAAATTGCGTAGCCATGACCCCCAATGCAATCAACTGCCCATTCTGACGGCTGCAAGATGATCGATCGATCTGAGTATCTAATCTTGGAATACGTACCGTAGAAAATGACTGATGCTATCTCGAGTTTCTGTATCGATTCTTGTACATTCCACAGACCAAGACCCTTGAAACTTGATCTTCTCACCCGCGTTAATCCCTTCCCCATATCGAGCCTCACAGCGACAAGTTGACCAATGCTTGACGTTGATCACCAACGCTTAGCTTCATCGTTCTCCGGTTTTTCCCCATCATTGACGCACTCGCCACTCTGTGGCACAGTCGCTCTTCCAGCAATGCACGAGACCAGCAAATCGAGCTCCGACCTCCTGCAGACCGAGCCAATCATTGCTTCTCAATATCCCGAGGCTTTATCGCGATCGAGAGGCTTTGCCCTGTAGAGTTAGTGCTGTGACATATCGGGTTTAGTGGCTGAACGCGGATGTGCTCGGGCCCAGAGCCGATGGCCGGCGATAGCGAGTACCCTCCTTCACATGGGATAATTTTTTCTTACAGGCGTGTGGGAGGGAGGAGTCAGGGCGGTGTCCCCAATTAAAAAGGCCGCATCGCCATCCATTGCCATCCATCTCCGTCCAGCGCTCATCTTTACCCTCACTTCCGTCACTCTCCATCGCCACTGGAGCATCTTGTATATCTTCGTCTTTGCGACTGATATAATAAGAAAGGCGTCCACTTTCTTTTACTTCTTTGATTTTCTGATTCTTCACAAAATAGAGTCTCCTCTTTCTTTCACAAGCTGTTAGCTTCTACACCTGAAGAAAAAAAAAGTTTCTGACTCCCCACGCGAGCAACTTCTCTCTTCCACAACAACCAAACTCCGACATAAACCTCAACGAGCCTTCATCATCAAAATGAAGGTCTTCAGCAACAAGGTCACATACAACTACTCCTGGGACGAGGTGTCCACAGCAAACTGGACAAAGTACGGCCCCTGGAACAACAAGTCTGAGCATGTCATTGCCGTTGACACCCTCTCCCGCGATGTCGACCCCGCGACCGGTATCCTTCGCACCGAGCGTCTGATCACCTGCAAGCAAACCGTGCCCGATTGGATCAAGGCCATCATCGGTGGCACTGGCGACGAGAGCTTCATGTATGAGGCTAGCTACGTCGATCCCATCAACAAGACCGTCACAATGGTTAGCCAGAACTTGACATGGAGCAACCTCGTCAACGTTCAGGAGGAGGTCGTCTACAAGCCCCTCGGCGACCACCAAACACAGTTCATCCAGAACGCCAATATCACTGCTCTCTGCGGTGGCTGGCAGCGAATCAAGAACAGCATCGAGGACACCATGGTGTCCCGCTTCCGCGAGAACGCTGTCAAGGGCCGTGAGGGCTTCGAGCGCGTTCTGATGATGAGCCGCAAGGCTTTCGCCGAGGAGAAGGCGCGCCAGATTCTATGAGTTTACCATCACGTATGAATCACGCCTTATCTCCGACCCGCAGTCCCTTATCTCCAAGGGTTGCACACACGACACCAAATCTCCACTACTCACCGCTACACTATTTAACGACGACACGGCATAAAAGACTGGCGCGCGATATTTAAAAGAGAGGAGTAGATGACACTTGCAGCATTTTACTGGCGTTTAGAAGGTTGTTCAAAAGCTATACACAAAAAGAGGACTTTGCTTATTTCGGCATGATACATCATTACATTACATCAATGCCTTGCGTTTTGGAGTTGTTCGGACTATACCCCCGGTCTATTAGACAGTCGAGAGCACATGGACCCCGAGGAATTGCCTCGGGTTCATCGCCTAGAACGGGCTTCTTGATAGAGTCACTGATTAGAATACTTAATCATGAAACCTATTACTTTTATTATATCTGCTTTCTCATCCACAGTGACTACATATCTAGCTACTGTTTCTCAAATCTGTTACTAACATAGCCGCTCGGCTGAACGTATGCACTCACCCACACTCGATCGCTTCTCAACGGCCTTTGCCCGGCATTCGCTATTTCTAGTGCCGAATGGCTCACACCTTTTGTCTCCCCATTCCCATCTGGCCGAGCATCGGTGGTTCGTGACCCTTCTTTCCCCGCAGCAGCCGGTTTGGGACTTTGAGGGGTGGGTGACTAGGAAAGTCTAAAGATGGGATTGTCGGAAGTCGATGCTTTGTTCTATGATTAGATCGGGCTTGTATGAAACTCTATGATCTTTCGAATTGGGTGTGGCTTGCAGAATAAAATTCGCTGTTGGGCCGAGCATGGGCAAGTAAAGCATGAGAAGTTCATGAGTGTCATGAAGACCAGGTCATGAAAATCCTGAGGCCCAAGACTTCTTGATAGATAGGTCCATGATATATCACAATACCTAGTCATGTTTAATGATCGCCAAGTTGCTTAATCTCGGATCTTGAGTGAATACATGGCAGTTTGTGTGCTTGCCATGCCTACAGTTCACACCTTTGTTACTATTAAAGAACTCTTGAGTAGTGTCAAACTCTTATTATTTAAAAGTATTTCTTCAAAGACAATGTCTCGCCAAAGTGGCTGTCTCTGTCATGATATCAGAGGCGTTAAAGGAATACGCCTGATGAAGATACAAACTTTACACGAGGCAAAACACAGCATATTTGGTAATCACATCTTGCCGAGAGAAGACTTCTTTTGATCACATAATGCTTCGTTGGCTCTAACACATATACCGAAGCTGTTTAATTTGGGAAGATACCCTGAAACCCATGAGAGGTTCGCTAGCCAGTGTTGCCATCTATATGACATAGCAACTGTAAAATTTGCACTGATCTGTCCCAACCCCAGACCTATACTCTGCTCTCTGCCATGTGTTGTCAAACCCCTGCGGAAGTACTTTGTTAAACCTCAATATCAATCATTTACCAAGAAACGGGCTACCCTTCGGTGATGTGTAAAACAAACTAGACACCAATCGCAAAAGCCCACAAAAGGGTGAGCTTCCTTAGGTGTAGTGGCCAAACATAGGAAGATCAGAATCATCAGAATCCTCAGACTCATCATCACTGTCATATTCGCTCTCACCATTACTGCCCATGCCGACCTGTCCTCCACGAGTATCTCCAAGAATGGCCTCAAGCTGCTGTCGCAGCTCTGCATTCTGCTTGCGGATATCGTTCCTACGGCGTCGGAGCATGTCTTGACAGTACATAGCCAAAATATTGTCTGAAGATCCGGGTTGTCGAGGCTCCCAACTGGCAGCAGCTCGGACTGCAATATGCAACAGCTGACGGGCCTGATGACGGTGAACCTCTTCTGTATCCCCTACATAAAGCTCATACTCCTTGTCATCTGAGACTCTGTCAAGCTTCTCGTGAAAGTTCTCGACAGTCTCGACGCAGAGCTCTAGGGCAGACTCTTTTGTCATGCCTAGGCACGTAGAGCTGGAGAATTTGAGCTTAGAGCTCTCAGTAACTTCTTGCCAAACAGCGGACAGAACTTCACGTTCCTTGGCGGCACGCTCGACTCGGTCGCGGTGATCCTGAGTAAGAACGTCGGTGACGTAAGCGCCGTTCTTGAACTGGTTGTGGTTCGCAATCTTGAAGCCCTCGGCATACTAAGCGGCGAGAGCATTGCTAAGCTGATTGCGAAGAAGACGGACATGCATACGGTACAGAACAGTGTCGCGGAGGGTACCAGACCAAGTACCCTGAGCGAAGACCAGAGGAATGTCGCCAGGGATCTCAGGGCGAGAGTTGTAGACCAGACTGAGGTCCAACATGCGACGGATGACGCGGAGAGAAGTCTCACCGTACTTGATAATGATGGTCTTGGAGAGGCCGTACATCTCATTGTTGTCTTGCTTCTGAAAGTGTGCGATTTCTTGACAGAGAGGAGCGATGACGTCCTTGAGGGATCGGTTGTCGAGGTCTTCAGCGTAGCGGAGCTGGTTGTAGAGATGAGTATTTCGGATGATGGCATGAGGGACGGTTAGAGCGAATGAGCCTGGAGATGATTCGGACCTGCGCGAGTCGACCTCGCTGTTAAGAGCCTCCAACCAGGGGACGGTGGCAAGCTTGGAGGGGAGCGCTGGGGGAGACATGACTGATGCTTGTTGGTTGTTGTTGTCGTGGTTCTGAGTGAGAATTGTTGTTAGCGAATGATAGGATCTGGCAGAGATATGTGTCTGGACGGAATTGATGGTGGGAGGTGGAGGGAGATCTGAATAAATATATGTGCGAGAGGATAAGAAAACGAGGCAGAAGAGTAAAGACTAAGCACTGCAGACGGACAATAGGAGTATCGTCAACTTCAGGCAGTATCGTCGTGGTTGCGGTATATGGCTCTCTATTGTTGATTGTTGGTCAGATGACGTTTGACGAGAGTGAAACTGGGACGCGTAAACAATAGGAGACGAAAATCAACAATAGAAGAAATACGTACGCATAAAAGGGTATCATTAACATGTATCTAAATAACTAACTTGATCCTCCCGTGAATATCGCCTTGTTTGTTTATATGCTTTGAAGGGCCAGGCAGGTTCTTGGAGCCTGGTTTTGTCCATCAATGTCTGTAGAGGGGTTCCTTTGTTCCAACTGAACCTAGGGATGAATCCTGCCAGAGTCCATTCCCGCCGTCCCATCGACAATTGTAGAGTCGTAGGTGCAGGCTGTGGATTATCTCGCCTTGAGATGTGGCCCTTCATTTAGGTCCTGGTATGTTTCAACCTCGTTGCCTCCTAACGTATAAGATGTATGCTCCTCTCTGCTGATTTGCACACCGACCCCATGGCCTGTCGCGACATTGTCATGACGCTGGAGGATGGGGATTATTTCCCACCGTCTTGTACATATCCCTCAACTCAAACTCATCATAACCTCCCTCAGGGATCTCCCCAATGACCTGAGCTGGTTGTCCCGCAACGATAGAAAAGCTTGGAATGACCATACTCGGCGGCACAACCGTCCCATCCAACACCTTGACGTAGTCCTTTAGGATAGCAAATTCTCCAATCGTACACCCCTTTCCGATCTGCACATGATTGCCCACAGCTGCAGCTTGCACTACTGTCCCTTGGCCAACAAAGACGTGGTCTCCTATGCGCAGTGGCATGTATGTGAATGCGCCCTTGTATATGCGGCCCGGTGGACGCAGCAGGACACCTCGAGCCAGGAAGCAGTATCGGCCGATGGCGACGGCTGTGTTGTTCGCTGGCGCGGTGCCAGAGGATGACGATGTGGCTGTTCGAGCGAGATCACCGCGGATCATGACTTCAGGTTGGATGACGGTCTTGCCGCCGAGCATGATGTTTTGAGTACCGACGAGGACAGCTTTGCGAGCGACCTTGTTACCAGTGTCCTATAGCAATGTTAGCATCGAATGATATACAGGGCTTAGGGAGCTTACGGTCTCGATGTACTCGCCCTTGGGAGGTCGGCGAGACATGATGGGCGGTGCTTGAAGCCGGTGGAGGGCCGGAGCGGAGGCGGAGGCGGAAACGGAGATGGAGGAGAGATCGGGCGGTGTTTGGAGTTTAGGTTGTTTTGGCGACCGGTCGCTACCTAGGCCGATCTTCGATGGATGTCATGGACAAGTGGGGCCGCATTTACAGCACGGGGGCCTCAATTAGATGCAGCAAAGCCAAGGCACGGCAACGCGTAACAGGTCAATAGATGCTGTAATTATCGAATCATATGATATGCTGTTGAATGGAGTAAAGAGATAACCAGACGAGAAAACTAGCCCAGTAACTACTGTTGGTAATGAGCTGGCAGCAATCTTACCAACATGATGAATGTTATTTCAGAACAAAGAAAGCCTTGAAAGACGTTGGAGCCAACATTGAATCTACCTACATATCCTGGCCTTTCAAGCGCCGTCATAACCAACAACTGGTAGACCCAACAAGCGATGCATTTGCCAACCGCAATCAGTAGATTATCAACCAACACCTACCTAGACAAGCATCATCTCCCATATTTTACTACCTGCATACAACAAACATCCAGAGTGTGTCACAAGATTGCTATAATTCCCACACTTGATCCGATTAAGTCTCGTCCTACACCAACCTCTCAACTCAATTCAACCCAACTCCTCGAATTGGATACTCTGACCATAAGCTAAACCGTAAGCTAAGGATTGAGCTCAAATCCTTTGAGCTAAACGCGAATAGTTTAGACTCCAACCTCCCGCTAAAAAAGTGCAGTTCTTCTTCCCTTCCCGTGCCGCAAGCCAAGAGAAGGGTGCGGCCGAAAGAGCCACTTATAGCTCTCGGAGCGGTTGTGAGCGGTTAATTTCCCCAATTTCTTCTCTATTCTCGTCTCCGTATGTCTTCTCGATCAATTATTGTAGTCTTTGAAATATTAAATTTTAATTTTAATTATTTCATACGAATTCATGTGAGGAGAATGCAGTGGAAATGAAATATAAAGTGACTCGGTCGTTTCGTGCAGTAGCGTACACTAGAACACAGCTGAAACTGCCAGGGCCCGATGTTTGAGATAAATGAGATGGCTTTCTACGGACTCTGTCTATCTCTCACACTCATTTTTTTACTTTTTGTCTACGTTTCTCATCTTCAGGTGAGACTCTTGGAAACTATTAGACTCCTCCGTGTCTCCTACATTACTCGTAGTCCACATCTGTACTGTATCCGTACATGCTCTAATACCACATTCTAGATGCAGGTGGTTGACCCCGGGGCCCTGGACCTGAACCCGGACCTTGCTTATAATATTGGATAGCTATGTTTGCTCTCTTACGATTCCTGCATCCTTGACCTTTCCCGCTTATAACATCGTGTCCTTGTCTTAGTAGTAGGTGGTATGCAAATAGTAAATAATTACTACGTAGACGATGGGCTTGCCGTCTTGGCCCGCGGGGCGCAGGGCGGAAGATGCTCTGTCCGATCTGAGCCAAGGATGACAAGAGATGATACCTGAGAGGTTACAAGTTCAGACGACGGTGGGCGATTCTGCGTTTCACTGGCTGATCCTCTGGTCGTTATGGTAGTAATATAGGATGAAGACAAAACGAACAAACCAAACCAAACCGTAAACATCAAACACGCTGTTAATTAACCACTTTAGCCATTTCCTCATTCATTCCTCCTCTGACATCTCAGACTCTCAACTGAGACGAGAGAGAAGCTCACTCTCTGCTGACGGCAACACCAAGCCGAATACAACTATGATCCCTGCTTACACCTCAAGAAAACGACGCTTCCGCCCGCGCTAGGGTCGCCTCTCAACGCGGCCGCCCTTCCATTTAGATCAATTTCCCTCCTCTGCCTCCTCCTCCCCCAAGCGAACAGCGTTGCATTGCACTATTCGATCCCTGCACCCTCCACTTACAAGGGTCTCACTCTCGCTCTCTCTCGCCTCCGCCCGCGTTTCGAGGCCTAGTCCATGGATGTTTGCCTGCATCGTTTTCGTCTGAGTTTTTGGCGAGGAGACGCAGGAAACAGAAACGAAGGAGAAACTATCTTGTTCTGTTCCGTTTGTTGGGTTTCGTGTCTATCTCAAAATCTGCCTAGATAGGGCGCAGTAGAGTTTGAACTATCTACCTAGTTTTGTATATAAAGTCTATCACGACCTCGTTCTTCAACCACAATCAACAATTTCTATTACAGTCTAGTCTTCTTCTATTCTTATTACAAGTCTTGTCTGGTTCTGGCAACCACTGCATTTCGTATCCCCGCTTCTTTTCTTCTGCACTCACCACACCAACTCTCATTATAAGCGCCCAGGTGGAAACGCCCCATCCACTTAGACCCCTTGCTCGTTGCGTTTATTATTAGCATTGCCGCCCTTGTACTTGTTGTTGCCGCCGATTCTATACAAGACTGCCTTCTGCTCTCCCTCTATCACCCTTTCTATTCTACTATCACTGCTTCTTTCGTCGTCGTTGGTGCTTTAATTCCCCATTACCTCCTCACGATCGACACCATCTTCTACCTCCTTAAAGACGCATTGTCATAGTCCGGTGTCTCAGAAAGTTGCTTTCGGTCTCCTACATCATCATCAACCATGCTCGCCAACTCCCTTCTCGTCCTTGCCTCTGCCACTTTGGCTCTGGCTTCTCCTCTTGCTACCTTTGGACCTGGTTCTAGCTGCAAGCCTGGAAAGCCTACTCCTGTCCTCCCAGTCAATGGTGGTGGTAAGTCTTAACTCAACCGACTTATACATCCTCAGTTTCACTAACATTAGTTAAAGCTACTGAACTCCCTGCTCCTCCTCAAGGTGTCACTCTCAAGCACATCGCTTTTGGCTTCGGTATTCAGAACTACACCTGCGCTGATGCCGCTGCCGCTCCCGCTGCCATCGGTGCTCTGGCTGTTCTCTACGACATCACTCATCTCTACCCAGGCCAAGGCCCTTCATCTCTAACTCCCGAAAAATGGGCCTCTTTCACTGGTGACGTTCTCAGCACCGGAAAGGTCCCTCTCAACCTCAACACCAACGGCGTTGGAGCTTCTACTACCAACCCTTTCCCTAAGAAGCAAGATCTCAAGGTCCAAGGTCTCCAGAAGAAGCTCCCCTACCTCGGACATCACTTCTTCAACGCCGCTGGAGTTCCTACCTTTGACCTCGACAAGGCCAACCAGCTTCTCGTCTGCAAGAAGCTCGACGGTATCAAGGCTCCTTCCACTGCCTCCGCTGGCCCTGACGGTACCGGCGCTGTTGACTGGCTCTACCTTGGCGACGCTGGTGGTAGCATTGGTGTCTCCTACGTCTATCGCGTCAACACTGCTGGAGGTGTTTCTCACGGCTGCAAGGCCAAGGGCACCGACAGCACCTCTTACAGCACCCTCTACTGGTTCTACGGTTAAGCCAAAACCAGTCACCACTTTCCATTTTTCACTTCTTAATCACATATTTTCTTAGTCAGATAGAACGGCGGTTCATCGGAGTTTATAAAAGGTCACAATCGCTTTACATAGGATACTCATACGTTTCACGACGATCGTTTACTGGTACAAAATCTCGGGTTTTGGAACAGATACCATGGTTTATTACGGGTGTGAATGCATCATTACCCCAGAGGGCATTAGGGAACAACATTTGGCGTTTTGCTTTGATACGAAGGAACTGGAGGGCGTATTGGATAGTCAAGATGGGGAGGAACGAGGATAGGTTAGTAGTTAGCCATTGTCAAATGGAAATACATTGCACGGAGTCCTTTAGGCAAATCTTCAAGTCTCATAAAACCGAGAATGATATGGCAAACCAATGTGAGAAACTGAGATGCACGAAGACGCTTCAAGTATATCAACTAACTCCCATCGCAAAGAACGCTAGACAATTCATCAAGAAGGCAGAATAATACGAACCAGACCACTCAAGCATCCTCCTTGCCGACAACCTGCTTCTCATGTTCCAGGCTTTCTCTCTCACAAGCAATCACTACATTGGACATATACTTGTGGCACTTGTAAGTCAAAGCTGTACACCAGATGATCATGGCGATGCTAACAGCAATCATTGCCCACATGCCTCGCTAATGATATGTTAGTACTCTGTCAAGGCCAGTCAACATTAAACGATAGGAAACTTACAATGAACCAAGGAGCCATTGAGGCACCATAAAAGACGATGCTCCACCAAGCATTGATGGTATTGCTGCCCGTGTTCATACCAGCCAACACGATACCACGGAACATGGCTGATTCGTGACGCATGACATCGTTGCACCAAGCGAAGAAGGTAGCCTGGCACGCGTAGACAGAACCGGCCCAGTAGTAAGCTGCATATACGACCGTGGTAGAGTGTGGGTTCGTAGGATCTTTGGAAGCAACCAAGACCATGATAGCTGTAGCGATTCCAGTGAGGCCAATGAAGTATCCAACAAGCCATCGCTTTCCAGACAGAAAGTCGGTCAATGTTGCCCAAAACAGCGTAGATACAATACCAACGGCTGGCACACCACTGGGATAGTTGTTCTTCTGGGCGACAGTGTATGTTTCGGTCGGATGGTTCTGGAGGAAGAGGGCGAAGAGGGCGTTGGTGCTGAAGGACTCGGTCTCACCGGCGATGACCCAGAGAATAACGAATCCCCACCAAAACCACGACGTGAGAACCATCTTTCCATAGCCGAAGGTGAGTTTAGGTCGCTCTTCAGCGGGAGGAACACGGGATTTGGCGAGGGCTCGTTCCTCTTCAGAGAGGTAAAAGGCGGTGGTCGTATGCGGTGTATCGGGGAACAGAAAGAAGCCGTAGAGAGCAACGGGGATGGTAATGAGGCCATCAATAATGAAGAGCCATCGCCAACCAGTCAATCCATTTCGACCATCCATACTTGAGTGAATACCTGTCTGGATGAAGCCTCCAATCATAGTTCCTGCCAGGCCAGAAGCCGTAAAGATACCACTTCGCTTGCCCAGTTCTCTCTCTGTATACCAAGATCCGAGGATGTAGTGTGTTCCGACAAAGGTTGAGGCTTCGCAGATGCCCTGGAAGAAGCGAATTGCCATGATGGACTTGGGGCTCTGTACGGAGGCAGTGGCCATGGTGAGACCGCCCCAGAGAACCATCATGAGAGGGAACCAGATACGAGGCTTGATGTACTGGAGGGAGAGGTTGGAGGGAACTTGGCCAATGACATAGCTGTGACTTGTTAGAATGTGTTTATGGTAAGAAGGGGACATGATATGGAGGTGGGCTTACCCAACAGTGAAGCAAGTAAAGATCTGGTTCAGCTGGTCACCCTCGAACCCAAGGTCCTCCTTCATTCCAGAAACGTAGGCATTGTTGATATTATTTCGGTCAAGCTATACAGAGTCAGTACATGAATGAGCCAAACAAGTAGGGTATGACAACTTACGTAGTTGACAAAGTAACTCAAGCAACAAAAAGTCAAGATGAAAAAGTCAATCTTTTGAACAAGACGTCTCTCTCCAGGCTTGTAGTCAACATGAAGATACTCTTTCAGTTTCGACGACATATTTGCGACTTTTGTAAGAAAGAGTCTGAAGTGGCGAGAGTATGATGATGATGATCAAGAGTGACAACCAAGAGGGTCGAGACCTGGTCTACTTATACATGCCGAGTGAAGCTGCAGACAAAGATAGTCAGTCATTGGCAGTATTAGTCTCCTAAGACTCGATTATACCGACCTTGGCAACGCTCCTATTCCGCTGCAGTATCAGAGTCAAGTCGCGTGTGTTGAGCGAGCAAGTCAAACGATTTCGGCCAAGTCTAGTCTTAATCTACCGAAACGATAAGCAGCCAAAAAAAAATTGGGAATTTGCGGGGAAGCCATAGGCTAGAACGTGCAGGGCGTTGATCATCCCTGAAGATACGATTTCTCTCCGCAAATGATTGCTTGATTCATTTCCTGTTTTGGAAACGTATCTATACAGACCTGCTAGATAAGTTCCTTGTTAGTGAGATAGGAGATGCCGGGGAGGTTTGGCGGATGCTACAGAGGTATCTCGATGGAGACTTACTGGGGGTTTGATATGTCAATAGCTGATATTAAAGATAGCTGAAATGGATAAGTTACAGGAGTAGCAGTTCTAAGAATTGTATTTCTCTGCTCTTGGTACACACATACAGTCTTTGTGGTAGAGAGAAAGTCCATATAATTGGAGTTGGAGTTGGAGTAGTTCACCACGTCTACTATAGTTAGGTAGGCGAATCTCTCTAAGCATACGCCGGATATACTCACCCAAAAAAAGTCACAACATATCAAAAGATATAGGTATCAGCAAACATATTCGGATCCTTGTTCTATTACCGAGTATCTGGAATTACCCCAGATATTCGTATCTCATTAGTGTCAACACCTCGTGATAAGCTGCATTTCCCCTCATACAACCACACTTGACCCTTTGATACCTCTCCCCATCAGGAAGGGAACCTAAATCACTAGTGCACCATCAGTTAACTCCGGACCGGCAATAACCCAAATAGGAAAGATATCTATTACACTGATACAACCCTCAACTGACGCCTTCGACTACGATATCTCAGACTAGATTTAAGCTGCCTCTATTCTCTATCTTCCCTTGGCTAACCCAAGATACTGCACACCCAATAGTCTCGCCCATCATGACTCTCACAACAACTACCACACAAACAGCCACCCTTGATACCACTCCTGCGTGGAAGGATATCAGCGACCAGAAGATCAAGGCTCTCAACTCTTCTATCCCTGAACAATGGCGCATTCCTAAAGATATCCTCCCCCCTGATGACCAGGTTGATGTAACAACTTGGCCAGAGTCTTCAGGGTGGTTTACTAAGGAAGAGCTCGCTATCACATCTTTGACTGCTGCTGAACTCCTTGAGAAACTTGCTTCAGGGGAGTACAAGTCTGAAGATGTCACCAAGGCATTCTGTAAAAGAGCATCTGCCGCTCATCAACTTGTAAGTCAGTCACACGACGAGGATTGCGTCGTACTAACACCATGTATAGACAAACTGTCTTGCAGAGACTTGCTTTGAGCGCGCTCTCCAAACAGCCCGTCAACTAGACGAGCATCTTGCCAAGACTGGAACCCCTATCGGCCCTCTCCACGGTCTTCCCATTTCTCTCAAAGACAACTTCAACCTTGAAGGTCTTGACTCAACAGTTGGATTCACAGCTCATGTTGGAGACCCAGCCAAGTCCGACTCTGCACTTGCAACAGTTCTTCAAAATGCCGGTGCTGTCTTCTACGTCAAGACCAACGTACCTACGGCTATGATGATCGCAGAGTCCGTTAACAACACATTTGGACGAACTGTGAATCCCAAGAATAGGAATACTACCAGTGGTGGAAGTTCGGGTGGAGAGTCAGCCCTTATTGCATTCAAGGGAAGTCCGCTTGGTGTTGGATCTGATATTGGTAAGTTCTATACTCTCAAGTCGGCAACAACAAACTTACACTGCCATAGGAGGATCACTGCGTATTCCTGCTGCTTGCACTGGTATCTTCACTATCCGTCCTTCAGCTGGCCGATTCCCAGTGCGCAACTGTCGCTCCGGCATGCCCGGCCAAGAAGCCGTTCTCTCGGTCAACGGCCCCTTAGCACGAACTCTCCAAGATGTTGAGCTCTACAGCAAAGCCGTCATTGACTCTCAGCCCTGGCTCGTCGACCCCAAGTGTCTCCCCATTCCCTGGCGCCCAGCCCAACTCCCTGAAAAGCTAAAGATCGCATTCATGTGGCACGACGGCATGGTCCTGCCAACACCGCCTGTAACTCGAGCTCTCCAGATCGCCAAGAAGAAGCTCGAGGCGGCGGGACATACCATCATCGAATGGGATCCTGTTGACCAGAAGGAAGGCAGTGAACTTCTCCAACGCATGTTCACTGCTGATGGTGGACAAACTATCCGAAAGGAACTTGAGCGTACAGATGAGCCTTGGAGACCTGAGATGGAGGCCTATCGAGTCGCTAGAGATTTGAGTACTTCCGAGATGTGGAAGCTTCAGCTCGAGCGAACAGCTTTCCAGAACCGCTATCTCGACCGCTGGAACAAGGCAGGCATTGATGCTATTATTAGTGCAACAACCCCTTACAGTACTGGAAAGCATGGAAGCCTAAGACATGGTAAGTATTAGGGTCATCGATGAGACGATTCGACATACTAATGATTGATAGTTGCTTATACCGGTGTTTTCAATGTTGTTGACTACTCAGCTATCTCTTTTGCTACCGGCATCAACGTCGATAAGGATATTGACAAGCTTGACGCTTCGTATGAGCCGTTGAGTCCGCTATGCAAGTCTGTCAATGAAGAATGTGAGTGGCCCGCGCCAGCCATACGAACGAATATCACTAACACTATACAGATGACGCAGAGCTGGTCCATGGACTACCGGTTAGTCTTCAAATCGTTGCACGGAGATTAGAGGAAGAAAAGGTCATCGCTATGGCCAAGCTCGTCCATGAGACTGTTGGCTGAAGGGAAATATTGTAGAATAGACATCAGCATGTAGACACTGGAGGACCTTGTGCTCATCATATAGAGTAACATCACTACTAGGGCCGGCACATATCATATAACAGATAAAGAAATATCGTATTCATCTTGTTTCTCGTTTGGAAAAACAGACATGGAAATTGAAGACGAGGGAATCACTGCTCAACCCTCTCAACCCATGTACACGCATGCCCCATCAGCTTCTTGAAGCTAATTCCTCGTTCTCCTATCCTCCGAGTACCAGGCATTAAATTCTTGAAATCACTAAGCCTTATTCTTGTTTCCTTGTCCTAAAGTATATCTCTCATTTTGAACTTGAAGCGACGTCTCTGAACCTCCTCTTAGACACTATCCGACTCTTATCATACGCGAATATGCTTCCTTATCTCCTGGAGGCATCCAGTCCTCCCTGGAGATCCTGCTCGAGTCCCGTGTTTCCATGGCCCTGATACTCCTGTGGTCGGGGGTCCTCCGCTGTCCATTGGCCGTTGCCCTGAGGCAGAGGAACGGGCACACCCTGCTGGTTCTGGAGACCGGCAGGCCCACCTTGGCCAGGAACAGTGCGGACGGTCTGTCGGAATCGCATCACCTCGTCCAGGATCATGCCTCTCATCTGGCCAACATCCTCAACGACCTCGAAGTCGAAGTTGAATGTGGTAGGGCAGTCGGGTTCGTCTGAGGCATCGTGCCAGATGTGGAGGTAAGGGTGCTCAAGAGCTTGCTCTACGCTGATACGAGATGAGGGGTCGAAGGCGAGCATCTTGTCGAGAAGGTCGAGAGCATCAGGGTTGGCCTGAGGGAACAGGCTAGGGAATGGCTTCTTGGGCATGAAAGGTAGGTTGCGGACGTATTCCTGAGCACGGGGTGAGCCAATGCGAGAGAGGGTCTCTTCGTTGGGAGTTCCAAGAATGTGCAGAATCTGGTTGAGCTGGTCGACGTAGTCACGGCCCTTGAAGAAAGGTCGGCCACCCAACAACTCAGCAAGAATACAGCCAACAGACCAAACATCAACTATATCGGGTCAGTAAGACAATCCACTAACACTCTGGTTTCGATTTCGGATCACACATACTCGCTTTGGTGTAGCTCTGGAAGCTCAACATGATCTCGGGCGCACGGTACCATCGGGTAGCAACGTACTCGGTCATGTATCCGGCATTCTCCTCGGGATCGACTGAGAAACCTCGGGCAAGACCGAAATCGCAAATCTTTAGCTCACAGTCGGCATTGACGAGCAAGTTTCCGGGCTTGAGATCTCGGTGGAGCACATTAGCGGAGTGAATGTACTTGAGACCGCAAAGGATCTGGTAGATAAAGGACTGGAAATGAGCATCGGTAAGAGGCTGGCCAGATCGGATGATGGCAGCCAAATCGCACTCCATCAGCTCTACGGTGTGTCAGCTTGTGGTCATTGTTTCTTATCGGCTCGTTACTGACCCTCGTACAGATACGTCTCGTTGAAGTTATCGGGTCGAGGAATGTCCATGTCGTACAAACATGTGATCTATTCGTGAGCATATTAGCATACGCGTCCTTGCTTTGACCCTGGCACTCGTTGCGCCTCGGCAGAACTCACGTTGCGGTGGCCTCGGAAGTGCTGAAGCAGCTTTATCTCGCGCAGAGCGCGCTTGGCGAGAATCTTCTTGCTGAAGACATTGGTGACCTTCTTGATGGCGACGCCCTCGTTGGTTTGGTTGTTAACGGCGGCACTGAGAGGCGGGGTTATCGTCAGCAAATGAAGAGACGGCGGGGTAGAGGACGAGTTTGGAGTCGCAGCACAAGTAGTAACAGGATGCGCACTCACCAGACGATACCGTAGGCTCCCTGTCCAAGCTCCTTGGTGACCGTGTAGCGCTCGTCGACGATAAAGTCCTGGTTAAAGACCTTGAAGACCTTCCGTCCTTGAAGGTCCGACATGGTGGCTGTTCTGTCTGATATGATCTCTTGGATGCGGGGCAGATAGATGGAAGATAGAAGCTTCGAATGCGATAAGGTTTTGGTCAAAGAGGAACGACCGTTTGCGTCGGTTGGGGAGTGAACTCTATAGGGAAAGACAAGGTATATAAAGATGAAGGAAGAGTTTAGAAATGCTGTGTAAGAATAAGACAAAGAAACAGTCAGCGACCCGACGTCTTTGCGATATATGTATGTACCTTAAGTTGCTGGTTGGTTGGGTCCCGCGGGTTGAACGAGTGGAATGGGAAATAGCTCCCTCAGCTGCTGAGCCCGTCCCTGGGCTGCTACTGGACGAAGCATTGCGTTGCTGTTTTAGCAGGGGCTTTCAGGGCTGCTAGAACCGATCCACAGTGACCCGAAGCCGCTAAGGTATGAAAAAAGGGACCCCGCAGCGAAGTCACCGCCTGGTGATGTGGCTGATTTGCTCGGCTTGCGGCCCCCACACGCACTGGGCCAATGGGAGGACGAATCAAGCTCTTCACTTGATAGCCGCGCGACAACGACCCTTGCTCTCAAGTCGCAGTGATGCATGCAACGGCTCGGCCTCATCTATGGCAAAAAAGGGGAACTTGTCGTGTTGGACTCTCAGAGGACAGAGACTCAAATTTGATGATTTAAAAACACGCGTTCCTTTACGAAGTCCAAAGTTTATCCCCTCCTCACAACAGCCCAACAAAGGTATGTATCTCGGCATTCACCTCCCGCTTCGCTAGGTCGTGTATCCAGCCGCACGCCGTCCTGTGCCACCAAGGGGCTGACTAGGCTGAGTCTCTCAAAGGCCATCACCGATGGTCAGCAATCTCATCCAATCTCACCCGGCATCTGAGAGATCCGCCTCACGTAAAGCCTCCACTGATAATTAGGGTCCAATGCCGTCAAGTTGCCAGGTGTACAATATGACCTCGTGTTGTTATCATAGTCTCTGGGTCCGGCATCACCGATGCAACATGACACAGATGAGAGACACTCGGAGTGAAGTCAGTCAGATTTAATGACGCTGTTCTCCAGCCCGAGATCAAGGCCGCCCACTAGGCCGCTGCATCGTCAGCCCTGGGAGCATAGGGCTGAAGCTTGCCAAGTGGGACTGTCACTGAACTCTCTGACTGCGACATCATTGTCTACGTTATTGTTTTGTATGTTCCTTGGCAATTCTTCTGACCTCTTTTGATCATTTTGAAGGTATTAGAAATGTTCAGCACGCTTGTGATTACAGGATCTCGTTACAAGTGGCCCACCAGAGAGAAAAGTTCGCCGAGTTTCCTTCTTTTTCTTGCTTCGAGACCAACTTCCATGGGTGTTTATCTGAAACCGACCTCAAGGGTTCTGAGACACAACCTGTAGGATCGACATAGAATAACCTACCCTCCAACTTAATCGAACCGTCTTGCTGGGAATCATTCAGCCAATAATCATCAACTTTGTTGAAGTGTCAGTAAATATTCTAATCTACCTAGTCCCCTCTAATATGCATTAACCTGCCTCGTTTCCCTTCATTGATCATCTGTATGTACAAAGTATCGGGTATTAAATCCATCACCACCCCCCAACTCCATCAATATTCATCCATCCATTTACTCTTCTCCGAAAGTCTCCTTCAAAAAGTTCTTGGAGAACCGTGTGCACTGCTCATACGCCTTTGCGAAACCGTCATCTCCGCCGTAGTAGGGGTCGTTGACGATCTCGGGTCGCTTTGTTCCGCTGAATTCGCCGAACAGCATGACCTTGGCTTTGGAGTCTGGGGCGTTCTTCTGTAGTCTGTGAAGATCGGAGAGGTTCGATCTGTCCATGGCGAAAATGTAGTCAAAGGTGTTGAAGTCGCTCGGGTGGAACTGGATATCGTGTCAGCAAGATTGCGATGCGGGTGAGATGGGGAAACATACGCGCCGCGCGAGATGGTCGTAATCATTTATACCATTGGCCTCGAGGGTAGCCATGGTTCTGTCATCCGGGGGTTCTCCGCTGTGATAAGCAGCTACAGCGAGAATAATCAGTTGAATTCTGGTTAAGTTAATCCGATTTTCATACCTGTACCGCAAGAGTCGATGCGCCCAATCTTATCCTTGAGATTCGGCTGCTTGGCAAGGTTCTGGAAGATACCCTCAGCCATGGGTGAGCGGCAAATATTGCCGAGACACACAAAGAGGACGTTTACTTGGTCTGGCATGATTTGATTTGATCTGATTTCGACGATGATACAGTGATGTGAAACAGAGTAGGTCGATCGCGAGAAAGAGGGAGAAAAGTACCAATAAGCTTATTTATCGAGAAAGGAGGGAGATTTGAAAGAACCGAAATACTGATGATCGCAATGGGATTGAGTGACGTGACGGGCCGATGCGCATAGTAATCTAATCTACCAGGTCTACCCCACCATCTCACAATTCCAGGCTTTGGAGTGGAGAGATGGAGGGGCACGGGCACAGTATTAAAAGCCATGGCCATCAAAAGCTGAACTAATGAAGAGGATAGATTATAATCATCAATATTTTCCGGTGATATAGACAAGCTCCCTATAGCACAACCAAACTTCACCTCTCAATTTCCAACTGCCACTGTGTCTCAGCATCGCTTGGCATTGTGTCAGATCATTAATTCACTCTGAACAATCCGAAAAATAAACAAGTTTCAGCTAAACCAAACACTGTATGGCCTTTACTAAGCGGCACGTGCTCTCGTGCTCAGCTGGCGATCGATTACCCCTGTCAAGATGGCTTCTCCAACGCGTTCCGATTGTCGAAAACGTGCAAGCATCGTCACTTAGTTCAAGCCATCGGCCTAAAGTCTTCCCATCTTCACGGTTGACAGCCAGCAATCCAACAGAAAGATGTGAATAAGCGTAAATTCATTGAGTGAAGAGGGAGCAAGATGGCCTATAAAAAGGGCCTCGATACCTCAATGGCCTCAGGTTGGATCTCCTCATCATCCTTCACTCTCAAACAACTCTTCATTCTTCTTGATATCATACTAATCACCCAATATGTCTGAATGGAAGCCGCCGGCTTTTGGTACTCCCGTCTGGATGAGCATCCCTGCGACAGACGTCAGCCGTGGTATGTCCCAACCAACTGCTAGTCTATCTTGCTCTTACACCTTTATAGCTGCGGAGTTCTACAAGACTGTATTCAACTTTGACTTCAAGGACTCCGACCACAAGACTCCTGATGTGTTCAGGAAATTCGACTTCAACCCCAGCCTGGGCTTGACAGGTGGTATTGTACAGGCTCCTGACCACACTGGACACATCCACCCCGGAAAAGGAGGTCTCATGGTTTACTGGTTTGTCGATAACGTTGACAACATCGGCCCCATCATTGAAAAGGCTGGTGGTAAAATGTTGACAGAGAAGGAAAAAGAGGGCGACCATGGCCTGTATAGGTTCTTTGAAGATACCGAGGGATCTGTTGGTGCTGTGTACCAGATGGCTTGAACTTGTACTTAGGATGACTAACCTGTGCTCCTGAATTGACCACACTCCTTTTACTTATTACTTGGATATCCTCCTCGTATGTTAGGCATCCAACGATAGTCGCCGAAGGGATAGAGTGATCTGATGAAGGTTTCCGGAACAGTTGCAAGAGATCGGAATCGAGGCACTTGTATATCAATACAGGTTCAGTAACAGTGTATACAACAGTGTTGGAAAGAAATGAGAAACCAAGGCTGATACCCTCGATGCTTGTTGGAATTGGACGTAGCAACGGGATGGTCATAGAATAAGGGCTCATTGCTGCGAGATGAAGTTACTACGTGAGTGAACTGCACAGCTGTTAGTATGCGTGGGGTATAGAATGGTGATCTCCGCTGCTTATCGTAGAAATAAGAATTGTTGGTCTGCAGCAATGAGCTATCATAGAAAATCAGCATGATAAGGGCTAACTTCGAAGTTTCTGCCATTTGCCTTTTGCCATCATAGTAAAACCACGACCAATAGCAAGCCTGTTCGGAGCAGATCTCCCTCTCTCAGGCCGCATTAATATCCGTACAGATCAGTATTGCTCCTACAAGGCCAGATGGTATTGAATCCTTCACGGAAGAAAACCATAGCTCTTTCAAGTGTGCTTGTCTTACAGATTTCGGAAGAGCCCGATACCACTCAAGGACAACCATACAGCGAAACGTACAATATGAACGAGATTAGTTGGTGCTTGAAGTATGACTGCATGACTTAAGAAATAGTGTATGATATGATGCAACCAAGATTCGCATGTATATACCTTTACTATAAGTAGGTCCAAAGGCTATGGATTAACTAGAACTTATACGCCTCAAGCTTGTTAGTTCAGATCAGCTGTCAGGCAAGCTCAAACCTCACATCCGCGCGGTCAATCACTAGATGAATAACCTGTTTGAATTTTTGTTTCCATTCATTTTTCATACAAAATACAAGAGAGGGGATGCCACATATAGTCGAGGCGCCGTGTCATCGCACGTTACTCTGTCCCCTCATCCGCTCCGCTGGTTGATTCCAGCATCAATCTCCAGATTTTCCACATATTCCCCTCCCAAAAAAAAGACACATACGCCAGGCTCAGTTGAAATGCAATAATAATACACAAAGCGTACACACCCCATTAGGAACCTTTCCCTCCCGATGTTGTGCTGCTCTAAGGCCGTTGTCGTTCATTGTTACAGTTGGTCGTATCGTTATGCGTTTAAGCGAGCTGTCGCTGACGTTCTCGCCGTATCGTCTCGAGAACTCCCATTACGCCATTGTTGCGCAATCGTTCAAGGACGAGTTTCATGCCATCTCGGCTTTTTCCCATTTGATCCTGCGTCTTGGTAGAGGCGATGCTCTCGATGCTGCGCTGAATACCCTTCGTGCCCCAGCCACCAATGATACCATTCTTAAACCAGCCGTCCTCTTGAGCTTGTCCCAGCTTGCCCCTAATTTTATCACCGAGTCTTGACCTAAACTGAACCATAGTCGTCACAGCAGTCTCGTTAGGATTCTGGTTAGAGCCCTCAGCAGGGACGTTGAACTCCTGCTTCTCAATGACAGAAAGCACGCCTGTGAAATTGAGGTTTCGACTCTCAGTCTTCATCCAACCCTCCTTGATATCGACAACACTCGTCTCGAGGATGTATGAAGCCTTGTCTCCGGAGCCGCCACCGGTGACACTGGCAGGAAGTAGCTTGTAGACAGCACCAGGCATTCGACTTTTCTTCAAATGGATGCGAGTTGTGTGAAGTCGACGGGTCTTTGGGTCGACATAGCTCTCAATGGTGTCAGTACTGAGAACATGGGCGGCGAAGGGATTCAGCTGAGGCGAGGAGTATCGAAGGAAGTAGGCAAGAGTGACAGTCGGGAATGGATGGTTATAGTTATGGTTCGTCGTGTGAGTGAGAACCATTGTCGCGGATTCGAGCAAATAATGCTCGTCAAGAAAAAAGAATCGAAGAGAAGAGACGTAGAAGAAGAGGTCCAATTGACCAAGGGGCAATTGGTCTGACCTATCAATTGTGCAGAGAAGCTCTAAAACAAATCGCAGAGCTGATTGAAACCCCAATTCCTATCCCAATGAGCCGTAAGCTCGATGATGCTCTTGGATCAAGTTGATCACTAAGAGGTTGGTGGTTGCGGAAAATTGAGCCGGCGCCTCGGCTTAAGCACCAGCACTTTCTTATCTCCGGGTGGCACAGAGCCGGATATGGGAAATCGATAAGCAAGAGAACAGAGCAGAGCAGTAAGACGGACTCAGAAGCGGAGCTCGCAGCTATGTCGGGCCGCGAGAGAATTTACAACAAGGGAAGAATAATACAGTAAAAAGAGCTGATGATGGAGTGATCAAGTTTAGATCTGGAGACCCTCGCGACCTCGACAAGCAAAGCAGAGCAGAGAGCAGAGAAAGCAGCACGAGACTTTGGCAGCAGCAACAGCAGTACTCGACTGGTCTGGGCTTCTTTCTCCGCTGTGGAAGAAGAAAAACAGGAGGAACTTAAGAAGAAAGTGGAGGCAAAAGCACGAGCAATCGGCTGATTGATGTCGTTTTAGCCAATTAAGAGCTCCTTGATCACGAAACTCACAAGTTTCCGATTGGGCCGTAGTGAGGGGTTGGTTAATCTGGGGAGAGGATGTGGCGATTAACACGTGATGCTGGATCACAGCGTCATCAGACTGCAACACCAAAGCTTGGTGAGATGACGACAGTTTTGGGACTCACGATGCGACAGTGTAGAGGTATGACGAATCAATGTCACTTGGTCTGCACAATGACATACCATACATGGAAGTCAATATCTCATTGTTAGATCTACTCTTCATTTGAGATCGGCTACACAGATTTTATAAATCATCGTTTTTCCATGAATTAATGAGTATCATCGCTAAACTCGCTAACATATCCGTCCTAAAGGTTTCCTTGCCTGTGTCTAATAAAGGGCATTATATCAAACTCCAATTCTATCCATATGTCCCAACCATGTTAAAAGTATTCCAAACGCCTCGCAAATGCATCCCGCATAAATCCATTATAATCCATTGCAATAGAATGTTCCCCTTACATGAGGAACTCACTTCCAGCAAAGTGCTTCAAAACAACCCAGCCATCAGCGAAACTCTCCTTATCCATGCGCACGACAATAGCTGCATGGCTATGTCGATGCTTCTGAATGTGAACAGGAAACTTGCGCCAACCAGCTTCATCCAAATTCTCAATCATCTCGAACTGATCAGGGGTCAGCGCAAGCGTAGGCTGTCCAGGGGTCGACATTCTGCGCTCTTTCTTCAGCAGCTTGCGATCCTCAGCATCATAGGCCAGATCATCTTCTGAGTCTGACGCCGCCAAGTATTGCTGGTTCTGTGAGCTGTTGAGGACCTCGTAGGCTTGTTCGACTTCTTCTCGAATCTCCTTAATCCGTAGGGGCATGCGATACTGCTCGATCTTCAATCCAGCCTCTCCTGACTCGTGCGCTTTGATTCGATTGGCGCTTCGAACTGTTTGGACGGCAGAGTTGGCGAGGAAAACAACAACTCCGATCGGAATTATAACACCGACTGTCACCATAAATGGTATGCTCTTGACCCACTTCTTGAGAGCTTCGTAGTCTGTCAATAGGGTATCTTGTTGAAGTTTTGGTCGAAGCGCAATAGGATGGTCAGGGTCAAGAATCACACCCTCGTATCCCTTAAGGTAGTTGAGATTGACCTTTTCAAGGTCTGTATAAGGATCATGTTTGGTAATGGCGGATGTGTAGTGGACAACACTTCGATCGTTGACAATATTTGTGTATAGTGTGCGGCGCTTGAACTTCTTGAGACCAGACATGAAAATAGAATCTGGATCGGCAAGCACTGCGAGAAGAGGTCGGTTGGTGTCGCGGAATTTATCGATGGTGAAAAGTTGGCGACCGGACATTGATAGGGTTCGGGCGCCGAGGACGTTCCAAACGGTGTTGTGCCATCCTTTAAGTGGCGTTCTCACTCCGAGATGGGGGGAAGCAAATGTGGTAAAGTTCTGACAGGATTGTTAGTTCATCCAATCTTTTCCTACTATGTTCCCCTGAGTGCGACTTACCATGCATTCGAGATTATCGAGAATTCCCTTCGCATAAAGCAAGCCAACCGCATATCGCGAGACAAGACCACCGAGCGAATATCCTGCAATACTCAACTTGGTGATCTTGCCTCCTTGCTCTTCAATGTTGCGCAACTTGTCCTCGATCTCTGCGCACACGCGCTCGCCACCAAGCTCGATGCCATCGTATGTGAAGTTGCCGCAGTTCTTCTCGGCAGGCAGGATATACAATTCGTCTTCGGAATATTCGTCGCGCAAAGCCTTAGCAACATTGCGCATATGGCTTGGGTTCCCCCAAAGCTGTTTCTATGGTCAGCGCTGCATGACGTATAAGGATTGATCGTCAGGGGATGATGCTTACGCCGTGAACTAAAACACAAAGGTGAGTAGCCTTTGCGCTTCCGCCAGTAACGTCTTCAAGAACAACAGGTTTAGACATGGTGAAGGATGTGCGATGAAATTAAAATGGCCAAAAAAGAACAGAGACTGAGGCAGAAACGTTGCCAGTCTTTTTAAGAATAAATTAGTTGAGGTTTCTCAGGAGATGCAGCCCCCAACGGAGTTTCGGATTGCGTAAAGTCGGGTTGTCTGAAGTCCGCTCAACTGCAGGAATACGGATGCAGCACGGAGTTAAGCCGTTAAAGTCCCCACCAGAATATCGATGACCACTATCGACGTCGACCAAACACGCGACAGCATATGCCGTTTTAGGAATACAATCTGGTTGCTGACAATGGTGTTTAACGAGTATTAATGCCGTGGGGCTGAGTTGAAGGCATGGTCATCCAGATCAAAACAGCAGAGGCTTCGTTCAGTCTTTATAGCTGCGGACTTATCGCAGTCTAATTACACGATATCTCGGATAGATGTGAATTCCGACTGCTGCCAATAGCTGGCTTTGGTTTAGATCGCATGGACTAACTGGTCTATGGATCTTACTTCATCTATTTGATCGATCATCAAATGTGGCGCTTTCCCACACCATCGCAGGTTGGTTCTAGATTTGGGAGAGCTGAATTCCTATCATGACGCCTACAAAGGGGTGCGAACCCGAGTGCGAGCAGTCTATGTAAGTGCACTGAAAACAAGTTTGTCATCGATGTAAAGAGAACCAGATCTATTTCAGTATGTGGTGAGAACTACCTAGTACACACAGTCAGCTGTATTCCTATCATTCTGTGGTTATCACAAAGAACCAAAAGTCCATCCCTTGTTCCAGTTGGTATGAAGCGTCATGGCTTATGAGCCTCTAAATTCAAGGCGGAGTCCAGCACTTAGAGTGGGCAAGGTACAGCTAAAGTGGGCCTCATCATGAGAGCAACCGCTTGAGAGCTGAAGGCTTAGGCTAGTTACCTGTAGCTCTCTTTCAAGCTGAGCCTCATCAATACATCAAAGGCTCCAAACAGTTAATACAATCTCAATTAAATGAAAACGACGATAATTGAATTCTTTTTCTATTTTGGCCCCTTCGACCTTTCAAGAAGCTCACGTGCATTCATATCAGCACGGCCTTCCCTTCAACCACTCCACAACAACTCATATCACTGCAGTGGATAACCTCCTGTTGTTTCGTCTCACCAAGCACAACCACCCTAAACCTGGCTTCAACCTCCAACCAAGAATCCATTCACGCTCAACTATCTCGCTGGCATCACTAGAAGCTTACATGGTAACGAATGCCAGCACAGTGCTCATATTGGGAAATCCTCAACGTCACTTGAAGTGTCGTCACCATGAGTTTATTTAAACACATCCCCTGTCCCAAGGGCGATGATTGCGCAGCGAGCCTTTGTCCATTCAACCATCCAAAGGAGAAATATGAACCGCCGTCACAAGGACTCTCATCAGATGACACGACCAATGAGACCACGGCAGCAAACCAAGATGTACCACGCAAGCGTGTGAGGACAGATCCCTTTCATCCGCCTCCTTCACCTAAAACTCCCCAGGATGGGGCACCCAGCTCTTCTGGAACATCTCGTGGGGTTCCAACGGATGATATCCCAAAGCCCGTAGCCAAGAAGCTTGAAACAGCAGCTCGAACAGTCTCTCCTCCACCGCTGAAACGGAAGATGGACACTCAAGATCACACTTCAAAAGCTTCTTCAAAGATTGCCAAAACAAGTCATTCTGCTACTGAATCACATCCATCTTCTGCCCGAAAACTTGTACCAGCAAAGCCCAAGAAGGCCGAGACACTGAATCCGAGACTCCTTAAACGATTGCCTGCCGCTCACGACATCCGTCTCAGACTAGTCAAAATGCTTCACCAGGAACTTACCCGTCTCAACAAAGAACTCAAAGCTAAGATCAAGAAAGACGAGACGAGACTTTTACTATCAGATCAAGATCTTATCGTCAGAACTCTGGACGAAGAGGAATACGTTGCCGTCCACAAGACCGCTGTGTACTCTAACGTCATGAAAAACAAAGTCATGCAATACAAACGAATGAAGGTTGATCAGTGGAAGGCCGAGAGAGAGGATGAAATAAAGAAGAAGGAACTCGAAGCAGCTGGGAAGGATCCCAACGAAAAACCAACGGAGATCAAGACCGGCCTGACCCCTGCTCAGGAGGTTGAGCTTACGATACGCATTTTGACTCCCATCGATAAGCTCACAAATCATGGTTATGTTGCTAGTATACCTTCAGAAGCTGATATTGAAAAAGGGAGACAAGGTGTAGCAACAGCCGCAGGATGGGAGAAATGTGACCGTTGCCAACAACGCTTCCAGGTCTTTCCTGGAAGACGCGAAGAAGACGGCGCACTCACTTCTGGTGGAACATGCACGTTCCACTGGGGAAAGACCTTTATCGCCCCCAAGGCTCCAGGCGACAACAATAAGCAGCCCAAGCGATATCAGTGTTGTGGACAAGAAGTCGGCGACTCTGTTGGCTGCTTCACTCGTGATCACCACGTATTCAAGACCTCAGATCCCAAGAGACTTGCCTCGGTGCTTAACTTTGCAGAAACTCCCGAGAATCCTATCGTGCCTACGGACAGAGCAGTGGCTTTTGATTGCGAGATGGGCTATACAGTTTACGGCATGGAACTTATCCGTCTAACTGCAACATCATGGCCGACAGGTGAGGAACTGCTAGATGTACTGGTTCGACCATTGGGAGAAATACTCGATCTCAACTCGCGATACTCTGGTGTCTGGCCAGACGACCTCGCTCAGGCTGAATCGTGGACCGCGGGCAAATCAACGAAGCCAACTAAGAGTGGCGACGACGATGTGAGCGAAGACGGCGAGCTGAAGCCTAAGAAGAAGCAGCTCAAGATCGTCTCATCTCCAGAAGTTGCCAGAGATCTGTTATTTCAACTCATCTCCCCAACTACACCCTTGATTGGACATGGTCTTGAAAACGATCTCAACTCAGTCCGGATTGTGCATCCAACAATAATTGATACCGTGCTGCTCTTCCCCCACAAGGCTGGTTTACCATATCGGTATAGCCTGAAGATGCTCATGGATGTTCATCTCAACCGCAAGATTCAACAGGAGACGGGCCCAAAGATGGTAGGCCATGATTCTGCTGAGGATGCAAGAGCAGCAGGAGACCTCGTTCGTCTCAAGATCAGAAATGAATGGATGGACATGCAGAGAGAAGGTTGGAAATTGGTGGATGGTAATTTCGTGGCTCCCGGGAAAGCTTCAGGACTGACGGAGGCGTTCATTGAGGCATAGTTCTTGAGCCTGGGAACCATATTCAAGATAGGTAGATACGCATGTGAACATTCATGGTACTGGAGAGCATTGGCATCATAGATCTTGGAGTGTTCTGGACTTGGTCACTGGTCCGGCTTAGTTAATGCCGATTTGGAACGGGAGAAGCCGTGAAGCCACCGGCGATTATACATTGCGAGATAGGGTTGATTTTCCCGTCTGGTCTCGTTCTAGAAATACATAGTTGGCGCTCATGAATAAGTGTTTTCATCGCCAACGATAAGCGGGGATTTCCCTGTCATTTCCTCAATATCCTTCACATTATACAAAGTCCGTTGCTTTAAGCTCTGCCCACTGACAACAGGTACTGGCCACCCTGCTTTCCGCTTCCACCAGGTAGGTAGGCGACGTTGGGGTTCGAAGAAAGGGTAGCAGCAATCTCACGACTGGCCTCGATCTTTCGGATCTGAATGAGGCCGTCACCAGCCTTCTGGATGGCCTTGCTGATGGCCTCCGCGGACTCGGACTCACCCTCGGCGCGGATGACGTTGGCTTGACGCTCCTGCTCAGCACGCTCGACGATGAATCGTGCTCGCTCAGCATCTTGCTGGGCGATCTGCTTCTGCTCGACAGCCTTTGTGAACTCACGTCCGAAGGTCATGTGGGTGATGGAAACATCCTCAAGAGCGATGTTGAATTCGGCAGCACGGAGAGTAAGGTCGTTTCGAATTCGCTCAGAGACAGCCTCTCGCTGGGTGATGAGCTCTGCAGCATCGAACTGGGCGACAATGGCCTTCAAGACTTCGTTACCAATAGAGGGGAGGACTCGCTCATCGTAATCGGCACCGAGGTTCTATGAGAATCAGTCATATGACCTGAATCAGGGATTGTTCATCTTACCTGGTAAATTTTGGGGAGAGCCTTGACATTTGGTCGGTGCAGCACTCTCAGTGTCAAGCTAACCATCTGCAAATCCTTGCTGCCTGTGGTTGTTGCGATATTCCTGGGCTTAGTGCGGACATCGAAGATGATGCTCTTCTGCAGCCAGGGAACAAGGAAATGGGTTCCTTCATTGACGACGGTCTCCTTAACACCAGACAATCTGTCGAAGATGACAGCCCGAGTTCCTCCCTTGACGTCGTATATGGACTGACTGCCTAGGAAGACAACAGCTGAGGCGGGGACCGCCATGCGGTACATGAAGTTGAGGGCTCTCGCAGCGGCCGCCATTTTGATGTGATGCGCTTAAAGTCTTGTTCGGCGTATCGTTGCAAGACGTCGTTCAAAAATGGTGGTCGTTAGAACCCAAATATCGATGGGAACTGAGACGTAGCTGAAGCTGTTCGGAGTCAACGGACGGCGATGATGATTTGAAGCTCTTAGTCCACCTCTGGACAAATTCCCAGTGCGATTCGTTGGTTGGCTGTTGGACTCCTTCGGGTGGGTTGTTACTCGGAGCTAGGCTCCTTCGGGAAAGCTCGGCTGATGGGGAAAGCCTGCGTCTGCGCTTTCCTTTCCAACCCGAGAAATCCTCAGGTGGCCCTTTTCTGCCTTTCGCCTCCAAACCGACGACTCCAAAAACCACACACGAGAGATCTCGACTTTTCGTGCCAAATCCGCCAAAATGAGACCGACTCAGATGCTCCGAAGCGGCGCTGCCGACCCCAAGAACGGACAGTACGTGGATTGCGATTGAACGAGGGCAATTGGTGGTTCTGTTGCGTGCGGCTTTTCCAATGGTTAATGATCGAACGAACAACACCGGGCCTTCAAAATCTACCAATCGAGATGGAATTGAATGCTGACGGATTTTTCAATAGCTACATTGGTAACTGGGGCCACTTTGGTAAGTGATTGCTCCTACGATGTGCGAACGAGGAAACTGGATCGATGAACGCGACGGACCAACGGATAATGACGATGCACGAGGTGGAAGCAATTGGGTCGATATAACACCAAAACTCAATGCATGCGCATAACCGGTCTCGAAATTCATCGACGGGATATTCTTGGGGATTCATCAACGTCATCGACGAAACTGGAGACTAACTCGATAATCAGGTGGTGAGAAGCAGCGTGGTATCATCACTTACGGTCTGTCCGCCAACCGACAGAACCCTTGGGCCGGTGCCTTCAACGATGCCATCTTCAACACTTTCCGCCGAACCAAGAGCCAAATCTTCTACTGGCTTCCTCCTATGATTGCCGGTTACTACATCATGAACTGGGCTGTCGAGCGGTACGTTCATGCACGGCGCTCAACCACGACAGAATACTAATTATATTTACAGAAGCGAGTACCTCAACTCCAAGGCTGGCCGCGCCGAGTTCGGTGATGAGGAGGAGTAAATTGGTCAAATTATTGGAGCAAAACCATGGCGGATGTGTTGGAGTAGGTCCTCTGGACTCATTGTACATCATCAATACCTAGATCAGGAGGTGCAATAGACGGCAGTCACACTATTTCTTTGTTATTTGGCCTTTCGGCGTTTATAAATCACAGCCGAATTGAAGTCTCTAACCCAGTTACCCCATCAATGTCAAATCTCTTGATGATTCGAATCAATATCGGATCCACTGGTAATAGTCATTGCCGAGAGCATGATTGGACTGTTCGATCATATGGTCACGTGCAAGCAGAAGTCGTGCGGAACCGGCGGTATGTAACGCCGAAACTTTGCGCGATAGCTCTTCTTCCGCTCGCTGGAGAAAAAAAAAGTTGGAAAATTTCGAGGTCAGTGGAGTGCTAAAAGAAAACACTTTAACTTTGCGACCACCAACATTCCCGAGGAACCTTCAATTCGCACATACAATCTCCGTGCGACTCCCAAGAACACACAAGTAGTAACTTCGACGAAGCTTCCTCGAGAGAACCGCAGCAATGGCCGCCGAGAAGCCCGATAAGAAGGAGAAGAAGGACAAGAAGAGAAGCGACGAGTCCGGCGTCTCAAAGTCCAAGAAGGAGAAGAAGGATAAGAAGGACAAGAAGGAGAAGCTCGCCGCTGCCCTTGAGGAGAAGCTCCAGCAGGATGTCCCCGTCGCTGCCGCTGCCGCTGCCGCTGCCGCTGCCGCTGCTGCTGCCAACATGGACGAGGATTCTGATGCTGAGGAGGAGAAGGCCGCTGAGCTGCCTCTTGAGCGCGTTGTCGTTCCTTTCGCCCTCCCCGTGGCGGATGAGAAGGGCATGAAGAAGGTCTACAAGACCATCCGAAAGGGTATGCAACTACAGTGAACGATGTATTTCAGACAGACTGCTAACATTTCACAGCTGCCAAGAACAACACCCTGAAGCGCGGTGTCAAGGAGGTCGTCAAGACTCTCCGAAAGTCTCCCCCTTCCGCCCCCGGCAACACCTCTTTCCCCGGCGTTGTAATCATCGCCGGCGACATCTCTCCCATGGACGTCATCTCTCACCTCCCCGTGCTGTGCGAGGACCACAACGTGCCCTTCATCTTCGTCACGTCGCGCGCTGAGCTCGGCGCTGCCGCCAAGACCAAGCGCCCTACATCCGTGGTCATGATCATGGAGAAGGCCGAGGGCAAGAAGTCAAAGGACAAATCCGCTGACAAGGACGGCGAGGATGATGGTGAGGCGTTCGGCGAGAGCTATGCGTCCCTCGTCAAGTACGTGCAGAAGGAGTATGGCAAGCAGGCTTTCTGGGTCAAGGGTGGAACCAAGTACTAGGGGAACAAGGTCCATCGACGACACGACAGTGCCGTCATTGTAGGAAAGGTCCAAAGATGAAGAGAGAGTCGGGATCCCCAAAGATCAAGAAAGAGTAAGGGTACCCTGGGGCTGATGGTGTGGTGTGTTCGAACAAGTACAAGTCTGGATGTATTATACCAGAACATCTAGCCGGAGAACCAACGGCTGGATGAGGGCTTTGGCGGCGTTCAGGTTTAGCTATTACATTAAAAATGGGACATGATTATCAAGGGTCCTTGAATTTGAAACATGGCAGATCTTGAGCTGTAACCTGTAAGCTCGTGATGGTGATATGTTCGCGAAATTCAGATCATTCGTCAAGCCACAGCACGCGACCCAACCTCAACACCACCACAATAGCCCAAATGTGACAGCTCAATACCCAAGCATTGTCACAGCTGGACCCTTCTCTGGATACTCGCCTCAGTCTGATAACATCATTGACAGACTCTAGGACGAATCATGGCCTCGGCATAATTCGAGTCTGTGAATAACCTCAGCCACATACTTATAGTGGCAGTTGCCGCAAGGCCCCTTTATAGTATATACATCACTTCATGAGTAGGTTTCCGGTGGTCGAATACCATGCATTCGAATAATTGACATCACACTATCAGTTTATAGTTTTGTTCCTTTGTGTGGTATTATTTTGCCTTACTGGCTTTCTGTTATAGGTACATCGTCCCTATCCCTAGGTATTTCACACAGGCCCAAAGCCGCGGTATAACAAATTCATCATGGAAAACCCCATCCCGATCATGGGGAGATTAAGAAACCTTGGCCAAGAGAGGATTTACTCAAAAGGGTTGGTTCGGGTTCCCCACCAGGTGAGGAAGACGGAGAGACCAAGGGTCTCAACGAGCTTGGTAGCCAGGCTGACGCCGACGGTGTCGAGAGGTCGCTTCTCAACGAAGATCTGAGCAATGTACTATAGAAGGTCAGTTAGTGAGTGAATGGGTACAGTGAGGTAGGAGAGTGAAAACATACGCCGGGAGCAGAGGTAGCGAAGAAGATGAGGGATCCGAGATAAGCAGCGCCCTTGTAGCTCAGAGTACCAGTGGCGTTGATGAGAGCACCGACACCATAAGACTGAAGAGCAGAGCCGATGAGGGAAGAGCCCCAGGCGAGAGCAGCACCGGAAGCCTCCTTGGAGCGGATGAACTCCTCCTTGGTGTTGGCAGCCTTGGCGCGCTGGTAGGTCTGGCCGAAGATGGGAGCGAGGACGGCGAGCTCAATGCCGTGGTTGAAGGCCGTGCCGAGGGCGATGGCAGAGGGCTTGACGGGGGGGAGATAGTGCAGAGACATTTTGGATGTGATGAGTTGAAGAATTGAGAGATGGTATGGGTATAGCTTCAATTGGTTGGTAGTTGAGTTAGAGTGTGAAAGAATTAAGGTGGTAGGTATAAGTAGCTCGTTGGATTGGATCCTTCCCAGTATTTGTACTCTCGAGCTCGTCACAGATCTCGATCTCGCATCATTGAGAAAAGCGCTTCCGGGTGGCTTGCCCTTCCATTGCCTTGACTGTTTCTCGGGTTCTCCCCTCCTCTCATCTGCCCTTGTGTCGTCACCAGATGTGATGATGTCACCATTTGGTGAGACAAATTTCAACTCTGGACCGTTTTCCTCCATGTTCCAGCCACTGCAGCTGCTCTTCACTGCCACTAACCAATTTAATTCACTGGCCTTCACTTATTGCGGGGTGCATCTCTTATTTTTGCTCTGCTCCCCTGCCAACTTTCTTTGTACCTGATCTGACGTTTACGTGTACGACTCAGACATGCCATTCATCCATCCATAGCAGAGCTCACTCACTCGCTCACTCTTACATGCTCACAGCTGCTGCCCTGTCCGTAGTTGGAGCTACAGGAGCTTGATCTCCTCTGAGCGGGGCAAAAGATGGGGAAGCTTGCTTGGTCTAGGCTAAGGTACTGTAGGTCCAGGTCCAGGTCCAGGTCAAGTTTCTTGGTGACCAGGGTTTGTACCAGTAGCTGCTGCTGCTACCAAGTGCAGCAGAGTTCCATCATTTCAGTTCCCGTCCATGAAAGCAAGAAAGTCTTAGCGGGGAACAGCGCCATAACCAAATGGATCTCTAGCACAGTACAGAGTAAGGTACCCAGACTTTCTCAGAAGTGAGTGACGAGTGACGGTGTCACGGCGTCATCTGCATCTATTCCTTTCCTTTCCCTCGGCTCTCTCACTCTCACAATGAACCCCGGTAATATCAGAGCCGGCCATTGTTAACTTTTCCTCTCGCCATTGTCTCCCTTTCCAGCCGAACTCCCCTTCAAGAGTCCTCAGCTGAAAAGTGTCTGATGTGATCCGCGGAACCGAAGCCGGTCTAAAGCTTGTTTTTTATTCCCCGTTTCCAACTTCTCAGTTCAAACAAAATTCCCATCTTCAAACTTTCTAAAGCCGGTCTTGGCCTCCCGAAAACAGTCGGCTCAGCAACACATTCCGTTTCGAGCTAACCTGCCACTCTTGTCTCAGACTTTCACCACATGCCTTTGACACCAGACCCTGTCCCTGAACATCACAATTCGAGGACAGAGGAGGATTGGGATGTCATGACGAGTTTGACGTGTGATTGTGGATGGACCCTTGTTCTTCGTTTGTGAATACGGAGCAGCTTGTGTCTAAGGTAATTGGAAATATTTTGGTGCATCACAAGACGACAGACAGCAATCCGGCGCTTAACTTGGTTGTTCCAACGCTTCCAAAAGTGTTGTAACTGGAGCTTTGCCCATTTTGACGGTTACCCTAAGATTGAGAACCTAGTTTAAGGACTTATGGATAAAGACAACTGCATCATCATATATCTGACCTTAAAGTCGACGATATGCATAATATCATCAGAAGTTTACCTCAACTACCTTATGTCAAGCCACTCTCATCGGGTCTGGGGTAACATGGCGGTTGCTCTCCCGCCACATCTGCTCCGTAATAAGCGACCAGCTTCACCCACGTAATCTACAGCGACAACGAGAAATCAACTCCAAATTAAAGTACCTTATCATAAGTTATGCCTAATAAATATCATGGGTTATGCCATATGTTGACCATCTTCACCACCCCTCAGGGCTAACAACGCCCTAACATCATGAACATACTGCAGACCCTCCAGCAGCGGCACCAAATGCATCAAGTCCGTATCCGTCGGATCATTGATCCACCCCTGGATGGGAATCGCATTGTCTGGCAAACGAATGTTAACAGTCTTACCCCCAAATAATCCGACTGAGGCACCTTACCTTGGTGAAACAGATAACTCAACGGACTGTTGTCCAGAATCATCACCTTGCTCAGGTCTGACTCGACCGAGCTGAGGTCCTTGATGAAAGCGCCTTGCCGGAACGTGCAATGCTGGCGATAGTATCGCGCCGAGAAATACTTCCTCTCCGCCTCCAACCAATCAATCACTGGATCTGCGTACTCCTGCACCGATGCCGTAAAAACAACCAGGTTGTACCACTTGCATACCCTCCTCAAAAACTCGTCGCAATACGGTCGCTTGTTAACCCAGTATAGAATCGGATGCTGCGGTCCAATCGACGTCTGTCCACCAACCCCCACATATGTTGTGTTCAAGCGCACTTCAACCATGTGTCCGGTGCTCATCCTGCCGCCCTTGGACATGCTGTGTATCAAGGTTTCGTCTAGATCTAGAATCAGGGTCTTCTGCGGGCTCGTCGGCGGTTCGAGGTTGATATAGGACGGCTGCCTGCGTGGGATCAAAGGTCGAGGTGGTGCCGGTGTCTTTGGGTACTTGGTGAGCGCTGCAATGGGAGAAGTGGGAGATTTCAGATGCGCCGAGAGGTCGCCGCCGCCCAAATCACTAGCCTTTGTTCGCGCGACTGCTGATTGCGTTTTCCTATGCTTCCGCTGCCTGAGATCTTCGTCGCTGTTGAGCTTGATGCGAATTGACCTTCTCGTCGGGCCGGTTTCCTCAGCAGGCTGTAGTGACTTCGATCGTGCGTGTCGACTGAGACTGCCTGACCGCGATCCATCCGATTCCGACTCCGATGAGAGGCCTGATGACGTCGATGACGATGATACGGGCCTCGGTCTTGGTGCTAGCTTCCTATATCCTGTAGTCCTGCCATAATCTTTTTCAGAAACAATTTCAGGTTCTTCCATCGTCTTATGTCGAGGTCCGTGTAATCCAAATAGTTTTCCGAGCTGCGTAAAGGGTGCAAAGTTGCCGTATTCGTCATAGAAACATGCAATGAGATAGACACCTGGAGATGCCAGTGTCGCAAGAACCCATCTGATAGAACCAATAATGCTAGAAGCAAAGCGTCGAGGGATAGAGTGCCACCATGAGCTTCGTTTTTGGCTGTCGCCTGTGTCGTTGAGCAACGGTGTACTCTCGTCAGCCGGCTTTTCGGTGAATCGCGATTCGTCGATAGTATCCTGGGCAAAGGATTCGGTCTCGTGACCGGAGGGTCTGTCATCGCCGTGCTGGTCTTCGGAGGCCAATCCAATTGTACCAATGGGACCTCCTCCTATGCTGTTCGATCGAGATTGAGTTGGACTTGGGGGCGGCGATACGCGGGCCGTTAGGATGTTGAGGGAGTTCATCGCCACAGGCTATCGCATTCCATGAGGTAGAAGAAGCAGTTCAGGGGATACGCTCGAGTCTTGAAAGTTGGTGCAAAGAGTTCGGAATTCTGTGACGGCGGACGGAAAGAAGGGAAACAGTCCCGAGGAACGGACCGTCGGGCTATTGGCCGGCCTGGTTTCGCGGGAAGGAGAAGCCGTCGATACAAAAGCTGATTGACAGGAAGTGAAACGAATGTTAAGAAGGCATCGAATGCGTGCGGCCAAGCGAAAAAAAAATAAGGATAGAGGCGAGGACTAGGACAGGGGCGCAGTACAATCGCGATGGTAGGGCCAGGGAATGTACAAAATGGCCGAATGATAAAAGAGTGCCAGGGAGGAATTAACAAGGGCACTTTTCGAACGACAAAGCCCAAGCAGCAGAAACAAATGCAATCCAAAAGTACAGATGTCTTGAGTGATGAGACGATTAGGTTAGCCTGGTCTAGTAACCTGTCGGTTGGTTGTATAGACTGCTAGACAAGACAAGGCAAGGCAAGGCAAGGCAAGGCAAGACAGAGAGCAAAAACAAGCCGCCCTCGCACGGTTGTCAGCGAGTACTGTAGTTATCAACTGTTTCGTGGCGTTGAGAGGGGAGCTGGCTGCTGGAGAGAGTTCTAAGGCTTGGGAGCCTTTTGTTGGTCAACCAAGTTAGGTCCAAGATCGGGTTCTTCCAAGCTAGAAACAAGCAGCCCTGCAGCGCTAGTTGTAAAACAGTAGCAAATACGTAAGTATAGCGGGCTATCGACAGGTGAGGCGGGGAGTCTGTCTCTTTTTTTTCCTGGCTTGTGAGAAACAAGAACAAAGACGCCCGTGGCGATTGATCGCTGGAGAGGAATAAAGATAAGACTGGATGAGGGGGGCAAGTTTACGAGCCGCTCTGAGCGCGCGCAAAGAGAGCGTGAGGGATCTGGTCAAATCAGATCAATTCAGGAAGGAGTGAGTAGATCATAAAGGGAGTGAGATGTGAGAGAATTCGCTGATGGGTGGCTCGATTGACGACGGATGATGGTTGAGAGGGATGGCACGTGTTGGGGGTTGAGGTGCCGAGATGCTGGGGAACTGCTAGGCTTTGGAGTGGAGGGGCTCTAGCCTGCGAACTCAAGTTTCTAGGCTGCTTTCAGTGCATCGCTGGTCCCTGTTACAGTAGCGCTACAGGGGTTATTGGATACCGCGGCTCGTATCAATCACATATGCTCTTACAGAATTCCTAACTATGACAGGGCTACCTAGGTCTCTGTCTGGGTCAGAAGACTTGAGACCATACATCAGTCGAGAAAATAAAACAGTATAAGATCCTACCAAGTTTATTTCAACTTCTCTTGATACTACTGTCTAAGTCTTTTTGTAACCTTAGGACATGCATGACCTTGCCATGGGTAGGTGAGCTTTATGCCACCCCCTTAGCCAACGGCGTACTACAATAAAAGACTTCTTCCACAAAGCAACTACAATCAACGCAAGTCTCCCTTTTGTTTCCCAAACAGCTCATGCTGCCGCAGTGATCTTGTTTCCTACTCATAAAAGCTTCGCTATTGATCTTCCTCAGATCCATCTCATGGCTCAGGTTTCACTGCCCAGGTCTCTCTTTGCAATATCCCTTCCTGGCGTATCTGCCACAGCGATGTAGGATCAATCACACCATCAGGCAAACGGAGATGATGGATAGCATCGCCATGAGAGATTATTTCGCCATCCACTCGTTCGATCTTGCAAAGGAGTTGATGAGAGTCGCATTGGCCAACATATCCTTGATGAGAATTACATGTGCAGACAACTTTCTGCCATGCCTCAACCACCTCTTCACTGAAGTCGAAATCGCGTGTTCCTCGATCGTGTCTGCCGTTGACTTACTCTGGTCATAACTCGAGCCAAGTGAATTTGGTACGTGGAACAGAACCCGCCACGGCTCGTAGTTGATACTCTCGAGATTTGGGAACTTCTTTAGCAATTCGGAGAGCGCGACGCGGTCGATTTGACGCCGCATCTGTCGGCGGATCACAACCCCTTTAATTGCTAGAACTTTTGAGAGGCTCTTGCCGCTGATCTCTGGAATGATTGTGCTGAACAGCTGATGAACAACTGTAGCCGTTGGAGGCGCCACCTGCATCCCTCTGAACCAGCCGTGGGCTGGATCATGCAAAACTCTCTGCTTCACGAGAAAATCTACATCATTTTCGTACTCGAATCCGTAAAGATGGTTCTTGAAGCAGTGCTCCGGGTCACACGGGGAGTACGCATTGAGCTCCAACGTTATATGATGTGTAGGCCTCCAGGTTGCGAGCGCTTTGGTCAGCTTTCGTAGTGCCTTTTTGATGAGCTTCACGGCGACAAAGGAAGGGAAATATCCCGGACACTGATGACATCTATAGAGAGGAAGCTGGATGTTGAGGTAAACTCTGCGAATGAGATGCCTTTGCAGAATGATTGTTTTCAGGCCTTCGGCGGATGCTCCGTTCAACTCAAGTCGATTGAGATTTTTTGATGCAACAATGGCATGCCATTCTTTACAGACAGTGGACGCACAACTCCATCGTCTTTGGCTAGAGATATCCTCTAGGATCATGCGGCGGATCTCTTGAGGAAGAAAATCCCAACTCGAGCGGGAGGCCCTCTCAGCTCGTGTCTGGCTACGGAGCGTCACCATGATGACAGATAAGTTTGGTACATGAAGAAGAGGAGAAGAATGAGAAAAGCAACAACAGACTGTTTGAAAGGCCTTGTATCTGAGTTTGTAAAAATATCGGATTTATTATCTTGAACTTTGGAGACACTGAGCATACCTACACTCGGGAGGGGGAGGGTTGGCTATCTGTTAAAGGGAGGAAAGAGCATCTACTTTATTTTATCACTCCTGGCGTCCTGCCCTATTAGGCTGACATGATGTTATTGATTAAAAATAACCGTGATAGTCCTTTCTGTCTACTAACTGATGTCCAAAAACACCCCTCTCTCACGTAGGTAAGGTAGGTAGGTAGTTCATCAAGCTGTGAGGCTATTGGTACATGGAAATGCTGCTATGGTTTGTAGATGCTACAAAGTTTCATGAAGAACCAGAAAAATCAATATCAGCCCTTCAACTGCCGATATCTTGTGAAGAAGAAATCATCATAGTGGTCAATGTTGATAGAATTGAGTATTCCACTTACACAAAGCGCTTATATCTGTACTTATGCATGGAATAAGATGATCTCAGCTACTGTCCCGCTTAGACGAACTAACACAAGAGTTAATATATGGCTAAACCATAATTCTAAAGGTCTCATCAAGCATGCTAGTCGTTATGTTCTGGTCCTCTAATAGATAAACGATAAATCGTGTCGCCGTGTCTTTCATAGGGCGGTTGTAGGTTGACAGGGGTTGAGAGCAAGGGCATCTTATTCTGGCCAGGTTGTGGATCTGTCGGGTTTGCATGTTCGTCTCGTTTTCGTATCGAGAATTTGCAAATGACCAGTTGGTTCTGGACGCTATGACTCTTTGCATGTGAAGAGAAGTACCCTTGTTGATCTAGTATATATGCCATGGTATATATACGTCTGATACTGAGCAGCTTGGCACTTTAGACATGAGACATCTACCCTCAACTGCTGAGGTAGATGAGTCCCATACAGCGATGGCCAAATATGATAAAAGAATAAATAAAAACCATCCTGCCGACGTGAGGACTTGTTATGTCGTCCGTTTGGAAGGCATTAAGTGAAAAGGCCAATACCAAGAAATACAGCAGGACGCTCATGATAAGCCATTCTTGTGTATCGAATATGTCACTGAATATTTGTGTTTCATGGTTTTAACGGACGAGTTTGGTAACTTTCTTGGCAATAAAGAAATAGATCGAGCTTCGGAAGATCACTCCGTAAGGCCTTGAACATTGCCAGCTCATCAATTTCCATTCATGAAGTTAGTGACAGCTCATACATAGATGATGGCGGTGAGTCCAGCTTTCTGAGAAGGACAGCAAACATTGATAACCTCCATATATCCCACCCTTTATTGCAAAATCGTTGACGTTCTCTCAAGATTCTTTCGATAACCAAATTCATCTAATTAGTGCTACCCGACATCTTAGTAGAATCTGCCCCTGTCCCATTGTCGTCATGACCTGCACTCGGGGGGCTCGGGGTATAGCCCCACAAAGCAACAAGGCTGATGGCCCCCACCTGGACCTGAAGCCTTGCACAAAAAAAGGCTCCGATGCGAGGAGGAATTGATTGACTCATATTCACAAACTGTACAATTCGTCCCAAGCAGCAACAATCGTTCTGCCTGTTCAACAACGTCGACGCTTCGCACAACGCCTGCGAAATCTATCACTCGGAATTAAACAGAGAATAAACAGCATCTTTAGATCAAAAAGCATATCTTCTCTTGGGCGATATTTGTGTTTGACTCACAAATCACCCCTCCATTTCACCCCGCGAATCGCAGACATCCCACCCCGGCTTCACTACATACCAAGCTACGACCGACCGCGAGTGTGACTCCGACCGATACACCTCCTAGTAGATATGGCCCCTGTTTCTACAGGCTACGCGCCTGACCTCGAGAAATATCTCAGGTCTCTCAAGGGTCAAGCACTGGAATCCTCTGTAGAGAGCCTCATCTGGTGAGACACACGCCAAGTCCTTTGCCAAGGTGCTCGTTACTAAAGTGTTCGCGATGCCTTCAGTCTGCTCAAGCGACGTCAAATCAAGGGCTCTGAGCCCTGCGCCGTCGCCACAGCCCATATTCTACTCCAAGTGGTCGCCCGATCGAAATGGTTCAACGTTGACAGCTTGATCGACAACGTCTCGCGTATTGGTCGTCGCCTGGTCGAGGCTCAGCCCAAAGAGCTCGTTATCGCCAACATTGTGCGCCGAGTTCTAGGCCTCATTCGCGACGAAGCTGCCGAGGACAGAAACGAGGGTGCGAGTGAAACCCCCAGTGACGCGCAGATCACACCAACCGATGCTGTCCCGAACCCAGATGCCCTGTCACACCAGTGGCCTCCTTCGACATACGGCAAGCAAGATTCTGCCGGAGACTATATCACCAACAGCGCCAAACCCCCACCCCCTCGGCCAGGTCCTCTCTCCTCTTACAGCTCCGTCAACGTGCCTAAGACTCTCTTCCACCTCCTCTCAGTGTCTACGCCCGGCGAACTCGCGCCCAGCAGCCAGGGATCGCCCCTAGGTCTTTCAGGGGCATCAACCCCCTCGTGGAGAGCTCCTTCGGCTCAGGTCCATGCTTTGAGGTCAGAGGTTATCGACGGTATCGAGGAGATCAAGGATGAGATCAGCTCTGTGGACGATCAAATCGCAGCCTTGGCTGATGTTCAAATTCACCCTGGCGACTACGTGCTCATTCACCAACCGTCACCTACAGTCGAGCGATTCATTCTTCGCGCAGCCCTGAAGCGCCGGTTCACAGTCCTCATCGCGACCGAGCCACCGAAAAAGCAGACCCCGGAAGTCCCCCATGCTTCATTCCGCAAGAAGCTTGCTTCCGCTGGTATTACAGTGATCAACATCATGAATGCAGGGTTGATGGCATACATGTCCCGAGTGGACAAGGTCATTCTGGGGGCGCACTCGATTGTCGCCAGTGGTGGTGTTATGGCCGATGCTGGCGCGGCAGCCATTGCTCGAGCCGCAAAGGAGCGAGGACGTGCTGTTATCGTCCTCGGCGGCGTGTACAAACTTAGTCCTGTAAACCCATATAGTGGCGAGCACTTGATTGAGTGGGGAGACTCTGCCAGCTTTGTCAACTTTGCAGATGGGAACATGGTGAACAGTGTCGAGGTTCGGACTGCCCTCAATGAGATGGTCCCTCCAGAGCTGATCGACATATACATCACCAACTTGTAAGTAAAGATGCCGTTGTGCAAGGCAAACAACTAATTTTCTTTTCAGGGGAACACACTCAAGAGATCATTTGTCCAGTCTCATCGCAGATCATTACAAGACGGAGGACGTCGACTTTTTTCAAGATGAGTAAAGGAGGAATATCGAAACCAAAGGACAAGAAAACGTCGCAAAAGTTGTGCCTTGCATTCATTCATTTCTCGGCGTTGAGCGAGACAGGGTTTCCATTATCCAATCCAGTCAAGGAGTGAAGGTACCATAGAATTTGCTTGATAGCACATATCACCAGCGTTTTTAAAATTTCAACCATATTGGGTTGAAATCAGCCTCACACAAACAAATTACCAGATTACGCCGCAACCGTATGCATCGTATCGAGTCGTGTGCGGTGTATGAAAGCAATGACGACGCGACGGCCCAAGTCAAGTCAAGCATAAGTTTAGAGTATTGCCAGAGTGATCAGAGGCCGGGAATGCGGCACCACAACTGTCAGTTAGTCTAGGCTCCCTCGCTCGGCCGCGTAAGCACCAGCTCGGCCATTGGACGCAGGGGATCCTTGGGAGTCATAGGGCTGCGAATGCGAGTTGCGTAACCCCCTGTAAGGCTCTCGCTGTAGGGCATTTTCGCATGGAGTTCGGTGATTTGATCAGACCGGACGGAGGTTGAAAGCGTTTCCTCTTTGGCCATGATGTGAGGTGATAGCTGAGGGTCGTTGGCAATGATTAAATAAAAGATATACCCTTCTCCTCACGCTATGATGCAGTCACATCTACAAAGCTTTTAAAGCTTACGGTCGATTAATCAGTGTGCTATTGTATCACACCATCAGCACTCACCTACCACCTATTCTCTTCCCATTAATACCCCTCCATAATCGCATCTCCTCCTCTCATCATGACAGCTCCATCACCAGCCATGGACTCTTCTACCAGCAGAAACAATCCCCCATATCTCACAACGGGTCAGGCCCCAGCAACAGCTGACGATGCGCCACCGCCTCCATACTCAGAGACTGATATCTACTCTACCTCTTCTCAGCCCCCGCACTCACCGTATGCTGGCTCCGTCGCCGGCTCCGGGCACGGCCCCGCAGCTCCCGGTGATGATACCGCCTCCCGCATGTCGTCGACTTCAACTACAGAACCCATCTTCACTCCGCCACTTACACCTCGCACCGAATCTAATGCCAACGCAACAACACCTACAACATACGAAATCCCCCTCTCTCCCAGTGTAGCTCTCTACTTTGAGACCCGGCCTGTCCCAACATCAGCGTCTCAATGGGAGCCTCAGATACACACCATCGCTGTGAAGCCAAACTCTGTGCCAGATGATATTCCTTATCCGGAGAATTGGGCGACTTCATACGATATCACAGCCCAAGATTGGGCCACTTTTGTTAACTTTCTCCTCCCCGACCACGATTCTGTCCGGAACGAGGCTATCTTGGGTGAAAAGGGCAAATCAGAAGATGGCTCAGATATCAAGTCATCTTTTGGTGGCGACGGAAGCGTCAAGTCTGAACGACAAACAACTGATCCTAATGAACTGCGTCGAAAGCGTGCAGAGGTCGAAGCTATCGTGCAACAGTGGAACTCTGGCTTCTTTGCTCCCCGAAATGTCATGGTAAGGCTTCAGCCCGAGGAGCAATCGCACATGCCAGGAGGATGGGAGACCACATTCGACGATCCTCCAGTGCAACTCCCACCACAGGCTGGGCCGTCCTCTCCGAGAGACGCGATGCCTCAGCGCAGACCTAGCGGCTGGACAGGATCTTGGGGCGGCTTCCAAGTTGACAACGACAGCGTCCGGTGGGGAGACAGATTTGTTGCCGATAGCAATGGGCTTCGTATAGGAAACATTGTTATGGATAGCAGGGGAATTCGCATGAACGGCCAGCCTGTGGGAGCCCCTTTTGGCCCTGGACCATCCCAACCACCACCTCCGAATGCTCACAACATGCCCCCTTTTATGCCCGGACACCCAGCATGGCATCAGGGACCTCCTGAAGCCCACACCTTTCCCCAACGAGGGCGAGCAGCTAGCCATGATCACCAAAGACGCCGCTCTCGGTCATCATCTTCATCTTCTTCCTCGTCCTCGAATTCCTCTTCTAGCTCAGAGTCCATTGGCTCTCTCCCTGACCACGACGATCTCAAGGACCAGCAGCTGCCCGTTTACATCGCCCGTCTACAACAATGGACGGCTAATCCTCTTGAAGTGCGCAGCAAGGCTGATGTCAAGCAATTGAAAGCTGAACTTAAAGCCTCGAACACAAATGGCATTGCTCCCAATATCGACCGAAAGGCTCTTAAGGTGCAGGGCAAAGCCCTTTCGCAACAATGGAAGACTTTGAAGCGTCAACAGAAGAGGGAACGGAGAGAGCGAAAGAGAGATCTGAAAAAGAAGAAAAAGGCTGAGAAGAGGGAAAGGAGACAGCAGAAGAGGGAGATGAAGGCTGCTCGCAGAGATCATAGGAGGAGCCAAAGAGGTCGAGGCCATGTTGAGACACCTCCTGTTCCTGCGGTGCCTCCCTTCCATGTTCCTCCCGTCCATGTTCCTGCAGTCAATGTTCACGTTCCTCCTGTCAACGTCCCAGGCGTTAGAGTTCCTCCACCAGCTCTCGGTGGCTGGGGATGGTCAGGTAGAGGAGCCGGCCGAGGAGATCGAGGCCATCATAATCGAGGCAGAGGTCGAGGCTGGGGTGGTTGTGAAAGTCAAGGTCCCTGGGGCAGAAGTCGAGGAGGCTTCCAAGGAGGCTGGCCAAACCACTGTTCGTTTGGATCTCCCGGTCGAGGCGGTTCCTTTGGTGGCGGAGAGTGGCCATCTCGCTCAGGAGAAGGTCCTCCAGGTTCATGGCCAGCAGACGCCAACAAAGATGGCAGTATTCCGCCGCCAGGCGCGGCATCAGCTGCAAAATACAACACTGTCTCTGGGATAGAGACTGAGATTGCAATAAAGCAAAAGGATCTGGAGGCGAAAGAAATAACTTTGAGTGAGCGCAGGGCGCTGGAAAAGGAGATTGAGGTTCTTACGGAAACGATGGAGAGAACGAGGCTCGAAGCTGACGAGGCCTATGCTTGGGAGTTGGCTGAACAACTTGATGGTTAATGATGATCCTTCGACTTGTTATGTATTTCTATGGACAGCTATTTCTTGAACTTTGTATTAGTATCTATCATCAAAGCGACTGTCCGTCTCCATACCAGCTACACCGATTTACATGGGCTACAAACCTCGCTTCTATACCGCTGTCCAGTCTGTATGACCTTACAGTCCTTTTACTAGAATTATTCTTCGTCTTAGTTCTCACTACTTGAATTCTTAAACCTAGAGCAGTGCTTGTGATCCATTTTTAACGTAGTTCTTGATAGATCCAACCTTTCACTCCTCAGTTGTACAGTGTCCCAAGCGTAGACTCATCGACATCATAACTATCTTCCAGCTACTCATGACATATTTCACCCGGACATCACAACTTTTTATCTATCCCGTCTATTAGAACACACATCCCCCTTTTTCATATTCTTCTTTCCTTAATGCTTCGAGTCATCCTTTTCCACCAACGAACCCACGCCCAAGCTTCTCCCCACAGCGACCTTCATCTTCTTCTTGTCCTTGTCCTTGCCTGCTTCAGGATCACGGCCAACCTCACCCACGGCTTCGCCCTCGTCCTCGGCTTCTTCCTCTTCCTCTGCAAGGGCCTCGTCGACTTGCTTCTTGATGCCTCCGAGATCTAGACGCATGCAGAAGGCGTCCTCACCGTCGGCGTAGTATTTGGACTCGGTCTTCTCGTTGGTGAAGCCGAGGGTGTTTTCGTAGAGGTGGCGGGCTGCGGCGTTGGAGACACGGACGTGGAGGGAGACGTATTTTGCCTGGAATGTCTCGACCATGGCCAGTTCTACATAGTTTAGTTTCTACTCTGAGAGCAGTATCTCGATACACTCACGACTTTGGCGCATCAACTTCTCGGCAATACCCAGTCTTCGGTGTGTTCTCATAACGCTCAGACTCGTAATGTGACCATGTGGAATGCCGTCTGAAGGCTCCTCCTCCATCTTAGCGAGGACATATCCGACAATCTTGGGGTACTCGTAGGGATCCTTCTTGGGTCGCGAGACATCAACGGCGACGTAGCTCAGTTGGGGCCATGAGAGGGCATGGTAGAGGTAGTACTTGAGGAAGTAGTTCTCGGGGAGGTTCTCGAGGTTTGCGTGCTGAATGAGGGGCAAGTCTGCGTTTGTGAGGAGGCGGATATCCATGACTGCTTGTGATACTGTGGCGATGAGGCTCAAAAGAATGTACGTAGGTAGTATTTGGATGTAGACACAGAATGGTATAGCTTCAGCCCACTTCAATTCATCAAGCGGAATCGGCCCCTCAATTCACGGCGGGTCAAAGTTTGCGGTCAAAAGTCAGCCCGGAGGTCGGCAGTAAAGTACCCCGCGCCGCAGAGGGACAACCCCACTACGACGCTCTGAAGCAGAAGACCTAGAACGCTAAGCCAGGCACCTATTGACTGCCCCTCCACTGTAACACCCGAGAAATGTCCCCTCGTGGAAGCGCACCTGTCAACGACAAGCAATGGCCGCCACGGGACTCGAGCAGAAGGTGGATTATTAGTTGGTGCTTTGTCTCTATTGGCGCGACAATTGCAGTGCCAGTTGTGTAAGCTAACGTGCAAGATGACCACGACAAGAACGGTCTAAGGACATAGATACATAAATATATAAGGAGATCATCGTCAGTTGTCGTTCCCGTCTTCTAGACCAGGTGTTCTTTTTCCCATTTGATCTGCGTTCTTCTGTTGTCCTGATACCCGGCTCATAGTGCCTCACTTCACCTCCAACTAGACTAACACATCACTATCATGGCTCTTCCTCTTACTGGCAAACTCGCCATTGTCACTGGTGCCTCTCGAGGTATGTTCTCTTCCCTTGTCTACGATCAATTGAGCTCTGCTGACTTCAAAAGGCATTGGCCTGTCTATTACCAAGGCCCTGGCTGCCCGAGGCGCAAACCTCGTCCTCGCCTATACATCCGCCAGCTCTGCTGATTCAACAGCTAAGCTTGCTTCTGAGCTGTCCTCAAAGCATTCTATCAAGGTCGTTCCGGTGCAAGCAGACCTTGGCACAGTGTCAGGTCCGGCCTCGCTCATTTCTCAAGCCGCCGATGCATTTAGCCCCCTGCGCATCGACATCCTCGTCAACAATGCGGGTGTTGCTTATAACGACAAGGTCCCTGACATCAAGCCTGAGGACTTCACAAAGAGCTACAACGTCAACGTTCTTGGCCCTCTTCTCCTTGTCCAGGCCGCACACCCTTACCTACCCACAGACCGCTCCGGCCGTATCATCAACCTCAGCAGTGTAAGCGCAAGTCTTGGTTTCGTTGGCCAGAGTGTCTACGGCGGCACAAAGGCTGCTCTCGAGGCCATGACACGAACTTGGGCCCGTGAGTTCAGCGAGAGAGCCACCGTCAACGCCATCAACCCTGGTCCAGTCCGCTCTGAGATGTACTCTCGCAACTCGGACGAGTTCAAGCGTCTCATCAAGCCTTTCATCCAGAATGCGCCTCTCATGGCTGCTCGTCCAGGCATTGACGATCCCGAAGTCGTCGAGGAGGCCAAGACTGCCGGCGGTCGAGCAGGTGAAGCTGATGAGATTGCTGGCATTGTCGCTATGCTTGCTAGCCCTGAGAGTGCTTGGTGCACTGGTCAAGTCATTTGCGCCAATGGCGGTATGATCTTTGGTATGCAATAGAGGGTTTCATCATGGAGTAAAGGAAAATAGACGTTAGGTGTTTCTCAAGGGATCTTTTGTAGTAAATTCTACGCGACTTATACAAATTCATGTTAGCCATTGATAGTGTTGCAATGAAAGTGAACCCTTCTAGACTGTTATAATAAGTTTAACTGCCCCGCCATTTAGTGGGCGGTGACGCAAATTCTGCCACTCACTCACTCAGTCTCAACTCACTTACAAATCAGTGAGTCAAGACAACTCAAAGATCGCACACAGATACCATGGAAACAAGACAAATAGACTCCTCTGATCCCTTCGAGGATGTCCTCAACCTCGAAGAGCGCTTTTACTCAGAAGGCTACCAACAAGGCATCAAAGACGGTGTTCAAGCGGGGCGGATTGAAGGGCGATCTTTTGGTATGCAAAAGGGCTTTGAGAAGTTCCTCGAAAGTGGCCGTCTTGCCAGTAAAGCTATCGTATGGGCGAACCGAATACCACACAACGGCGGTACTACCTCAGGAGAGACTTGCACATTACCACCACTACCCAAGAACGCAAGACTGGAGAAGAACATCAACACTCTGTATGCTCTCGTAGAGCCAGATACACTTTCGACGGAGAACTCGGATGATGCGGTTCAAGATTTCGATGACCGGGTGAAACGGGCACAAGGAAAGGCCAAGATTGTCGAAAAGATGGCTGGCAGTGGTGGAAGAGAGGCATCAGGAGCATCACCAGCAGCCTGAGAATTTCGGAAATAGAGTCGGAGTTTGTTTTGGCGTATGAAGGCTTAAATCAGGAACATCGGTATCAAAGACTTTCATACTTGAAAAAGGAAAATCATCTGCATTGTCAATGGAAATTCTATACCCTCACTACCTCATAATTTGTATCCACAACCACCCTCTTCGCTTCTAATTTATTTGAATGATCTGCAAGGGTATCTGTAACAGTCAGCACATCTCCTCTTGACAATTTACCAGCATCCGCAACGTACCCTTCACCATAAGATGTCTCTGTCACCTCATACTTGTGTACATCCCACTTTCCAGTTGCCAAAGTCTGGCCACTGGGCAGAGGAGGCATACCATTAACGAACACATCCTTGGTCGCATCGGTCGCCTTCTCAAGAGCCTTTGCCAAACCAGTCTCGGATTCCTGCTTGACAGCCACGAGCTGCTTCTCACCAGCCTCACCGATGAGCTCGACCTTGGGAGCCGCGGCGCTGCCGACAGTGAGGAGCTGGGCGAACTGGGATTGGTTGACGACGCTGAGCTGGGGGTAGTTTCGGCGGTTGTCGCGCTTCCAGTAGGGGTTGTCGGCGATGTCGCCGGCGGGCAGCGTAACGGGGTCGTCGTACTCGAGAGGAGGGTTGGCGCCGGGTGGAGGGTTTCGGAAGTGAGGGTTCAGAGGGACACCGTTGGATCGCTCAGGGTCGATGGCCATGAAGCGACGGAGGGCCTCCCAGATGCCCGTCGACTGGAGGGTTTGCTTCTGTACGACAGAGGTCCTGTTAGCGGCTGCATGTCATGTATTGGCTTTCATGATGGATGTGAGAGGTAATTCGAGCGTAGGGGCTGCTGTCGAGGGGCCATTGGGAGGCCATGGGGTTCGGAGGCTTGTTCATTAGTCGTACCTTGGCGATGCTGACCACGTTGCTGGCGGCTTTGGCCGCTTGGGACGACATGATGGCGGTGGTAGGCTGATGAAGGCTGTCGTTGAGGTTCAGGTGATGGAATCGATACCAAATTGAAATGGCGTCGTGATTATTGGCTGACCAAGTTGGTTTAGCCGAGGCTCCACCGAGAGATGTGAACTACCCTGTAGACTTACACGTTCAAAAGGTGCTGCCGCATATGTGGATTCGGTTTCATAAATGACTATGGACCTTATAGTATTACTATTTATGTTGATAATTGGATCCTTCTTACAGCAAGGTGTGTGGTGATGAAAGGTAAACTGCTGTCGTTGGTGGCTTCTACCACGACAACAACGACCCTACAGTCATCTACCTATGCAGTCCTCACGGCCTGCCTTCAAGCTCCAATGGCATCAAGTTATGAAGATTGAACGTTAAGAAACAAATGTGTCGTCAAATTATGGTCAAGGATAGGCTCCAATGCTGGCATTTCCACTGGGAGACTTGGTGATCGAGGACTAAATAATCATAGAGGCATTATCGGATGTAAACCAAAATCGGAGACGAGAACTGTTGTAATCACCCGTGTCACACTACTGGTCTATGAACCCTTTTAATTTGCAGCAAGATACGAAAACAAAACCCCTTTAACCGAAGCGTATCCAAAGTCCCGACTGCTCCCACTAATCACCAACATACTAGGCGTATCAGAGGCCTCGTCTTTATTTGCTAGCCAGCTCTTCAACCAGTGCCTGAACACGGTCAAGAGTGCCCTGGGGGCTTCCAGCCTCAGCGACCAGAATCTTGCCCTCCTTGCTAATGACAAAAACGCCGCGCGTCGTTCCCTTGGGAGCCTTCTTGAGACCGATAGCCTCGATGAGCGTTGCCTTGGGGTCGCAAAGCAGTGTATAAGGGAGCTTTTGCTTCTCCTTGAAGGTTGTGTTGGCTTTGGGGGAGTCGGCGCTGAGACCGTAGATGGCAAGGCCGTCCTTGGTGAGAGGCTCATAAGAGTCGCGGAAGAAGCAGACTTGCTTGGTGCCTGCGGAAGAGTCAGATGAGTATTCGGATGAAAAGGCTTTGTCAACTTACAGCCAGGAGTAGATGCCTTGGGGTAGGTGAAGAGGACGACACCAGACTTGCTCTCATCAACAAGCTTCTTCAATGTGGTCTTTTCACCATCATTGGTCTCTATCTCGCCTCCAAAGCCATCAAGGTCCACAACATCGCCAACCTTGGGCTTGCCGCCGGTCTTCTTGGGCTCTTCCGCCTTGGGTTCCTCAGCCTTGGGTACTTCCTCAGTCTTCTCCTCCTCCTTAGTCTCCTTAGCCTCCTCAGGCTCTTCCTTCTTCTCTGTGACCTTGGCAGCGGCCTCCTTCACCTTGGCAGCGGCTTTGGGGACCTTGGTAGTGGACTTTCTCTTGACAGGAGGAGGGGGAGGGGCAGTAGATGCCTTGCGCTTGCGAAGTTCCATAGGCATGGTGATATATGGATGGTGCGAGAGGATTTATGCAGTTTGCGATAATGCGATGCGATGCGATGCGCTGAATGCAACGAATGAAGAGCAATGCTGTATTCTGCAAAACTCGGGGATGAATTTATGATTAAAAACCACGGCGCAGAGAGTACAAAACGCGTAAAGAAAAGGCGGATGAAGGAGACAAAAACAAAAGATGAGGTTGGGCGCTTGGGGGAAATGGGACTTTGCCCGTCCGTCGCAGTCGCATTCGAATGAGGTGCCTCACCCCGGTTTGGGAGGTCTCGTCTGGGGACCAATAGAGGCTGTTCCAGGCCCTTTCAAGCTTCCGGGAGCTTGGACCACAAGCTGCTCGGCAGCGGACAGCGCACGGGCCATGCCCTTTTCGCTTAGATGATTGATAGTGGAGACTGCGATTGCGGAGCTGAAAAAGAGAAGACGGACGGTTGAAGAGATGCATCAATTGAAGTTATGCTTTTACTGCGCACCAATAGAATACTTGCCGAAACCATCCGCCGTTTACTTCCAATAAGACGAGATGAGATGAGATGAGATGTTCACCATTAACCTTTAACTCCAGAGTACAATGCACAGTCTTATAATATGAATCCCCGAGTAAGTCCTTTTTATGCAAATCGAAGAAACTTTGTGTGCTAAACCAATATCTACAGAATTTTATGGCCCCAGGAGCTGCCTTCACTATGGCATGCGTTCTGCTCGTGTGAGTAAAGAAAGTGGCGTGTTCTTCAGAAGTGAAGATATCCCAACATTTTCTTGGAGAAAAATATCTAGAGACTTTTGATACAAGCAGTAAACTGATGATCTTTAGATACACCCGCTCATCTATTCACTCCGCTCGAGACCAAGCAGTGCGTCCTTCCACTTAGCTTCATTAATATCAACTGACAGAACCATTTGACAGAAATCCTCAAAACTACCAGGGAATGGAGAACATGCACCAAGACGTGGCTCATCATGAGAGCATACTGGAGCAGAGTAACTTGTAGCATATATCGGCGTATAGGAAGCAAATCGATTGCCCCCTGTCACTAGACCTGAGCGTCAATCATTCTGCAAAGCATATGAATTTGAACGTATTGTATTTTTTATGATTTGTTGTCTAGTTTCTCGAAGATACATCATGAAACAAACTCCATTTGAATGCCTGCGCTGCACCGATTTCGCCATGCCTCGACTCATCAGCCCCTTAATGCGACTCGGAAAGTCGAGCTTTCTTTCTCTGCCCTTCAAACAAGAGAAGAAAGGGGTTGTGCAGCCATATGCGCCTGCTGTATACATTCCTTTGTGTATATGAAAAATGGAAATGATAGGAACCAAGTCGCCGTAACGTTCGCCACGTATGTCCCATTGTGAACCAGAAATTTGTCTAAGCCTTCAGCCGACTAAGGGTATCTCAGCCTTGCCCCATCTCCTAATCCTATGCCTCCGTGAATCCATGTGTACATTCCTTCGCCATGATCGTTCAACCCCTGTGATTCTGACGTTTCCCCAAACTGAGGACTGTTAAGCATTTATGATTCCGCGGTAGGCTCGAGCAATAGATGGCGTGCCTCAGCCCTGGTATGGTATAATTGCCTCATGACATATTCGTAAGTAAGCATTGTGACGGTTGCTGCTGGAACAGCCCGCATCATATTAGTACCAAGACCAGCATAGAACGCTCGCCAACCTTCCTCAGCTAGAATGGTTCGAAAGGTATGAACGACGCCCTGATACTTGGGCTTCTCCACGGGGGCCCTACTCCTGGGGCCTGAACCGGTCACCCCCATCCCTTGAACGAACTCTTCGCCGGCAAGTGGGCGCCGTTGGGTTTGAAGACGGGTTCGGATGACTTCGTGAGGGTATGTGGCCGTACTGGCAAGGATCTTGGATAGAATAGAGGCCCCCAATATTCCAAAAACATGAGTTTTATCATCTCCCTCCTTCGATTCACCCATTCCCTGACCGGTAAACTTGGTCTTCAAGTACTCGTAGGTCGGGAACTGCACAGCAACATGTGTTAAGCCGAGGAGTGCTGGTGTCAAGCCTGAATAGAATGAAATGAGGCCTTCCGAAGTGTACATCTTGCGAGCTGCATCTAGCGTTGATCGGTAATGCCAGTCGTGCAGTGTTGGCCGTGCTGTTGGTGTGCCCACAGCTTTCGGGTAGTATGTAGAGTGGTGGTCTTGTGTGTTGTGGCGGATATTGCTCTGTGACATGAGCCGAGTTTTGATGACCCATATCGGGTTGGTGACGATTGTACTGCTAGCGCCTGCTACGATAGACGACCAAAAGTTGACTATGTGACTGTTGTCTGTTCGGTGAAAACAAGGTCAATATGCCGCCCTCACCATTAGACCAAGCGCACTTACCAGAATGTTGTGATATATACACCTTGCTCTTGTTATAAACGGTAAACCACACAGCCCATGTTGGCAAGTAACCCATCACAATAGGCCCCAGACCGCGGTAGAGGCCTCTGATCCCTTCCTCTCTCCATATGACCTTTGCTGAACCAACGAGACCATTGTACAACTTGGGGTGACCGACATGTCGTCCCTTATTCAAGGCGGCGTAGCCACCCTGCGCCTGTAGTTTGGTCTTGATGACGTCGAGAGGGCATGTCACGACACCTGATGTGAAACCGCCCACTGCGCCAGCGACAGCGTTGAACTGGGTATCTGAGGCGTTGAGTGCCCATCGGTGTAAGGGGGTGACCGTCGTGGAGTACATTGGAGCGTTGGAGGATGCGTAACCGTAGGATGATGCAGCATAGTCTGAAGACGGCGACCGGGCAGCTTCGGGAGGGACTTGGTCAGTTGAGGACATCCCAGTCGTCCTTTGTCAAGATTTGTCTGTCACTGGCCGTATTTTTGATAACTCGATGCGTGCGATATGGACTCGAGAATGAAATGTGGCAGAGCTGTTATCTGCCGTTATCGCTCAATCGTGTAGACTATCCCGGGCGCTCGTCCTCAGATATCTCGACTCGATATATCTTTGTCTCCCGGTCCGGCGCAGACGTCAAGTTGATGTATTTCGGGAGCCGGGATCAACCCTACGACAAGTCCTACGGGCCGTGGATTATTCGCAACCTAGTAATCCGCTATCAAAGTGATCCCTCAATGTCCCAAGCCGATTCCGCCCCCAAAAAATCAAAAAGTTCCGCCTGTTGAGAGGAACTGACGTCTGCTGCTGTTGGAACCTCGCAGCCGGTACGAAGGTACTGCGGGGGAACGCTCCCACGCGCCGTGACCGACCGCTTCCCACTCAGCGAATGGCGCCGGCCATTGACTTACAAACTCGAAAAAAGCGATAGCCTGGGGACCAGAGAAACCAGTGGGAGTTGGGAGCTGAAGCTGGGAGTGAGGGCGGAAAAAGGACGAAAAAAGAGGTTGGGATGATAGAGAGAAAAGAGTTGTATGAAGTTAGAATAAGTGAGAGGAAGTAGAGGGAAAGAAGAATCAAGTTTCCCCGATAGCGAAACGGAGCGGATGGAGAAAGCAGCGCGGGCGACGGCGGAGGGAACGACAGGGCCAGCACTGGACGGGGCGGGCGGTTGATCAACTGGAGGGCGCCCTATGTGCACTACAACCCACTATAACTGCACCACAACAGCACCTGCAGGGTTTGTTTCTGTGTTTTTTTTGTTGATATGGAGTCCGCTGAATGCTTGTTCAACAAAATGCCGAACTATAATTCCAGGGCACAAAACGCTATCATGTTGGTTATCTTGCAGAATTTCTCTTCTAATCCGGGCTTGTCATCTTTTTTTTGCACCGCTGCAAGCCGGTATTAGCGGAGACAATAGATAGCTTCACAGTCGAAATGAAAATGACGCAGTTTGAACTAACAGACACTAGAGAAAAATAGATAGTTTTATGAGCAAGAGAGATATACACAAAATGGGAAGGGCAACATGATTGCATATGGCATGAGAGCACGAGCATTGGCAGCTGCAAGTTCCGTGCAAAGCCCGGTATCTCGAGGACAAGCTCCGATACCGATCTTGAACCCTTGCTCGACGTGGGATGACGACGTTGGCGGTTGTATTCCGAGGCTTGAGGTGCAGGATGATACTATCCGAGGCATGAGATGGGTGTGACTACTTATTCTATACGCGAGATCAAGTGTTTAGCTAACATGAAAGACACACTGACAGTCACAAACTCATACTTCATTTACACATGTTCATACAACGAATTGACCGTTTCATCCCGAACCGGTTTCCCACGGGACAGGGTCATTTCAAGGGACCCCCACATCGTCATTCTAAAAGCCATGTGCTCACCCGCCACACTCTGTGCCACAAATCACAATCTAATCTCAAACGCCACATATAACCTTAGTCATCGTTTTTTGGGGTCCTTCTGCCCGATCGGAACCTTGTAAGCCAGCCAGAGAACGACAAAGGAATGGTCATCAAGACCACGTGACGTCCCGAGCTCTCCCAGGAAGTTTTGCAATTGCTCGCTCAGCCCATCCCCAATTCGCGCCATTTCCGACGAAACGACGACGACGACAACCACGAATTCCAACCCCAAGCCTCGGAACGTGTCAATCGATCCTCCTCCAAAATGAAGTACTCGCTCGCCCCCTTCATCCTCCGCAGGCCGTGGCTCGCCCGCCTCTTCAAGCCCGCCGCTACCTGGTACGTCAACGCCGCCGGTTACCGCCAGCTGGGCCTCAAGTATGCGATCTCCCCTCCCTGCGAACGCCAATTGGACCTCGAATTGTTGGAATTGGCGATACTTGCGGAAACTTTTGGCTGACCGGAGTCTTCAATTGGTTGATATAGATATGATGATCTTCTCGAGGAGGAGAACGAGGTTGCCCAGAAGGCCCTCAAGCGTCTCTCCAACGTCGAGTCTTACGAGCGCATCTACCGCATCCGACGTGCTGTTCAGTGCAGTTACCAGCACAAGCTTCTCCCCAAGGACCAGTGGATCACCGCCGCTACGGTATGAATGACGACACCCTGCGATCGAATCTCTCTGCCCGGGTCCTCCTCGGCAAACAAGAGTTCACGATCCCGAGATATCACGAATGGATAGAATATCATCGACTAACTCATCACGCTCTACAGGACAAGCCTTACCTCCAGCCCCTGATGGAGGAGGTCGCCTCTGAGAAGGCCGAGAAGAACGAGCTCGACTCCATCGCCGTCGTCCGAAACCACTAAATCATTATTGGGTCTCGGGCTGGGAGATCAGAAGGGAGAGAGGTTGATAGTAGCAGGACGGTGGTTGAGAGGGAATTGGCGCCTCCTAGAAGAATGGTGGCCACACCTCAACGGACTAGACAGTTCCCGTGTATCCTACGTATAGACGTCGTCTGACTTGACTTGACTCATTTTGCACATATCGTCATGACCCTAAAAATCATTGTACGCATGTGAATATTTTATAAAACTTGTCTCATGCACAATTTTGTAATTTACAATGTATCCGCTGAGAATGACCTCGCGAGAAGTTCATCTCCAGGCAGCTCTTGTGTCGCTGTCCAAGGAACTCTAACAGAAGATGCTGAGATACCGCTTCATCCAGAGGTCCCAAGCTTACACGGATCCTATATACGCTGGATGATCAGCCGTTCACAGGCATCATGTCACCAGCCGCTCTTCTTTTCCAGTCCAATCCTTAGGTATCCCTTCCTCGACGCCATACGCCGAGCATCAAGCTGGATACTGAATATCCCCGACATGCAGCTTTTCCCTAGTTTTTCACCTCCCAACAAGCGACTCCGTCTGAAAATGCTGCTTTTCCAATCCAAATATGGCCGTTAAGCTCGTGTTAAGTCGTAACATAACGCCCTCCATGATCAATGCTCAACATGGCGGCATAGTGAGTGTGATAAGATAGTGAATAGGCAAAGGTGATTAACTCCTTACACTCGCTGGTAGAAGAGCAGGTAGGCAACCTTGTTATCCTTGATGTTGTCCTTGACCTGCTTGGCCTTGGTACTGCCGTTACTAGTACCATTGGCAACGCTGCTCCATTTCTTCGCTCCTCCGGCAGGGCTTGTGACCTTGCTCCAGCCGTCATCATCTCCAGCATCCTCATCGAGAACCGCTCCGAACCGGTTTCCAGCAGAACCAGATGATTGACCGTCCTTGCGATTGTCTTTGATCTCTTCCTCCTCGCCGCCCTCGGCAACATCCTCACTTCGGACCCTGCGGATGACAGTGTCGTCGATGCGAATCCACTCGCGTCCTTCTTGACGTCGAACATCAACGGTATAATGTCCACCGCTGGCGTTCTTTCCATGGTGGTATACAACGCTGATCAACCTATACTTGGGCATGCCGTCGTCACCGTACGTCTGGCGTTTCTGCCGCGACAAGGCTTCACGAGGTATCTCAAGCTCCAGGGGGTAGCCGATCTTCTTCCAAATTTTGACGGTCCCATTACCTTCTGCATCAAACTGGAAGCGCTTGAGATGCAATATGAGGACGGGAGGCAGTGTGTCAATGAAAACTTGCTTAGTGGCCGTGACATCCTTGCCACGAGGTGAGTTGAAGTCTCCCTGAAGACGCTCCGGACGAGTAAGACCACGTAGAGCGTCTACAACATTTCGCACGTCAGGAGATCCAATATCCAGCTGAAGGGGCTGATAAGGTTCAGTGGTGATAGAGTCCTTCAAGCCTGGTACACGAAACTCTGACCTTAATGAACCACCAAAAATCCTCGAGATGGGGCTGAAAGAGTTAGGCCCCGATGATCGAGAAACGGCGGCCTTTTGCTTTCTGCCAACTTCGAGCCAATCTTCACCACCAGCACCAGAACCAGAACTGGCCCTACGTTCTTGGTCAGGTAGTGCGGAGTTCTTGAGGACTGAAGTACACTCGTCATCAAGAGACTGCAATAGGAAGCCGAGGAATTCCTCAGCATCTTGCTGATGACCTCGCTATAACCAGTTAGTGGAAGTTCGTGAATATTGTAAGCGGCCAAGAACAACATACCCTCATACTGGCGAATCTTGGAAGCTGTCTAATGGCTTCGTAAACGAATTCAGGGGTGAAAGGATCACCATAGCGCTCCAATTCCTCATTCTTGAGAGTAGTTCGCAGAGATTCAATGCTAGCAGCAGACTTGATGGTCTTGAATTCATGCATAAACATAATCCTTGCAAAATTCTGTCAGTGTTTGGAGTCAAAGAACTTAGCATGGATGCACAACTTACATAGCATCGATAAGAGGAGTATCACTCTTGAAGCTGTGAACAGCACGCTTGCTGATCTGGCTGAGGAAATCATAAAAGGGAAGACAAAACATCAAAACTTGCAATACCTGGCATTGGTAAGCTTAATAGTGTGACCGAAGAAGGCATCGAGACATACAGAGTTCATATAACACATGTTCCCAGTGTTGATCAGACCGCGAGGCTCGAGAAAAGCAACTTGGTCGGCGAGACCAACGTGGAACGAGTGAATAGCCTCCGCAACAGAGCTTGCGTTGGCTTTAGAAAAGCTGGAGGCAGAGCCGTTGGTGGCTCCAACAGCACCATCAGTACTATGGCCATTGACCGGAGTACTAGGAGAGGCAGTACCATTAACCGCATTCGCTTTCCCAGGAGCAGTAGCAGCAGCAGGCTTCTTCAAAAGGTCAGCCCAGTTTGCAGGTGCAGCTTTAACGGCAGGGGCAGGTTCGGCGGCAGGCTCAGGTTCAGCAGGCTTCTCAGGGGCCCCCTTCTCGAGGGCCTCAGCTTTCGTCGACGTCTCATGAGCAGTCTCAGGGGCTATATCGCCGTTTGCCGGCTTTTCAGCACGCACTGGCTTGGCCTCCTTAGGGCTGGCCTTAGGGAGAGAAGGAATAGCTGGGGCAGGCACGGTGGAGGAACGAGCGGCAGGGCGGTTCGTCGCAGTCGAGGTAGCGCTGGTAGCAGTGTTGGTGCGAGATCGTTGCTGGACAGGAGAGACGGGAGAATCGGCAGCCTTTGCTTCGGCCGTCTCAGAGGGGGCAGCCGAGGAAGCGGCTGGGAGAACTGCAACCGACTGCTCGGTGGCATTAGCTTCGGGAGCATTGGCATGCTCTGTGGCCGCTTGTTGCTGTTCAACTGGTAAAGATAAAGCTTCACTGTCAGCATTGAGATGCCTTCTCCGTCTTCTCGATTTTGTGGCCCTAGCAGGGAACTTGAAATCGGGGTGAGATGACCATGGTAGCTGATAGGGTCAGTTTGAGTAAGATTCTGCTATCGTTCTATCAACTTACAGGTGCACGGAAGGGTTCCATGGGAGCGGGAGGGGGCGAAGGCGCCCTGGTCGGCTCGGCAGGCTCGACAGGCGCAGCAGGAGCGGGAGCAACTGGCTTAGTCTCCTGGGGGACCGGGGGAGTTGGAGGAGGAATCATCTGTGACGAGTGGGTGGAGGTCGGAGTTTGGGGCGGGATTGGAGCCGCAGCCGGAGGTTGGTAGGGATTCGACAAGGCAGGTGACTGTTGCTGAGCTGGTCGAGGAGTATAGCTCGGAGGAACGCTGACGCCAGACATGGGAACGTACTGAGGCATAGCAGGCGGTGATCGTGCGAAGTTCTGGTAGGGCACATATCCAGGAGAATGCATTCCAGCATTTTGATACTGTGCGGCTGGGTATTGACCATTCTGATACTGTCCAGCCTGATACTGTCCACCTTGATACTGCGCGTTCGGATACTGTGCGTTCTGGTAGTGTTGACCCTGGTAATGTGGCTGATAACCGTAGTACGGCTGGTTGTAGGGCATGTAGTTAGGATACATAGCATTCATGTGCTGCTGGTGGTGTTGCTGGTACGGAACATAGGGAGGAGGCTGCCTCCGACGAGGCGCTCCAGGACCGCCGACCATATCGGCGCCGTGAGTTCCTCCCTGTATATTCTGCCCAGCCGGCAGATGGCGGTTACTCATCGTGCCGGCTTGGGGATTGAGTGAGGACGGGAGTCGCCCAGTTGATGCGACACCCGTGTGAAGAGCGTGTGAGCCTCCTCTCGCGGACGGTGCAGGAATCGTAAACGGCGGGCTTCAGTTTGACGAAGTTTCTCGGGTCGATACGGCGAAGGCGTTTGCGACGCGACACGAGCTGTGGGCGGCCTAACGTACGTTGACCGCAAAAAAGTAGGTTGATGGGTGGATTTGTCAAGTCAGCACGGGTGAACAGAGGCGGCAGACTCAAGCCAATAAAGCCGCACAAACAAAGGATGGAAAACGAAACGTAACAAAGAAATCCGAAATGAAAATTGAATGACTTGTTTCAATGAGCGCAGTCGAAGCCGAAGAGTAGACGCACTGAGAGAGAGGATGAGGGAGAGGGAGAGGATTTGCCGAATTGCGTCAGGCAAAACGGACGGGGGACGCTTGCCGTTGCGTTGCGTTGCGATGGTAGGTAAGGTAGGTGAGGTAGTGAGTGGTAGCGTAAAACGGAGGTCAGTCCGTTCAGTGTGGAATAAAATTATCCACCTCAACCTAAGGCGCGGGCTTCTGCAGCGGGCGGCTGATATTGGCTATGGCTATGACCTATGAGCACTGACAAACTCAAGCCGCAACGCAGTGGAGGGCACGCACGACAGCAGCACGCACTGCACAAGCCCGGTAACTAAAAGCACAAGGTTCATTGACTGGGTTGGGGGCAAATGTTGCTGTCTGAGGCAGAAAAGCGACTGGGCTCCAAACGAGGGGACTCGGATCCACTCACTCAAGGCCAAGCCCCGGCATCGCTCTCCAATATCAACATCCTGGCTAAGATCATTAGATAGCAATATGTCAGGCAATGGTGAGGGTAATGAGTATATTGCCCATGTGTTTACTTTATCTTTGTGCGCTGGGGTTGAAGCCTCTTTTGAACTCTCAACCTCATCACAGGAACTACCCGTTGGCTCGAGCGAGGGGGCCATCTAAGTAAGCTCAACATAACTCAAGCCATGATGATAACGGCTAAGCTATAAATATTCAATTATGATCCAGTTTACTCCTTGTACCTGTACCAATGCTTCATATCCCACCCTGTAACCTTGATACCTGAACTTCACAAAGACAAAAGATATACGCTCAATATCCTTACAGTACAACGATCCCCATTCTTCCAAATCTACTCATCGCGAAACAGCCATCTACCACCAGGTCTCATAGCTTCCCGATGTCTGTCTCGGACCGTCTGTCTTTCTCGCTGAGCAGCCTCTGATCTCTCTTGCTCCAACTCCTGCGTGTTAGGGAAGTCGGCGTTCCAAAAGCCTGGAGGACTTCGCATTCTTGAGTAGTGGAATCGGTGCGTCCCATACTTATTGGCAAGCTCCTGTGTCTTGGCCTCAACCCATAACTCTTCTCTCTCCTTCTTGTCCATGGTTCCCAGGCGGTATGCAAAATCTCCCAGATACTCCTCCAGCAACTTCTGCTCCTCTTGTCGCTGAGCAGCTGTTAAGGGGGATTTTGGACGATCAGATATAGCGAGGGCCCGCCAATCCTTCCCGCAACAGTGTAGATCCGTACACCCTTGCATGCGAGACCTCTCGTTTCTGTCACGCACCACATCAGAAAAAGCAAAGTCGTGACCCTCGTTGGCTTGAGGATTGATTTTGAAGTCGTCAGGTCGTAGTTCCGATATTGGTTTGCGTCGTAGGGTCCCTTCCTTGGAACCCACAGGAGACCGCGTATTCAGTGGTGTGAACTTGGAGGCGGCTCCCACATCTGTAGTTCGACTCGGAGTATCAATCTGTTGCGCGGGGGCCCTGTCTCTAGCTCGACCCCCTTGTTCGAATGGTAATACTCGCCGCCCTGGAATTGCAAGGTCTTCGGCGGTTGTGCTTGGTCTTGTTGCCGTTCTGGGAGTGAGTCGACCAGAAGGTGAATTCTGGGCGGCAGGACTGTTCAACAGTGTATCAAGTCTCCCCCTAGGAGTTGTGTTTGCATCCTTGTCCTTTCTGTAGGCCTCGCCATCTTCAGCCAGAGTCGAGATACCACGTCCCAGCCCCTTTCTGAGGGGAGTGTCTGGTTTTTCTCGAGTTGACTGCACCACCCTTCGATTTACACTCAACGGCGTGAGTGCTGAGGCTCGCTCAATTGGCCGAGCCGTCTGAGGTACGTGGTCGGGTCGAACAAAGAGAGGTTTGGGGGTCGTCGCTGGAGCAAATGCCTCCCTATGCATTTGCTCCAACTTTTGTGACTCTTCTAGCTCACGTCGTTTCCTGGGCGTTAACAATCTTTGTGCAACATCTCCCAAGTCTATACTTTCTTGTGCAAGGAGAGTAGCAGGCCCCAGCGGTTGTATGGGGCTCGAGGATCGCTCATTGGGCTCAACTTTCACTTTTTGTAATGGCGAGTCATTGGGATCTGCATCGTTGCGTTTCCTCTTCCGTACCTCTCTTTCTGACACAACAACTGGTGTGTCAGATGTCGGTTCTTGCTTAATTTTCACTTCGCTGACATAGCCCTGAAGCGGTAGCTCAGGTAGATCCGGTAGACCCTCATCGTGGGGCCTCGATTCCTCCTCGCTTTGTGTAGAATCCGAGCTAGGGTTGGCGGCTTTTGTGTCGAGAATGGGTTGGTTGTTGTCAGCATGGAGAGACGCCGCTGCTAGGGGTGGAAGTTCCAAGTCCGCTTGCTCAAGGCCAGCTTCAGAAGTGAAACTGGTACTGGGGCTGGGAGCAGCGTCTTCTGTCCTTGCCGCAGGGAGCGTGGTTGCCCGGGAGCTTCTGTTCTGACGATCTGTGATGCTGATTCGATGCTCGTTCTCAGCTGCCTTGATCCTCTTCTCCAGCATCGTCGCATGATTAATCCATCGATCGCGCTCCTCTTTTCTTTTCCTCAAGGCATCCTTTGCCTGTTTGAAGTTTACCGAAAGTGCCTTAAACTTGTGGCTAACTTTAGCACACTCAAGCTTCCAGTCTGGTTCGTTTTCTGGTGTTTTACTCTCTAACGATTTTCGTCGGGCTGATGCCTGTGGGTTCTCTGCCGTCTTGGTTGTTGCTTGCTGGAGCTGTTGTTTTAGTCTTGCATTTTCATCCGTCAACTCAGATGCTCTAGACGCGTAATCATCTCGCTGCTGGAGAGCTTCATCAAGTTCCTTCTGGGCCTTTGCAAGATCTGAAGCGGTTAACAATCTCATTCACGCCATGTTCTTAAGTTAATGACGTACCTGATGCGATCTGCTGGTCAATTAAATCACACGCATTATTAATGGCATCGAAAAGAGCCGGGCGACCAGAAGCAAGCCAACTTGTCATCGTTTTATATACAAACCAAATGACATTTCTGTTGACTCGTCTTTTCTGAGGATGTGTATAACGGTTGAAGGAGTGATGTACCTGGGCTGATGCAACCTCGACGCGTCTCCACAGTTTACTGATACCGACGCGGCGATTTGCACTTAAGGGACGCCTGCTGTCGCACGCACGTGACCATCTTCGGAGGACTCATGATGAATCAAGAATTTAAATCTAAGACAAAAGGGAATCTGAGGAGCTTGGAGAATCTACTATGGATAGAAATTTCATTGGTACCTAGTTTTATTATGTGAAATATGGAAGAAGACAATTGTGGTACTAATGGTATTCCAAAAACTCCCCAAAGCTCCAGCTCATTCTATTCCAAAACCTATTTGTGTGCCATGACTGTTACATGCATCTAAAAATACACTGGCTATGATTATACAACTGATATTGTTCATTAGTCTTGATCCTTAGCAAGTGTCCAGCACTTGCGCATCCCAGTACCCATGGACTCTTCATCAACAGCTTCAGGAGTCGCCCATCTCAGTCGACTAGAAGCAAGCGACTCTATGTCATTCAAGTCGTCATCTTCGAGGGTGAACAAGTGGACATGCATCGTAAGCTTCAAATGAGAGAAAAGCCATGGTACACTGTCAAGCTCTTCCACATGTTGAGGTCTCACTACCTTGCCTCCGTGCTCACCTGCCAGCTTAGAGACGTAGGACAATGCCTTCGATCTTCGCTTTGCCGGTGTGTTACCCTCTTTCGAGTCTTCAAGAATATAGCTAGGAAATTCCCACAGGCCAGCGAGAAGTCCCTTCTCTGGACGTTTCTGAATCAGATATTGCCCATCGCCGCGGCGAATCACGCAGACTAATGTCTCTTCTTCTCTGACTGCCTTTTTGATGACTTTGAGCGGGAATTTGCGTGCGTGATCGACAATGATCTCCATATCTCGAGGACTTGGACCCGTTCCTACTTTCGAGGAAGCCTTCTTATCTCCAGATGGCCCCTTGAAGGCAAATGCGGCCAAGGTCATCTGCTTGCCTTGTCCCCCATTTGCCTTGGCCTTTTTGGAGGTCTTGGCTTCCACCTTGACCTCTGGCTCGTCTAAAGCCGTTGATTCTTCAAAGGGCTCGCAGAGGTCGCACAAATCTTCGATGTCCCCAATCTTTGTATCACGGCCTTTGCTTGGGATCAACGTTTGCCCTTCGGCATAGGCACGGCAGGTCGAAGTAACGGGGCACTCGGAGCAATTTGGCTTGGGTATGCAGATTGTGCTTCCCAACTCCATGAGTGCTTGTCCCCATCGTCCAGGGCGATCGCTTGTTTCGACTTCTTCGTCGCTTTGAGCATTGGCCCCGTCCCGCGCAATAGCTTTGACCAAAGCATCGGCAGCGGCCCAAAGTGTATCGATCACGACTTTGTTGGTTTTAACATTACCGAATAGCCCAAGTTGCCGGCTCAACACGCGTAAAACATTTCCATCAACCATCGGCGCAGCTCGCCCAAAGACAATGGCTGAAATGGCACCGGCAGTGTATCGCCCAACACCAGGAACCTTTGCCTCGAGAGCTTGAGTGCAGGAAGGCAACAATCCTTCCATAGTCGAATCGTTGACCACAAGTTTTGCCGCTTCGTGAATTCTTGTTGCTCTGCTGTAGTATCCCAAGCCACGCCAGGCACTCAGAACATCATCGGCACTTGCAGCAGCGAGATCGTGGATCGTGGGCCACTTTTCCATCCATCTGTTCCAGTAGTCTATGACCACAGCGACTCGCGTCTGCTGCAGCATGATCTCGCTGATCCAGACCTCGTACGCTCGTCGCTCCAGAAGGTTGTGAAGTTCTGTTTGACCATGATCCTTTGGATTTATCCAGGTCTTGCGCCATGGCATCGAACGCTTGGTACTCACGCCGTCAAACCAGCTGAGAAGTGCCTGGCGAGAGGCAGACTCTTTCAGTAATAGGGGCTGGTGATATGACAGAGGATGATGCCTTGACGGAGGGGTGCATGGGTTCTGGCATGTCTCCCCTTCACTTGAGAACAGAGTCTCATGAATCTTGGAGTTTGCGCTTTTGCCTCTTGCGGACTGCGTTTTCCTCCGCTTTGCTATAGGCAGCTTGACATCGTTTTCTGGCGTCGCGTCTCTCTCAGACGCGTCAAAGTCTTCGTCGTGAGAAGGTGAAGGGCGCTTAGCCACGCGATTCTTAGTTACGGAATTCTTATCATCTTCAGGCTCCAACTGGGATAAGAATTTTTGCGATGCATTGATTGCACTTGAACGCGTTGCTCGCACTTGTGTTTTCTGAAGGAATTTGTCCATGATGCCGTGTCTCCTTGACAGTCTCTGTAGTGACAGGGGATGCACTTTCAAAGAAACAAAGTAACAAAAAGCCTTTGCTTAGTGATACATGATTAGATCGAGTAAGAACAAAAGTAATTGTAGAGAAGCTGGTAGAGAAAGACGTTGATAATCGTGGTGTTGCAGCATTCACCGTGGAGGTTTCGCGGTTGGGTTAATTAAACTTAGTGCTCCCGACGCCTAACAAATTAGCTGCCCATGACCGAGACATCCATACCTAACGCCTCGAATTCTTCATTTAGTCCTCAATATTGGCGACGGCAACGGAACCAAACACGCAAATTTAGATTCACTCGGCAATTTATCACTTCTTATGAGTCGGCCGCCTTCGTATATATGAATCATGGACTGCTCCGAGGTGCTAGATGATGACAGACCCCCCTTGTCTAGTAGCAGGCCAGCCTGCAGCCTGCAGCCGCCCGACAGGCCTCATCATGCTCCCTATAAGCGCTCAAGTCGACATTCTCTCCTTTCTATCTCATCTCATCTCGGCCTGAACTGAATTAATAGCTGCTCATATTTGGCACTAAATTGTACACGGCAACATATCATCAACGGCCATGTCCACGAACTTTTGCAAAGCATGTTCTGGTATCTTTCAGGGGCATTATGTCCCAACCAATGTGCTGGCCGAGAAAGACTTGGTTGATGTTCAAGACACTGATTTTGGAATCCCTGGCTTCACGAAAAACGTAACTGAATGGAAAGTCAGACTGGAATACGCAGTAGGACAAGAAGAACCAACGCCATATCTCCATCATAGCCTCCATGACTTGGCTGAAAATGCGGACAAGTGTAGTCTATGCGCTGTCATGTCGGAGAGAATACAGTCAGATAAACAGCCAGCGGCCATTCCTCAGAGACTGAGAGAGATGAAGGAAATGGGGAAGGATATAATTGGAATCCCCATCGTCAAGCCACAGCCAGGAACATTTTCTGGCATGTTCACTCTTGGATTTCTGTATGTCACTTGGAGTGGACAGAAGTGGCTCGGCCATACTTTTCGAATATACCATGCTTTTTTAACAGTTGGTAAGTATCAGGCCCGTCTTTTCGATACACCTGTGTTAATGAAACTAGACCTTTCAAAGGGAGATAACCGATTCATATGGAAACCCAAGTACGATCGCCAAGAATCGTTGCTACGAATCAAAGGTTGGCTTGGTTCATCGCCAACCATATCAAGATTGACTCCTCGGCTGCCAACAAGGCTGCTTCACTGCCAACCATCCGCTAAGCCAGGAGGAGATCCTACAGTGAAACTAGTCAATACGGTCGGTTTTGACGTATCTACTCGTTACATCGCCCTCAGCCATCGCTGGGGCGCAGTACAACCACTCATGTTGCTGGAGTCTCTGAGAGATACATTCTTGAAGAACATCCCCTTTGATACAATCCCACCAACATTTCAAGATGCCATCAGATTGGCCAATGCGCTAGACGTTGAGTACATTTGGATTGACTCGCTCTGTATCATTCAAGATTCCAAGGATGATTGGCAGACAGAAGCTGCACAAATGGCTTCTATTTACTCCCTGTCCTATGTCACAATCTCCGCCACTGCTGCCCAAGATTCTGCAGCTGGCCTCAGAGAACAACATCTGATGCTGAAGCATCCTTGTGAGATTGTTCCGTCCTGGACAGGGTTTGAGAATCAGATTCCACCTGTGCCTGTGAGGATTGTGAACAGATCTGCCTTCTGCGATGCAGTTCTTGCCCAGCCCCTGTTTCGTAGGGGATGGGTCTTCCAAGAATGGATTCTATCGCCAAGGACCATCCACGTTGCTCGAGACCAGCTCTGGTGGACCTCAGCCTCAGATATGACCTCTGGAGGATTTGCTGCAAACGAGACATGCGAAGGCTTTGACTTTGACGTTCATCGAGAATACATCCATACAATGGCTCCGGGGACCCTGTACTCGATGGAAAGCCAAAGTGAAGAGAGTCTTCAGCTCGTGTGGCATACTTTGCTGCAAGAATACATGTCACGCTCACTCACATTTGAGTCTGATCGCTTGGTGGCATTTGCTGGTATTGCTAGCTTTTATCAGAGTCATGCGAAGATTAAACCAGACTCTTATCTGGCAGGGATATGGCGCCATGTTCTTCTTCAAGATTTATTATGGACTATAAGTGAGGGTAGAAAAGTCTCACCACCACTGAATTACCGCGCCCCATCGTGGTCTTGGGCGTCAGTTGAGCCAGCACCAGATACGAAAAAGAAGTTCCTGATAGGGAGCAAGGAGATAAGTATAAAATTATCAGAGACGGAACAGCCTTGGATCCGCACAGCCACTGTCATTGAGGCATCTGTTGAGATAATGGGGTCAGAATTTGGGTCAGTTTCTGGCGGGTACATTGTCCTTCAGGGGCCATTAATCAAGGCTCGTCTTTCTATGAACATGATCGATCTGTCGAATCGCCTCACGGAAGAACAGGCTTTAGAGTTCGTACCAGGCGGAAAGCTGCGATTTGTCCAAAACCATGTTACAGTGCCAGGGGGTCCAACTGAGGCAACCATGGGGGCATATACCCATTTGTCGGTTACCAGGGCTCTACTCGATGATGTTATCCCAACTGTGCTGGCTGAAGAGGTTGTCGATATTTACGTTTCAGTCTTCTACTGCCGCTTTACTCGTGATGGAAGTCCTATTGGTGAAGCATTAGTTCTTGTTAGAGGCATTGAGAAGGGAGAGTTCCGCCGAATTGGCCAAGTCAGCATGACTGGAGAGACTATAGAGCCCTGGGCTGAGAATAGGGACTTTAGCAAGTTTGCGCCTCTCACAGACGAGGAAGAATTTCTCTGTATGGGGGACCGACCTGGGATCTACAACTATCGAATTGTCTAGTCTATCATTAAACAGTCTCATTAAGCAGTCTGATTAAGATTCATCGCCATCCCGCCCAGGCCATAGAAGCTTCCTGCGAATCACCGCTGAGATCATTCCATATAGAACAACGAACCACATAATCACGAGCAAGATTGTCATTACACTTGACACCCACTTGATCCCTTCACTTTGCAATTCCTCACCAATGTACGCCGTAGCTAGGGTGAAGCCAATATTCGGGAAGACAAAAGCCCACCAACTCATGCTGAACTTTAACTTCCATCTCAAAGCAGAGGCGAGAACAGCAAAGAGGCTGAATCCAAGGAACCAGAAGCCGACGCACCAGATCCATATACCAGTCCAGAGTGCCAGCACTCGAAGTATTTCGTTCGCCATTGGGTATGTCGCAAAGTAGCCATAGCCTGCTGGAAGTGATCTAGACATACCAATGATGGCCACCGCTGTGTATCCTGCTGGGCCTACAGCAATGAACATGCCAGGTCGCATTGCTGGTGCTGGAAGACCATCCTGCATCAACCTGCCCAAATACAACGGATACATGAACAAAGATACGGTCCACCCAAGACCCTGGAAAGTCAGACCAGCTACTAGCATTGACATCCGGTGTTCGGGGCTCTGAGAGGACATGAGGGCAGAAGCGAGAGTTCCAGTGAGCATTGCTGGGAATACTGGTAGAATCCACGCTGGTGTCATGGAATGAATAGGCAAATGAGCTCCGGTAAATAGGACATAGAACTGGACTATAGCGGATAAGATCGAAAGGCCAGCATACAGCCAGAAACACACTCGCAACGCAGTAGCTAGCCACGGCCCAGCAGCGGGGATTCCATATACAGTTGCATTCGCAATGATAGTAGCGAGGCTGAGCAGAGAGCACGGGAAGAAAAGACTCTCAGTGGGATGCATCAAGCTATTCCTCAGCGCATACGGCGTCTTCATGAAGCGGAAAACAATACCGGATACGATGGTAACAAAAAGGACCAAAGTAAGGATAAAGTAGATCTTGCCGATAACCTGCAGACCTCGAAACTGATGTGGTGTTGAGTGCAGTAATAGCGCAATACCGCCTGTGCTCATGACGAATGTGAACCATGCCCATGTTATGTGCTTGAGGCGTTCCACGATTCGAACATTGGCTGTGGACTTGAAGTGTTTTTGCCCTGCCACTCGTGTATGGCCTTCTTTCCAATTATCATTATCCATATCCTGGACGCGGCGTTTAAGGTCGAGACGGCCATCGCCGTCTGCAGAAAAAGACATTTTGAGGCCGATACAGAGTGAGAAACCATGAAAGATGAAGCTTGGTGGAGGTTTCAGGTGAAAAAGGTGGAGCTCGTAACTGGAAAAGGTCCACTGTTGGATCAAGGTTGTGACGAAAGTCTAACTTGGTGATGGGTCATTGTTAGTCATGATTAGGCCAGGGAGGCTGAGATGCGAGGTTCTTGATAAGCCATTTATCAAAACGCCTCCAGTAAGATTTTAAGGGTATCAAGCGTCGATCAAATGTTATTTATTAATGGTGTTGTACTAACGTTATCTGAGGTTGATTGACATAGCGTGAGACATCTTCCGCTTCAAGGAGCGAATGGGATGATGTCGGCTCATGAGGAGCAGACATCCACTAGTCGCCAAGATAACACTTCATGTACTCTATAAATAATTGAAGACAAGGCAATCTCCATTTGACTTTTGTAAGTAAGGAGCCGCTAAGTGTATGTGCCTTTTAGAAGACATGGTGTTGAACTATCCCCGGATATCCTTCATATGTACTTTAATCATTGATTGAAGCCACGCCATAAGAAAGATGCAAACCTAGTAGCTATTAAACCTGTAGTTACCTCAGGTTTGCTAAAGAACCTGGTACTAACAACGGAATCCAGCAAGTGATTTGCTTTCACGACACTCCAAATGGGCTTAACACAAATGCAGGCTTCGTATAAATCCCACCCATTCTGTCAATCACATCCCCGTCAATACACCCATATCTTATTCTTCGAGCAAGGAAACCAGGGCATCAAGTCATCTAGGAGCGGGCGAATTTGATTCTTTGTCAGGTCCTCGAATTCCTGGTCGAAAGCAAAGTCTCTATTGTTGAGCACCACAGCGAAGTCGAAATCCCCATTGCTCTCGGCATGAGTGCGGGCGCCTTCGAAATCACCCCGACAATAACCATTCCCTCGACGCCCAATTCCGCCCACAGTTATATAATTGTTAGTTTAGAGACAGTTAAGAGGCAGAAAGTTAGTACTTACCGTGGAACCCAGAATATTTGGCAAAGGTGCTGGCCCACGCTTTGAGAGAAAATACAGTGCTGCATTCTTCCATAATGGCACCGTATCCTCGTACACCGTAGCAACTGATCTATTTGACATCGGGCGCAGCGCGTCTAATCCAGTTAGGCGGCTTTCATGTATAATACTATCATGCGGGCGTTCGTATGGCGAAGTCTTGTACAGCTCTATATCCAAGCCTCGAAAGATGTTCTTTTGTTGAAGACTACTGAGATATCCTCGCCAGCTTCACGTCGATCGTATCCCCCCTTATGATCGAGCAGATGTTTGACAGTGATATCCATGGCCCGCTTGTACTTTGCATCGAAGTAGCCCATTCGCTTACAAACCTTTGTCCGAAGGGAGAGTTTGTCGCGATTTATGAGGTGGTCAATAGCCGCAGTAGTGAACATCTTATTCACTCTGGCCAGAGGAAAGGTATCGTTAGTTGCAACAGTCTCACGGTCGTCTTCGGTCCGCTAGGCCATGATTACACCCCTCGATGCTATAGCCACTTGTGCTTGCCTGACACCATTTGTCTTCATGAACTTCTCCATGATCGAGTCCGGTGATTTATGCTTCCTTAGGAACTCGGTTTCTTTCACTGCGGCGTAGCAGCGACAAGTCTGTCGTTGTGCCTCTGTGATATACCAGTGATGAGTCCTTGGCTATTTACCTGTTGCGTGTAAATGACGAGTCTTTGGCTCTAGAAGTTCTTGAAAGATAACGTTGTAAAACACCTCGCCCTCATGTACGCCGCCTTGTATATCCGTCAGGGTCAATCCACTTGATGTCTGTTCCTTGATAGTCGCTGTTTCATTCAAGTGTGTGTCGCTGTACCAATACCCAACACTCGTGTCAGTGAAGATTCCAGCGATCTCGAGATCGTTGAACATAAAAGGCTTCTTGGAACACCAGAAAGGCTCTGTAGTCTCCCCTGCGAAGATATGTTGGGTCCTCCACTTTTAGGCCGGCGTGCAGAGCGACATTCTCATATCCACGATTCTCGTGACGCATAATGCAATATATTCGGTTGTCAGACGTGCCGTACGAACTGAATTTCATTTTTAACCCTAATTATGTTCTCTCAAGCAACAGTTCCCAGTTCTTGATACCACAATCAAATGTCTAGACGGTTTTGTTTAGCTTTCAGTCTTCTTCCATAACACCAGCAACGATAGCCTCCTATTCAGTACCAGTGGCCGTAAAATGGGTGAGAAGATACTGTCTCTTTCGTACCTTTTCCTCCCATGAATCGATGGCCGGCTTGGGCACGTCATGGATCGTCTGCAAATCTGGTCCGACCCGTGGGATGACAGGAGGGTCGCCAAGAGCATGAGAGGACCAATACAGAGTAATTAGCACTTCTATAGTACTGTGGGATCGACTAATATCAGGAAACTTTCTAGGAATAAAACTGTGTGGATTGAAGTAATAAGTTATAAGGGGAAAGATGAGAGGGAACAGGGGAAGACATCCTCGCCTGATTTTATCAGGAGGGCTCATGAAGATGACTGGCCTGAAACACAACAATAGCTTATTGAACTATTGCAAGTTATGGGTTACTCCAGACTGTTTAGATCCCAGCAGAATGATGTATATTCCCTGAGGGGTCGATGACTTCAAATTAGATAGTAGCCATTTTTCTCAAGCGCAGTCACCAGGTGCTCGGCAAACTTGGCATTTTGCAAATGAACTAAATTAAGGTCTAATTAAATTCCGCTTCAAGATTTCCAAGAAACAGCAACGATCGGCTGTGGAAGAAAACGCCAACAAAAAATATTTTCGTTTGGCAGTGAAACCGACACACTCCCCTTGTCAGGTTTATGAGTAGATGAACGATAGGAACTGATAGGTGTCTTTCCATTAAACGTAATTAGTAAATTTATATTAAGTATCATGTGTAAAAGCAGTTCCGGGACCTTGGGTAATATTCTCAAACATCAACGTCCAGGCTACTACATCGTTTGATTTCTTCTCACTACTAGTGATCCTGATGACCAACCTTTCACAGAAAACCAGAATATCCGTGCCTGATACAGAGGAGGAAAGAGCAATATCATCATCGAAAACAAGCCACTGCTTCAGACTGGTCGAATTCCGTTGTCGTCGAGGAGGCTACTAAAGGGTGCACAGCAGCTTTGTGTAACACTCTACTACCAAGTACGTACAATTCTCCGATTACAAGGGCGCACAACGTCTATGTTGAGACTGAACACAAGTCCCAATCGGAGAACATCAGACAGCCAAGTTGTCTCGTCGAGGGAGACAACATCCTTTGACCTGGATCGTAAGCTTCCGGTGAGGCTCTTGGCCAGCTAAAGGCCAAAGACTATTGGAGAATGAGCTTGTTGGAACAAAGGGTTCTATTTTTAGTTTCCGAGAAGTATTGCCTCCTATGTGTCTGAATTAGACCGAGGGCAGTATTCATGCCTCCGTTGATAAGTCATCTCATGATGATGGATGGTGTTTGGCTATGTTGCGCCGATCTGGATCTCGAATTATAGCTTCACAGACTATACCTGAAACAGCTAGAACCTCCACCTTGCCCCATCTGTGCGGTCGCGCCGCGTCTTTGGCGATCTCGCCTGATTGTGCATGGTAAGCTAGGGCAACTGCATTTCATCACGTTACAGCGTTTGATGCAAGGTCATTTGACGACGTTGGCAAGTGCGTTAAGAGCAATTTCTGCGAAGATTTGCCATCAAGAGGTCACAGAGTATCTCATCTGACATATCTTGGTGCCTCAAAAGATCACAACTGCTGTACCTTTCTGCTTGGCTCGGCTCTGATAGATGATTATGACCTATCACACTCAGCCTCACAAGCACAAGTCGAGTGATACAAAAGTGATGATAGCCATAATGTCGCATCTTGACCGACTTTGGCATCTTGCATCATCTCTGTACAACGTCGCCATATAAGGCTTGAGTACCAATAGAACAGCTCTAAATGTCGTGTAACAGCCAACTCAGACGGTATCGACCCATCCATGATAAAGCAAGGCCTTGTCAGACTGACATTGTGCATCCTGATTTGACTCGAGATTTTCGAGAACAACGACAAGCGAACCAATGCCTGTTGAACACAATAACAGGACCAATTTATTTAAATCAATTTCTCGGGTAGTTACAGGTGAATGGGTGTCAGGATACGAATATCTGTTGTAGTAAAATGTGATCGGGTGATTGCACAGTGCCCCGGCTAGATCCAAATCCACGATGCTAGCCCAGTGGATGTGCTCGCTGCAAGCCGTCCCTTGCAGCGGAAGGGCCAACGATTTGAGCCCTGAAGCGAGAAGCTAGGCCTCCACTGTGGGTTAAGAAACGCACTGGGCTAGGGACTTTAGACTAATGGAAGGTTACTAGACGGCAGGGCAGGTATGCAGAGTCGACCCGCACTTACTCAACCCGTCAAAGCGCGTGAAAACTCCCCTCAAACTCTGGAACTCGGCCTTGGTTCTCTCTTTCACACATCACCACAAACTTTCCTCAAATTCTCGTTTGATCCTCTCCTCTTGCAAATATAAGCAAATCAAACCTTTCGGTAAGTCCACGACTTCACTTTATCAGAATTCAACGCGCAGCCTCTTTACCAGCAACTCCCACTTCGCTACCGTTCTTTCGCATCATCATCATCATCTCTCAGCGCTCGCCTGGAAAAAAATCCTGGAGCAAAATTACCTGGGAAATCTCTGCACCCCGCCCCCGCCTACCACTTTCAGCTATGAAAACGTTGACAGTGGGCTTGAAACTCACTGTCCACTCCCATGACAAGCCATTGGGACGAGCCGTTGGGAAAACGTCCATTGTCGGCAGTCAATCACTGTTTTAATGCGATTACAGCTCCAATTGCCAAGTTCAAGAGTCTCTGAATCGCCCTCATGACTTTCTCACGCCTCTCAGCCATTTTGGTTCAAAGAGTCTGTGTTTTCTCGTCCGCAAAGAAAACCTTTTCAATTTCCTCCAGTTGCCCCTCTTCTTACTTTCTGCAACTCCGTCACTACACATCAGCCCCTCGCCAATCTCTTGCCTCTATCGGATCTCGGAGGCGGGTGACCACTCTAGCTTTTGCCTTAACACTCTTTCATACTTTCACATCTTCTGTGCCTCACTTCTTAGACTGACTTTGAGAATTCAGAAACCCTTTCACACAACTACCCAATTTCTCAAAATGGATTCTTTCCAGCAGCAACAACAGCAGCAGCCCCGTGGCGCTTGCTACTCTTGTAAGTCTGATCTCTCTCATTCAGGCTCCTTCATCAGCATGTTCCGCACCAAAAGACCTGTTTTCAGAACAATGCGAGCTTCTGCGCTTGCTTTGGTTCCAATGGCGACTCAAAACAGTGCGCTGCTTCTTTAAGTTCTGGGCTTGATGCTGTGGCTTGCCCTTGACGTGTTTATGCACGGCTGGTCGCGTGCCGTACGCTCACCGTAGACCTGCCTTGGCAGTGGCTTCTGAATCTCATTCAGCATCGGTTGCGGCGTCTCGCTTCCAGATACTTTTACTTCTACACTTGAACAAACACTAACATGATTTCTAGGCGGTTCTACTGGCCACCAGGTATGATTCGCATTTCGACGTCTTTGTCTCTGTCAGCCTACTCACCGTTCTCTCTAGGCCCGCGACTGCCCTACCAAGGGTCCTGCTAAGTGGTGAGTGTTCTCTCAAAGTTTTGAGTTTTCTTTACTAATTGAGACCTAGCTACAACTGCGGTGGTAAGACCTACTGGCTCTTTTTCCAATGCGTAATTTTGTCAACTAACTTCCTTTGCTATCAGGCGAGGGCCACATGAGTATGTCATCTCACCTCTCTTGTTTGACCGTCGCTAATTCATCCCAGGCCGTGACTGCACCGAGCCCATGAAGGATAACAAGTCCTGCTACAAGTGCGGCCAGCCCGGCCACATCTCCCGTGACTGCCCCATGAGCGGCGGCAGCGGCCAGGCTACCGAGTGCTACAAGGTGAGTTCATTTGTCCTTCAGACTACGGCTGCGGCTAACAACGTTTCAGTGTGGTGAGATCGGCCACATTGCCCGCAACTGCTCCAAGTCCTCCTACGGTAACAACTATGGTGGTGGCTTCGGTGGTGGCGCTGGCAAGACCTGCTACTCTTGCGGCGGCTACGGCCATATGTCTCGTGAGTTGTACTTTTATCCGGGAGTGTTTGATCTTGGCTTACGAAATCACAGGCGAATGTGTCAACGGCATGAAGTGCTACAACTGCGGCGAGTCTGGCCACTACTCCCGCGACTGCCCCAAGGAGTCCGCTGGTGGTGAGAAGATCTGCTACAAGTGCCAGCAGCCTGGACACGTCCAGTCTCAGTGCCCCAGCAACTAAAATGGTGGCTCGTGACTCAGCATTGCGACTGAGGCGAGGTGGACGTGGAGACTCGTTGATACCCACGGACGATTTATTTCCTAGTTCTTTTTATGGCATTTCGGCAAAAGTTCAATTTCTTCGCACGACTTCTTATGATCATCACGGCAGAATGGAGGCTCACAAAACAAACCGTGCGCGATTCTCGACGAGTGGCTGGCGGCGACCAGCTTTGATTGGAACATATCGGCATTGGATTTCGTCACAAAACGAACGAACGACTACGACCATGAAATCGACTCGACTCTGAGACAGACGGATGGTGACGGGTGGGGGTGACGAGATCAAACTTAAAATATCTGGTGTCTTGCATGCAATGTTCTACAACACCTCTGGTGCTCTGCTTACTCGCTGCAAGTGGAGAACCCAAGCTGAGGAGAGCTGGGGGTGCTCCTTTGGTAGTCAAGTCGAGATGAAATGCGTTGATCCCGACGTTGTGGAAACTCTAACCTGGTGTGACTGTTTTTGTGTTTCGATATTGCCGACCTATGCTTTGCGTTACTAGCAGAAGCCGGTGTGTAGAATGAAGGTGAACAAGGCTCAAAGGGTGGTCGTTCCTCTTGGACGCACCAGCACATTCGGCCTGTTGTTATTAAGACAGACTCCGATCAGTAGCATGGTATTCGGACAATAGCATGTTCAGTCAGCTTGGTATGACAAAATGGCCAGCGAGCTGCTGGTCACGCAGACAGGAACCCTTCAGGGGTAGCTGTGTGACGAAGATTCAGATCTAGAACGGTTCCCGACTCGGAGTGCACACGGATTCCTGACGTGGCCCGTTGGGGCTCATATCAAGCCCGCGGGCCAAGATAAGGATCCGGCATGAAAGACCTTTTACAACAAGGTCGAAGGGTCAGAAGCTTTACCAGCCTGACTCTGGATTCTATATCGAGCTGTTTATATGGATAGCACCATGGTAGCAAGAACATTACTCGGGCTTTGCTGCGTAATACACATGAATCAATTATCTAGAAGACGGACACTATCTATACGACCTCTGAAAAGGCTCCTCATTTCCAATCGGAGCCAATCGAGTGAGCCACTGGAAGTATTGTTTGAGTTGGTTACACAAGCACAAGCATGATCTGTGTTGAGTTGAGTTGTCTCCTTGAGTCCTTGACATTTACACTGTGGCTAAATCTATCAAGACTCATCACCCTTGTCTTGACATAGCTGACATTAGACCCACGATATATAAATGCAGTTTGAATCCAAGTTTGGCCTTTCTGGTGTACTTGATAAGCCATTGGATACTCTAGTATTCGATTCTTTACTCTCTAACAACACCTGAACCGCCTCTCTTCATAATTTTCCAATATTAATGGAGAAGTAACCGCTATTCTGCACGTCCCTTTCCTTCAGTCAACTTTCTTGGATGAACAATGTATATAAGATCACTTTCTGACATCTTCAGCTGGACCATACTAATTTCAGGCTTTTCAAAGAGCGAAGAGGAATATTTAGGGGGTAGGATCGCCAGACTGAGATCGAAGTTTTGGTTGTTATGCGAGCACGGCATGGCCAAGCCCTTCGCGTTAAAAAGGATATGATTTCATACTGTTATCCCAATTTCTGATAAACTTAATGGCAAAGCTTCTGTAAACGTATATCGTTACCAAAGCTTGCTTATAATTCTAGTCTGGCCTTTGCGTCCTTCTCCTAGGCATCAATCGTCCACAACGAACGGCACCTGCAATTGAAATATATTTTATACTTGAGGGACATCCAGTGAATTGAGTTGAGACGCAACTCTTACAACGACGTTGAAAATGCGAGGGCCGGTTTCATGGTCCAGCTTCCTTTGATATACGGCCTATCTGCTCATATGGCAAGTTTGAAACACATTTGGAAATAGAATTCGGACCCATAGCAGGTTCAATAGATTCGAAAGTAGTTCGACTTGTTGAGAAGATCACGTTCAGTCACAATGGGAGGACGTGGCTTCAACGAGTTGGACAGCAGGTACCCTAACGAGCAACTCTCTGAAAACCAGTATGTCAACACATTTGTCGATTTTAGGTTGGCAGGCGACGACAACGACTACCGAAACACACAGAAGAAAGTCAAGTGCTTCGACTCTAGGTGTATTGATGCAACATTGCAAGCACCCATTGCGGAATGACTACGAAGTTTGCTCGCGGTCTACCTCTAACGTTGCGTTAAGGCAGCCTAGTAAGTGACTCGTTATCACAGGTCCTTCGTTTTGACAAGAAGAAGTAAATTGCTGGATCTTTTCCAATAATACATGGTGTAAACTATAGCCACCTTGAAACACTGCACCGTAGTCTTACAACATAGCCTTGGGGAAGTTCCTCATGGCCTGTCTCACACCGAGATCTGCCAACACTTCCTCGGCACCACCGAGAATGGCATCGAACTTGTACGTTCGGTGGAACATCTCGATGAACTTGCCCATACCAGTTTGGGTAATACCACGGCCACCCCAGATCTGGACGGACTCGTCGGCAACTTCGTGGGCAGCACGAGTGGCGCTCATCTTGAGCAGACCAATGGGGCCGGCAAGGTGTTGTGCTTGTTGTGAGTAGGGCATGTGGCACATTTGGTAGGTGACGGTCTCGAGCCATGACTGGTTGGCTTCGATGAGCGCAATCATCTTTGCGAGCCTAGATGGCGTTAGTATTGGGGGAAATATGCAGTGTTTAGGAGAACTTACTTCTGGCGAATGACGGGCTGGTCAATCAGTGACTTGCCGAACACTTGGCGTTGGTTACTCCACTTGAGACACTCCTCAATGATGGATCGTGACAGACGCAGGCTTCCGCCTATTGTAGAGGTTAGTTCTGATCTGAATGGTTATACCGTAGCTGGGAGGTGGTAGCACTTACAAACCATGTACCATCGCTCGTGGTTGAAGTTGCTCAGAATGACCTGGATACCCTTGTTCTCCTTGCCCAACAAGTTCTCGGCTGGGACCTTGACGTTATCGAATGTGACGAAAGCGGTACCAGCAGTTGTGGAGTAAGAGGTCTTGATCTGCTTGGTCTCAACACCCTCACCACGCTCGATGAGGAAGACACTCAAGCCCTTGTCGGTTCGGGCACCTGTAACGAAGTAATCGCACCATACACCGTTGGTGATCCACTTCTTGGTACCGTTGATGATCTAATTTGTGTGAGCGCTTGATCTTTGATCTTCAAGTAGCAATTGACTTACGTAATGCTTGCCATCGGGTGTCTTCTCAGCAGTTGTGCGCAATCCAGCGACATCTGAACCGGCGAAGGCCTCGGTGATGGCGAGACAGATCTTCTTCTTGCCGCTGAAGACCTCGTTGGCAATCTTGTTCTTCCATGCCTCGTCGCGGGCGAAGTTGAGGACCGCTGTCAATCCAATAGTCATACCTGCCATGTTTCCATCGGCGAAACCTCGAGCCATAGCTCGCGCAAGCTCTTGTGCCACGATCAAGTCATGGAAGTAGTCGAACTCCTCACCCTTGACGGCGCCCCCCATGAGATCAACACCGTGGAGATGCTTTCCGGGTCCAATACGCATGTGCAAGATGCCCAGCTCGCTCATGCGATCAATCATCTTCTGGCTAATGTATCGTCCAGTCGCCTCACACTCTTGCGCCTCCGCATAAAGCTCACTATCGACGAACTCTCGGAGCTTGCGCTGCAATCGCCTGTGGCTGTCCTTGTAGTAGGGCGAACGGAAGGGCTCTGCAAGCCATAGGGGCTCGGCGTAGGGGACCTTGCTGAGGTCACCAGGCTGTGGGGTAATAACTTGAGGCTTCTCGCCCTCGATGGTGCCAACGGCGAGGTCCTTGTACTTTGTGAGAACCTCATGTCGGTGGAGATTGTAGAAAGCGGTGGTGGCATCTTGACCGGCGACTTGTTTTAGGACAGTCTCACCACCGGGATGAGCGTCGACAAAGTCTGTGAGATCGTAGACAGTGCTGTCGATAATGCACCAGAGGGACTCGTCGGTTGTATGGGAGCGGACCTCCTCGCGGGAGAATGTATCTGTAGGAGAGCTCATGACTGTGATTTTGGGGTATTAGAGAGAGACGAGGTATCGCAAGAGTATAGAAGAACAAGTGAGAAACAGATTGAAGTTGGATGAATGGAATTTGGCTTGTTTTAGCTGTTCCCAAGCCCCCCCAGAGACAGTCTCACACACTAAAACTACCCCAGACGACGATGAATGACCTTGAACCTCGGTACCGACTAAGTGGGCCTCTTGTGATGAAATACAAAGTCTCCCATTGGCTTCAGCGGCTTCACTTCCATTTTGTGGGGGCGGGGCCGACGCATTTGCACATGATGGAATTACCTGAATCTTGACCAAGAAAGAAAAAAGCTGATACATGGATAGAGGGTCAATGGAGTTGAGTCTTTCCTCGGTAATAAACCTCGATAATGATCTCCTTAAGCGAGGTCTCTACCCGCGGCTTCTTAAAAGGCCATCACCGTCCTTCTCTCGAATGGCCTGATTTTATGGGGTTGAGCTTCATTGGGCTTCATCAAACAAGGAGCCTGGGAGCTGTCGTCAACTAACACTCCCCAGGATCTGCTTGATCATTAGATGATCCCCTGCAAGAAATCATGAAAAGACGATACGTGTTCCGCCCATCTGCTTTCATTCCTGATTGGCTACAAGGCAACATAGGTAAAGCCCTTTAGAGACTGAAGTTGCAGTAAAGGATGGCTATCGAATAAGACGACATCCAGCATCTGATATAGCGCGACGTCAGAAGACTCACTCATGAGGAGCTTCTAGTAGTACTTACGCTGTTACTCAGATGAGTGACACTGAGAACAACATGTTAATAATCGATCTAAGAATTGTACCGTTATTTACGGTCTGTCTGAGGTGCTGAGTTTGCTCATTGCAAGCCGCCCATCTCCATCCTTCAAAACTGGTTGTCGCTATAGGATCTTGTCACTCCTTCTCATTACTTAAGCAAACCAGACTATCATTGAGAATCATATTATATGTGTTCCTGTCACTCTGTTGTAAGCTCTGTGGCTCTTAGCTCAACCTGTGCCAGAGGCTATTGGTTTTTGGGCATGGTGGCCTGTCAGTCTCGTGGGCTTGCGGATAAATCCTTGGACGGCTTGCTTTCTAGAATGCATCCATCTTGCGATAGTGTCAACGCTTCATATATAGATCCCCAAATACGAAGCAGGCAATCAAGTTTCTTTACATTTGCGGCGAATTGCGTTAGTCATGGCCCCACGCCGCTAGGTAGAAGCCGATAAAGATAAAACTTGAGGATTGCCTCAGAATCTTTTCCTCTGAGCCTGAATGTATTCTTTTTTATGTTTCATACCTAGGCTCTTTGAAGAGTAATGCGATATTCCCTCTTTCATCCTGCTCTATATCACTCGTACCCTCGATTCTTACTAAAGTACGTATCAGTCAAGCCAGTCTTAAGATCTCACCCCTCGTTTTCTCTTATCACTTTGCCTCGCTCTTACATGACCCTGCTTGCGCTCACCTCAAACCCTCTGAACCGTTTTTTGCAACCGCCATTTCTCTGAACTAGTCTGGCTTGGCAAACGGGAGGATCCACGGTCTGAATCTGGATCTGCACAGGCCTTTTGAGGGGCATCTTGGTTCTATATCAAACCACGGTCTTGTCCTATCCCCATGTTCCCATGAGCAGCAGTTCAAAGCCGCCATTGGCTTGCTTATTTGCGGGCTTTTCTTTGTGTATCTTCCATTCTCAGCTTATTACTCTTTTTCGAACCCCGGACCTGCATCCGTGACAGCCATGTCCATGTCCGCCTCACTTTGTTTGGTCTTTTACATACTGCCGAGCCTCCTTATCAAAGAGGTTGCTCCAATGGCGATGTGAATAATTCGAGTTTAAAGCTCATACTAAAGCAACGAGGCGCACATGGCGGCGTCTGCCCCTGCGCCCGCTTCTCATCGGTTCCGCCAGTTGACACCGGGGTTTTGTCCTTGTTGATGTTTCGCGATTGGCTCTCCTACGTTATCTGAAGTTCGCAAACCGCTCAGGTTGCCGCAACTATCTCCAACTAGGTCATTGGCTAGAAATTGCCCTGATCTAAACGTCGTAGGAGCTAACACCCGAGACACCACACAGTCATTCCCTCCCTCCATTGTGCGGTGGACATATTTCCCTCGTGATCGTCATCGTCATGGTATCTAGCCTGTTACGAGTTGTCATCTATTCTCAGGGAACTTTGGTGGCCAAGAGCCATTCTTGCCAGACATGACTTTGGCACCTGGTGACCTCCTTGTCAACCGTTGAGGCTTTAACCCTCCGTTTTGGGCTACACCTGTATTCCCCGCCCTATCATACCCTTATATCTCCCTATCTCGATCCTCTTTTCCTACTGGAAGTCCAGTTATCCTTCTTTTACCATTGCTCTACACCCATTCCCAAAAGCATATCTTTCGACCATACATCTTGAATATCTCAGCATGGATGCTTACTCGATATGTTGCACTAGTCCTGCCGCTAGGCACACATCTAAGATCTACCAGGATCTCTGGTCTACTCGTCCACATACTCGTGTTGGGTATGATCAAGATAAGCTCTTGACGAAATTTGTCACCATGGATAGTTTGAAACAGGTATGTACAGAATTTGCACCAAACTGGCCGTTGTTGAATGTCTCATATTGGACGCCACTTATGGCTATTCAATGGTGACAGTTTCATTCTCAGCCTCTTACACACTTTGAAGCCAATGCTGATTAACAAGCCTACAGCGTTGGAGTGGTGATCAGACCTCAAAACCACATATTGGTATAGTCGGTGCTGGTCTCGCTGGCCTTCGATGTGCAGATATTCTCATTCAGAATGGCTTCAAAGTCACTATTATTGAGGCTAGGAATCGAGTTGGTGGCCGCTTGCATCAAGAGGTCCTTCCAAATGGTCACTTGGCTGATGTCGGTCCCAATTGGATCCATGGAACCAACGATAACCCAATGCTAGATCTGGCCAAGCAAACGAATACTGCAATCAGCGACTGGGATTCAACGTCTTGTGTCTTTGACGAATCTGGCGAGCTCTTGTCCCTTAAGGATGGTGAAAAATACTCCACTATCATGTGGGATATTATCCAGGACGCCTTCAAGCACTCCAACAGCAACTCGTCTGATATCGATTCGAAGGAAAGTCTTCACGACTTCTTTGTCCAGAAGGTCACGGAGAGGGTACCTGGTACGGAAGCCGACCATGAAAGGAGACGAAGCATTGTCATGCAAATATCTGAGATGTGGGGCGCTTTTATCGGCAGTCCTGTCTATAGACAAAGTTTGAAGTTCTTTTGGTTAGAAGAGTGTATAGAAGGAGGTATGTTGAAACCGAACTTCATGAAAACAATCATCTAACTCAAACCAGAGAATCTGTTTTGTGCCGGCACGTACAAGAAGGTTCTTGATGAAGTTGCGAAGCCTGCTCTCTGGGGAGCCGAGATCAAGTTCCAGACCAAGGTAGACAGAATATCATATCGATCAAATCCTGAGGAAAAGGCCAAGGTCACAACAGAGGGCGGCCACACACTCGAGTTTGACGAGATTGTTGTCACCGCACCCCTTGGCTGGCTAAAACGAAACCTCGACGCTTTTGAGCCTGCGCTACCTGCTCGGATTACCAAGGCAATTAATGCCATCGGTTATGGATGCCTTGAAAAGGTCTACATCAACTTTCCCAAGCCTTACTGGCTCGGTAAAGAAGGTGACGACCGAAAAGCAGAGGGCTTTGTGCAATGGCTCTCCCCAAATTACGTTCCTGATCTGAACCCAAGACGATGGAATCAAGAGGTCGTGGAACTTGCCAGTCTGGACCCAGAGGTTTCACATCCAACTCTTCTCTTCTACACATACGGCGAGCAGTCGCAGTATATTACGAGCGAGCTATTGAAGATATCGGATCCCCAGAAGAAGGACGAGTTCCTCCTCAACTTCTTCAAGCCGTATTACTCACGGCTTCCGCATTACTCGGAGAGTAACCCTGATTGTAAGCCGTCTGGCTTTATGGCTACGGATTGGCTTCACGATGAGCTTTCAGGATTTGGAAGCTATAGTAATTTCCAGGTTGGTTTGGAAGAGGGTGATGCTGATATCCGGACAATGCGAGAGGGTTTGCCGGATCATGGATTGTGGCTGGCAGGCGAGCACACTGCGCCGTTTGTTGGTCTAGGCACGGCGACTGGAGCCTACTGGAGCGGTGAGGCTGTTGGTAAGAGAATAGCGGAGGCTTATTACGGACGATCCAAGTAGGTAAGGGGCCTTTGAAGATTTGATGGATTCTTCAGTGAGAAGAGGACACCATCAATCGTTTGTGGTTAGGGTAGCAATAGACAAGATGCCTAAAGCGGCCGTCAGAGAAATCTTGGCAAGGATATGCGCGTGATAAGCAGTGAATATGTCGTTGTCTCAGGCTATCAAAGGGACTGCATAGAGATCGACGATGCATTTGTTTGAGGTGAAGTTGCAGTGGCCTTGACTCACCCGGTTTACCCAAAACAGCAAAGGCAATCTTTCGCAACAAATCGTGTCAGAGCAAACCACGTCACAGTTGATCAAGACATTGATTGATTGTAGCATCCATGACGCGGGCAGCACACAATGTGATTGATGGTGAGCCGACCTTATCGATTAAGTTCCCCAAATTACAGTAGATTAGGGGTTGCGCGAGTCGTATCACCCACTAAAAGCGCAATTCACGGGTCAAGTGACGCCCCAACGAGATGTCCTCGGGGGATACATCATGGACCAGCTGCTTTGGTGCACCGCTCGAAACGATCCTTGAAATCGAGTCACGAGCCTCATGTGTTAGTGTTTTAGCGCCTCGAGGGGCGATAGACAGGGTCCTTTCTAGGCCTTCTACCACCTGTAGCTCGTGTGGATTTGGCAGTAGAGGGTCCCCTGGAGGTCTATCTCCCCCACTCGCCCGCCCGTTGCCGTCTCAGCCATGGACCATGCCCATGCCAGTCGTGACTGTGTGACGCTGTCTGTGACGGTGACCCGACTCTTTGGGAAGTGTGCCTCGACTGACCTTACCTTACCTTACTTTTGTTACTGTTCTTTTCTTTAACTCAACTTAAGTTTGTATCAACCAAACCTTTTCAGCCTCGTTGCTGCCTTACCTTTAACTTAGCCACGATTCACATACAAACCTAATCAGTTTATCCGATCTCACGGCGAATTTCCTTCTCCTCTTACAGCTTCTTCTCATGGCCTTGTCCCATTTCCTCTGAACATGTTCTACGGCCCCGCATCTGGCCGGGGTCCTCAAGCTACCGACTGATAGACGCAGACGTAGGCCTCTGCCTAGTAGACAGCAGCGATACTCTGTCGATAACTTACACCATTTCGATTGTCGATATTCATCTGTCTGTCGTCTTCTATCATCCTTCCCTCTCGGGCTGCGTGGGCAGTCATCGCCACTCCGCCCATCGACTCGATCGCATCCCACGAACGACGACACCATGGCGACCCTCTTCCAGTCTTTCCGGAGCTCCTCTATGCCAAAGAGGTTGCTACGATATGCCCTTTCTCGACTGGAACTTCTCGATGCCGAGGCCCTCGATATTGATAATTTAGATTTGGCGATAGGAAGGAATACTGTCCTCGAATTTCGCGATGTTGGGATCAAGCTCAAGGTAGGTTTAATGACTGTGCATCAATCAACAACTTAGAAGATCTTGGTCACTGATGCTTCACCATAGAAACTCAATAAGCTGTTGCAGCTTCCTGACACATTCAGGTTGCAAAAAGCCAAGGTTTTGCTTCTGCGAGTCACAATCCCGATGGACTTTTACACAAGCCCTATAATAGTCGAGGTCGACGGTGTCGATATTGCGCTGCAAGTCATAGGAGCGGAATCCAAACCGGCTCGTTCATCAGGCACAAGAACACCCGAAGAGACCACCGCTGTACCGAACACTGTGGACCTTGCACAATCATTCCTCGAAACACAGCCACGATCAGAGCGAAGGAAACTTGAGGATGCTTTGGCCGCCGAAACTCAGGATCTTGGCGCTTCCATCGCCATGAGCGATGATGGCAGTGAAGACGATCTGGCATACGGAACTGGCCAAGCCCTTTCTCTCCCAGCGTTTTTGGCCGACTTTTTGCAGGGCATCGTCGACCGAACGCAGGTGAGGATAAAGGGTGTTAACTTTCAGCTTGACGTTGAAGTGCCTGTTGAACCGAACACCACTACGACCGAGTTAGTGTCATTCCAAGTCGCACTCGAGGGTATCGATGTCGAAGGTGTTACCACTACCTCTGATAACGCTGAAGGGTCTCCCACTATTGTACCAAAGGAGGGCAAGCGTCATGTTTCATTGTCAAACGTACGGGCGTACCTCATTTCAGAAGCAAACGTCTTTTCTGCATTGGCGCGATCGCCTTCAGTCACTTCGCCATCACTTGCTTCTTCTCCAGCTATGACCAGAAATCCACCGTCCCGCCAGACTACCACACTTTCATTGAGCAGCCTTCACGAAGAATCCGTGAGATCATCGCAGGGAAGCATACGATCAGAGGCGCAAGAATCTTCACCACGGCCAGCTTTTCCACAAGCAGAACCCTTGGTTCTTTCACAACACAGCATCGATCACCGACTTGCGGACTCACACCAGAGTCTTAAGTCCGATAATTCTCTGAGTAGCTCACAGCAGAGCCTTAGAGACGAATACTCAATCGATCAAGAGTCTCCAGAGCACGAATATCCTCTCGGCGACAGTGAGGACGCACTTGGAATACCATACGAATTCTCAAGCCCTCAGGATGATGATGATGGAGAAGATAGCCCTGTGACCCCACGGGCATCGATGTATCACGATTTCAGTAATAGTCCCAATGACGAACCTGTATTTCACTCAACTCTTCTTCCTGGAGAACACGGCTCTCATTCAACTGCGCTGGAGAATGAGAGACCTCAGTGGACTGTCGCAGAACGGGAAGCCAGGTCCGCACCTACACTCGAGACGCCAGCGACAGAAGGTAATTTGGAAGCTTCAAGGAGGGGCGTTTCGAATGAGCACCTCAGTCGGACTTCTTCAAGTGAGAGCTTTGGTGCGAGATCGGCTGAAGACTTGGCACAGTCTCATATGTACACACACGAAGAAGCAGAGAGCATGTACATGAGCGCTTTCTCACAGACTAACGCTCAATCGGCGGCCTTTTTGCCACCGGTTCCTTCTCATGACCATACGCCTTCGCCGAGACCCCAAGATGACTTGACGGAAGAGGTAGAACAACTCTCTGAGCCAGCTAAACCAGTTGAACCAGTCGAGGCGGCAGTTACCCTACCTACAACGGCGCATACGCCTGTGGCAGACGAAAAAACTGAGTCGGACACCATAGATGCAAAGCCCGACATGCCAGAAACGATTCCTCCTCCAATATCAGATGTCAAGCCTCCAAGCCCAGAGTTAGAAGAGACTCCAGCCCCTGTACCATTGGAACAAGAGTCAAAGCCTTTCATTCCCGGTGCTTGGGAAGATGACGACGACGATGATGACCCTTCAGCAAGTGTCATAGCACCATCCACTACCTTGAGACACTCGATGTATCGGAAAGATGATCCCTCAAAAACACGGGATGCCTCAGATAGCGAATCTTCAGAGCCTGCATTTTCAAGGGCATGCCTCACTGATGCTGATCCAGAAAGTCCCAGTACTCCTACCAGACAACAGGAAGGTGCTGCAACTCCCAAGGGACCAACGCGTCTGGTTAAGGAGATTCTAAATCTGAAAACCATCTCGATATATATCCCATCACAGCACCAGCATCTGCATGTTCAGCCTGCATCGCCGGAATCTGTAGCTCAGCTCTCGCAGTCAATGGGACGGTCTACATACCCTCAAGCTCCAGGTGCCTTTTCAATGCATGGCGGGGCTTCCATGCAACAGAACAAGCCAGCACCAGGAGCTTCGAAAATTGACGAAACACTCGAAGTGAACCTGTCACCCATGAATCTTACATTCGACGCCTCATTGGGTTTCTTGCTAGCGATGGTTGTTGGGAAGCTGCTGGATGCTATAAAAGACAAGAACGCGCCCGTATCCGAGAGCACGAAGCAGGAGACAAGTTCAAAGAAGGTGCCCAACCTCCAAATAATATTGGAGGAGATCAATCTTGACTTCATCAATCGCTTGGGAGGGATCTCGGATACGCCTGAGCGTTACATGGACCTGGATCCATCGCCATTTTTCGACCAGGAAGTTCTGCTCAACACAACCTTGCAAAACTTGGTTATATCCATCTCCGAGACCGAGATATCAACACCTCCAGTCATTAAGGGTAAATTGGCTACGCAGCCAGCTATTCTGACCAAGATTGACTTGCAGAAGTTCCGCTTCGGGTATGCAAATGGCGACATCATCTCCTTCGACAAGGGCAAGCCCATGAGTGCATCAGTTAGGGAAACATTTCTATCGGCAGGTTCCGATATTGGAATCGAAATCCTTCAATCAGGTGGCAAAACCAAGATAGACGTCCAGACTCTACCGCTCGTTTTCCAACTTGATCTGCGACGGCTTGACGAGACTTTCAGCTGGTTCGGTGGCCTTAGTAGCTTCCTTAATATGAGTGCTTCGATAGCTTCGAGTCCTGCACCAACCCCCAGACCAGCTGCTCCTGCACCAAAGCCTAGAGGGGTTCGATTCGACACTCCAGTTGATCCGAATGACAAATCCATGGCATCGCAGAATAAGATTAACGTGCGCATTGGAGGCTCTTATGTGGAGCTTATCGGAAAAGACTGCAGCATGCTGGTAGAAACCAGTTCCATTAAGGCTGTGAGCCGTGACGAGGTTATAGGATTGGGTTGCGGCATGATCAGAATAACAGGGCCATACTTGAAGAACTCGACGGCAGATCCTCCTATCAATACGGAGATCACCACAGTCCGAGTCGAGTTCTTGACAACTCCCAACGATTCAGATCTCGAGAAACTCCTTGAGTTAATCATCCCTTCAAAGCATCAATTCGATGGCGATAACGACGAGATCATGGTTGATACTTTGCTACGTCAGCGGAGGAAGGGATCCGTATTGAGACTGTCAGTCGATGGCGTGAATGTTCGCGTTCAAAATATGTCCCAGCTCTCAGTTCTACCGAACCTTGGTGAGGAAGTTGCAAAGCTTTCTACCGTCGCGAAATACTTGCCTGAAGATGACCGACCAGGCCTATTGACCTTGGCAAAAGTCCAAAAGGTTGCGCTGAGTCTAGACTTTGGTGGCAAGCTTGGCCACCTCGGTGCGGACATGAAAGATCTTCACGTAGGTCATATCACAGTCCCTTCACTTGTTGCCATAGCTATACAAGATCTTGCTGTAAAGAGAAACAGGTCAGAAGAGCTGGTTAGCACGGCAACATATGGAGCCAAGGAAATCTCCCTTCGTGGCCCAGTCTTGATGGCACGGATGATTGGTGACGAGATTGAGCCGGTTATTAAGCTGAAGATGCAAGATCTGTGCATCGAGTACCGCGTCCCTACGATCATGGATATTCTCGAACTTGGAGAAGACGCCACACCCCAAGATTTTGAGGCCAGTCTTGCTGCCTCGGTAGCAAACCTTGGTGACCACGCGCATCATGCTTTAACTGGACAGCCTGGCTCTCCGGGTGATAAGAGCAAGGGCGGAAAGCCTATGACCCTGGATATTGGCTTCCGAGATTGCCTCTTGGGCCTTAACCCGCTGGGTCAGCCCTCAAAGATGGTGATCGCTCTCACAGATGCTCATCTTGTCGCCGTGTTGCCCAAAGACGTGGAGACCAATGCTGTCTTCACCATCAGTAAGTCATCCATCTTGCTGATCAACGACATTGCCGAAGTTGCAACAAGCGAACTTCCTGCCACCCAAAGACCTCGCGCCTCATCTTCAACATCTCGTCAGGTGGCAGATATGTGCGCCAGAGGTTATGTGGACATTTGCTACATCTCATCCGCAAAGCTTGTAGTCGATGTGAAGGAACTCGATGATGGAGAAAAGCAACTTTGTGTTGAGCTCAAGGATGACCTCCTTGTTCTGGAAACGTGCGCTGATTCAACACAAACTCTGATCTCTTTGGCCAATGCGTTAAAACCACCAACTCCCCCGAGTAAGGAGAATAAGTATCTTACAGATGTGGTCCCCATGCAGGATCTGTTCGCTTCTATCTCTGCGGAAGCTTTCGGTAGGAACGAAGGAGAGTACGATTTTGACCAAGACTTCGCTGGTGCTCAGGAGATGGCTGGGAGCGATTCTGAGGCCGACTTTAATACAGACAGCCCGCTGCAAGTCCAGTCCCAATTTTATGACGAGGAGCCAGTCGCCGAGGAGCTTTTCGACGCCACGAGTAGCTCTGTCCTCTCACATGGGTCGCATCGCTCCGGCCCCCAGATGAAAGATACTAACGAGGGTGTACTACTGACCGGGTTTGGTTCAGCAAGCCAGCAAACAGTCGACTCTGACGATCTTGTGATCCAGGAAGACTACTATGGTAGCGGCGCTTCAAAGGACAGCAAAGCCAGGATCTGGAATTCGAAGAAGAACAGCTATGATCGGGCTCCCAGCGACTTGGTGAAGCGCAGTCCTGTCAAGGTAACCGTTCGAGATGTCCATGTTATATGGAACCTCTTTGACGGCTATGACTGGGTTCACACACGAGATGTCATAACGAAGGCAGTTCAGGACGTTGAAGCCAAAGCATACGAACGACAAGCCCGTACTGGCCAAGTCCAGGTCTATGAGGAAGAGCTAGAGGATGAAGAGGCCATCGGAGACTTTCTCTTTAACTCTATTTACATCGGCATCCCAGCAAACCGTGATCCCCAAGAACTGTCTCGAGCTATCAATGAAGGCCTGAACGACAATGCAACAGAGACTGAATCGGTTGCAACCACAGCTTTCACTTCTGCTACCAACAGGACAGCACGTGCTCGTCAACCAAAGTCGAAGCGGCTTAAGCTCAAACGCAGCAAACATCACAAGATCACCTTTGAGTTGCGAGGTGTTGATGCAGATTTGTTCGTTTTCCCACCAAATTCTGGGGAAACTCTCAACAGCATAGATATCCGCATTGACAACCTGGACATTTTCGACCACGTCCCAACTTCGACATGGAAGAAGTTTGCAACCTATGACCAGGATATGGGAGAGCGAGAAATGGGCACCAGCATGGTTCATCTTGAACTGCTCAACGTCAAGCCACAGCCCTCACTCGAGGCGTCCGAGATTGTGCTAAGAGCGACCTTACTCCCTTTGAGGCTGCATGTGGATCAAGACGCTCTTGATTTCATCACCCGATTTTTCGAGTTCAAGGATGACCAGGTGCCTGTTCATACGTCAAAAAGTGATGTGCCCTTCCTTCAGAGAGCTGAGGTCAACAACGTAGCAGTGAAGCTCGATTTCAAGCCCAAGCGAGTCGACTATGCTGGTCTCCGTTCTGGCCACACCACTGAATTCATGAACTTCATCGTTCTCGAAGAGGCGAGAATGGTTCTGCGTCATGTTATCATCTATGGTATCTCGGGTTTTGAAAAGCTTGGTAAGACTCTCAACGATATCTGGATGCCTGATGTCAAGGCGAACCAACTTCCTGGTATTCTAGCTGGTCTGGCACCTGTTCGTTCCCTTGTCAACGTGGGCAGCGGTTTCAGAGACCTCGTTGAGGTGCCTATTCGCGAGTACAGGAAGGACGGACGTGTGATTCGCAGTATATCGAAGGGTGCCACAGCCTTTGCTCGCACGACCGGTACCGAACTGGTTAAGCTGGGTGCCAAGCTCGCTGTTGGAACACAATACGCATTACAAGGTGCCGAGGGCATGCTTTCAGATCCTCAACAAGCATATGAGGGTTGGGATGAGGATGACATGGACCCTGAAGAACAGAGACAAATCTCTCTCTATGCAGATCAACCTACGGGCGTCATCTCGGGCATCCGGGGCGGATACCGATCTCTTGCTAGAGATGTGAATCTCGTGCGCGATGCCATCATTGCAGTTCCTGGTGAGGTCATGGAGAGCTCTTCAGCTACTGGCGCCGCAAAGGCTGTGCTAAAGCGAGCACCAACGATCATTTTCAGACCTGCTGTTGGTGTCACTCGAGCAATCGGACAGACTCTAATGGGAGCCACCAACTCGATTGATCCCAATAACAGACGAAGGATTGAGGAGGTAAGTCAATACGAGTTCATTTCAGCGAGCTTGACTAACAAACTGCCAGAAATACAAACGATACTAAGTCGCTTCGTCGGCTTTCAACTTATCTAAAACGCGATACGAATGTGGGCAACATATTATGGCGCAATGATATTGAGATACCAATCACATCGGAGTATCACAGGTGTCTCTGATCTTCCATGTCCTTTCCATCTTCATCTCGATGTTTTTCCCATCAACTCTGCATATAACGGTGCTCGGGCCAAAGGCATATTTTGTTCTTTAAGAAAGAGAGGCATGTTTCTGCATGCACTCGTCTGTGATAGATCGGTAAAAACAGGACATGCATTTAGATGCACAACATAGACCCTGGAGAGGACAGGCATGCGTTGATTGATTTTTCTTTTCACATTCAGCTAGGAGTTGGATTATTCTTACTTGGAGGGTTCTTTGTCTTATGGATGTTTCCTATTGTCGGGACTGGATCTGATACTATAGATACCTGTAACAGAATGAAAGAGTGGATTACCCAAAGCCTGGTGTTTATATTCTGCATCCAACACCTGTGAAACCTCCAGCTCATTCGCATGACCTACTATCTAGCCACAAACGCCGTGCTCATAATACTATCGCTGTCCCAAACTCTTCAAAAGCCATCGTCAGGGACTCCCTTCTCTTTCTCCAACTCTTTTCTGGCACGGTTCGCATCAACCCACCACTTGTGACTCTCGTCCTTACCAGTCCACTCACCCTTCTCATTAATCTCATCCCAAGGTTTAGGACTCAAGATGTAGTGAATGTTCTTGACACTCTCATCCCTCCAAATAGCATCATGGACTCCTCTCCACCGTAGCGTCTTGAGCGCGTTATAAATGTACGGCAAAGGAACCCATCGCTCACGATACAAGTCTGAGAGAAGTGACTGGTCTGCAAAATCCATGTTGGCGGCGTCGGCCTCCATATGCGCCAAAATCTGCGCATAGAGGCCCTGAGAAGGATTGACAACCTGCAAGCCACCGTTCATAAAGCCCAAGGGTCCGACTGACGGATCAGCAGCCTCAGTTTGCGCGGTATCGGGATTCGAGTGTTGGGAGGTAAATGCGCAATTCTCAGGAACCCAATCCTTTGGATAGTGAGGCTTCTTGAGGGGATTGCATACGCAGGCATGACCGGCTGCAAAGACACGCTTGCTGACGGTCTTATCACCAGTCTCAGCAATCGAGGGAGGGTCCAGCTCGAGATCCATCAGCTCGTCCATATTGCGCAAAACAAGCATGTCCGAGTCGAGCTGGACGACGCGCTCATATTCGGTCAAAGAGAAAGGCGCAAGCTTGCTCCAACAATCGTAGAACCGCGGGTCGTTGGAGTAATCCTTGCCTTTAGTTGGCAGCAAGTATGGAATGTGCTGGGTGGCAATGCCACGAGCACGGAGAGCTGCGTGACCTTCGGGGGGGAATGAATCGGTATATAATGCCACAAGAGGGTACTGAGATTTGGCGGCGCGGAGAGAATGTTCGAGGGTGAGAAGTCCAGGCAAGTAGTCTAGGTTCGTGATGAGACTCGTCCAGACTGAGATTGTACGTTAGAACTTGCGCTACGCATGGTTCAGCCTCCTTACCTTTAGGCGAGTCGACAGCTCGTTTCCGAGATTCTGAGTCTGCCATCTTGAGAAACCTGAAGATTTGTCCTGGAAAGGTCTGTTGTTGTGTATTTCCTCCAAGCGATATCGCAAGAGTTTACTAGTTGAAGCGGGGGAGGGGCAATAGCAGAATCGAAAATTGATAAGCAACAGTATATTCTCCTTATGAAACCAAAAGAGACACTGATTTTCAATGAAAGGGTGGGGAAAAAACCAGATTCTTTGGAGTTTCTTCTACTTAGAAGTCATGTTCTTCCACTCTTGCAAACAAAAAGACGCATATCATGAGCCGTCGATGTCCAAATTTAGATGCTGTACCTGACGATGGCGGGGCATTTTTGGAGTTCTTCAGTGACGCCATTGACGATCTGGTCTGTAGCCTCGATTGGAGAAGAAAATGTAAAATCACAGATCCTGCAAATAATCAGGAACCAGAGTCAACAGTCCCATGGAACTAATATCACCATGTCTTCACTTGAAGGTTGTAGTTCTTGTCGTTTTCATCATATCTGCACAGAAAGTTTCGCGTATGCAAAAGCAGATGCAAGGCACAAAGTTTGAATCTAATCAATCAATCAATCAATCGACGTCGCATGGGTAGGTAGCCCAAGCTGCCACGTCTTGATCGACCCTCGGATACTTTCATCATACCCTGTGGGGTCCAGTGCCATCATGCCACAGCTCATGAGCTTCAGATATGACTCTTCCGTACTTTATCTTCCGAATCGGACATCATGTCCGTCATCTTTTTCTTCTTCTTCTTCTTGAACCGTTCTTCCTGGACCTTCGGCTAGAAGCCGAGGTCCTAGACTCCAGTGACTAGGTATGTACCGAGATCAAGTGAGCTGCCATATGTCCGATGAATGTCCTATGTCGGCCTGCCATCATCATTGACGGCAATAAGTTCTTGGTTGCTACGATCCCTACTGAAGCAATCACAAGCTTTAGCCTGCAATTGGGTCCATCAATGTCCTCCACCAACGCAAGATAAGCCCTCCAGAGGATGTTCAGAAATGATAGATTGCAGCTCCGTAGCTGTTCGACGTCGAGGGACTGATATCGTATCCTGGCAACCTCTAGTTGTTATCTCATACTTCGGGTTCAATAGCAGTCCTGACATTGACAACCAAAGACAAAGTTTCGAGATAACACCAAGGTGCATCATGATAGACATATAGCCACAGAGTGATTGGCAGATTTTGTTTCTGTCCAAGATATGATACTGTGTCTATTTTTGTTGAGCGTCGTCATGACTTCCTGGTATCAGCCCCTGAATCAACTCGTAATCGTGTATCTTGAAGAACGGGAGGAAATCCGATCGCCTCTGTTTTCGGTCAAGCACATGGCGGTGTCAAGGTCACAGCCATCCATGATGAACTAGGGGCCCTAGCTCTTACGGTGAGAACAAGGTGAGGAAGATTTGAAGGCTGGCCCCGTTCAACAATTTTTGTTGACGGGCGCCGCCATAATTCCAACAATAGCAATCGCCCCCTGGTTTAAGCCCCTATGGTCTAGGTTTTAGCTCTGTCTCATTTGATTTGGCTCGAGAATTCCTTCTGGAATCCGAACTGCGCAACTGAAATCAGCCGCCAGCGCAGCTCAACAATCTCAGACGCGCGCGAATCCCAATATTCACACGGTCTTCAGTTTATGCACGGGTCAGCCCAGTACCCATGAGCAAGATCCAGTCTTGGTCTCGACTGTGCTTGCTCTTGGCCCTGATCAGTTCTTGTGACTTCCAGATCTTTCATCTGATAACATTGAATGCCGAATCTCTGACGTCGGAGGTTTTCCGTGCTCTGAGCCGAGGCAATTCAAAATCTCAATTCGCAAGAAAGGGATCAAGTATGGAGTAATTGCCGGTAGAAAGCCCAATCCAGGTGTAGGAAACAGGGCCATCTGGTTACGGAGTCCGCTCTGTCTCCCCGGCCCAAGGGGGACTTCCGACCTTTGAGCAACCGACCGAGTTGGCGGGTTTCTAGAAGTGGACCAGGAGACGTTCACTGACAGCTTTGGGGGTGTCACGGGTCCTCTCCCGTTCTTCAGACCTTGCTCAATGCCGCGCTACCATACATACACCAATCCCCTCCCATGCCACTTTAAGCAGCTTTAAGCTGCATGATCGGCGTGATCTATACGTAGTCAGAAACGCAAAGTGGAAAGTAATCAGTGGCTGGCTTCATTTCGAGAGGTTGTAATGATATCGTGGCCAGACTGAGTTACGACAGGCCCTTGCGTAATCGGGTTCCGAACTGGACAGCAGAACGATCGACGAGTAGCAATAAGAGGCGTCTCCAAAACAGTGTATCCAGTACAGCTGGCTTCTGACCGCCCTGTTAATGCTAGAGCAACAATTGGTCCAAAGAATGGCGATCTTGAGAGCGACAGGCACAATCCACGTGCGTCAGATCAGAGTCCCCTGCCGAGACTCGTCAGCAGCCATTGGCATTTGTTGATTGTAGGCGAAAGGTTGAGTGTAAGGCGGGGGGCTTAAAGCGACGTTGTTCTGTTCCATAGACCCTTGTCCCACCTAGAGTTACAGCACCTAGCCAGAGTACGTATGTAGCTTCAAGCTCAACGAGTTCCACCCACGGATCTGTTTCGTTGTAGTGATGGTTTTGGAGGCTGTGAGGATGGTGCCATGTTGATTCTTCCGGCGGCACATTGCGACACTCTTTGCATAGCATTAGTATGCATTGCACACAGTATCTAAAGTTGTCGTAAGTTGACGCCACTGTTCCTCTGATCTGATACTGTTATCTCTTGATAAAACACAGAGCCAGGCACAGGGTAACTTTGTGATTGACACCTTTAAGTGGTTGCCTCAACCTCAACCTCAACTCTGCTCTCTTGATGTTTTCGGGCTTTGACGGCTCAAGCAAGCTATGGTTCGATAAAAAAGACAAGTGATCGAGCTGGAAATCGACCTGGAGAAGCCCCGTAGTTGCCTCCTTTCTAGCCCGGGGGTGGACCATGGACCCAATCTCTCAGCAGAACGAAAGCTGGGGATGGCTACCTATCGTGAGGTTGATGAGGAATCAGTAACGCAGTAATACATAACCCCCTGATGAGCTGGCCCGTACGGTGAATGCTAAGTACTGTACTGTACTGTACTGTACTGTATGTAGTAGCCTGTGCTATTTCAAGGTAGTTGATTGGATCTCAACATGTGTTTAATGATGTGCCACTTGCATGAGGGACCTTGTTTGCACCGGGCGGCATTCGGTATTTCGTCGCCGAGTCGGGAACTGCCATGTTATTATGGTATGGTCACTGCTTCGCATCCTTGCTGATTTTGGTGCTGCTGCTGCCAATATTCATTTGTTTGTTTGCAACGAAACGGAAGAGATATATTTAGAGGTTTTTGATACCGTGATGTTTCGCAGCAAAAATAGTTGTTTGAAAGCTCATCAAATTGTCAGAGTAGAATGGATGTGCTGCAGGGTGAGAGTTGTTTGACACAACCCTTCCTTCTGTTTCGGTTCTTTCAGAAGCAACATCAGCTTCCGACTTGTACAGTAAGGTACTGTACCTGCTCTCCACACTCCATTACCTTTAGCGGGATCAACGCTGTAGTCGCTAAAATAAGGTGAGCTAACAGGGCGGGATCGGTACCGTACCTTCCAGGTTCCAAGGATGAGGTGTGGAGGCTCTGAGTGACTCTTTCCTCAACCCCGTTGCTGTTGCTGTTTCTGTTGCGGTTGCTGCTGCTCATTCCATCCCCAGATCACACGGGCCTCCCGGACAAGCATCCGCGCTTGCTTCATCTTGAGGTCAAGCTACCAGAAGCTCCTTCCCGCCTTCCCCCTCCTCTAGCTTATCTTGCCTTACCTGGTGTCTCAGTCACAATTGGGATACATACATAAACCCTCCTTCCCTCCCTCCAATTGAAGCATCCAATTGCTTCCACTTATACCTGTGCCTACCTGTATCATCTATCCATTGCATCCGTGGACCCTCTACTCTTCTCATCTCCTGATTAGACTTGGTCACCGCTATCCGTACACTACCTTGCCTTACCAACCACACTCCATCAGATCCATACTACTACGCCAAACGTATAAGTAGCTGGACACCGCCAACACCTTGCTACCACCACAACAAACCTCTGTCATCTTGTCACATCCAACTCTATCACAATGCCTAGAATCACCGCTCCCGTCTCAAAGCTCACTCGCTCTCTGGCCGAGTCTCAGCGCCATGCCGGTATCGCTCTCATGCCCAAGTATGCCGAGCTCCTTGGAGCTTCTTCAGAGCAGTCTCAGCACTCTGAGGTGAGTTTCTTCTCTTCCAATTAGTCGTTGCAGCTCTGGTACTAACAATACTTCCAGTCCCGTGGTCTAAAGACTACCCACCGCCCTACTCCTCAGCCATCTCTTTCTGGTCGCCGAAGGCCATTGATGCAGAGCTTCCATTCCTCAACACCTTCTCGTGCTCCTGTCAACCATGTCGACAGCACAGTCTTGCCCAAGATTCACGCTACCCCCAACTTCAACGAGCCTCTCCCTCGTATGCCTCTTCTCCCTGACAACTATGGCGCCTACCACAGCTCAATGTCCGATGCCGCCGACTTGTATAGCAAGCGGCCCGTCATCTTCGCTGTCGACCCTGATGTCGTCGTTCCTGGTGCTCCCATGGCTACTATGGATGCCGTGAATATGGACAGCGTCGACGTCAAGTTTGTTCATGAGCAGCCTGCTCAGGAGACAAAGCCAGACGACTCTGACAGAAGTACCTTTCTCAAAGACGTCTTCGGCGGAATGATCCAGGATATTCTCCCTGGACGCACGCTCAGCAAAAACTAAGAATCAAGTGAAAATACGAAAGGGACGATAAGGCGGAGTCTGGTTATGCCAGCTACTCATAAAGAGAGCTGATGATCTATTAAGCGTTTTTAATCTGTTTATGCGAAGCAAGGTGCGGTTGCATCAATTAATGGCCCGTTACAAGAGGCTCCTGTGGTTAAGAACCATCCTTTTTTTATACATCGATACACAATGATAAAGTGAAAGCCCAAGTGGCAGACTGGAATCAATACCAATCCTTTGTTATCCTTGCAACTCAAGCTTCGTAACTGGTGAATAATGACTGCCAGATCATCAACGTATTTGTCCGCAAGCTTACGGGCTCATCTCACTGCGTTGCCATATGATGGCATGTGTAAAGGCTAAATGCCATTGGGTACTATGCCAGGTTTGTGTTGATGTTTTATTGCATCTATGGTATCATCTCTCGTAAAACACCACCACCTGCATTGCCTTGTTCTTTTTGGTCCAAACTCAACATTCCATCCTTTTCGGCCCTTTCCTATCAATCTTGGAGTCTTCACCAATTGTGGTACAGTACATAATCGCAACTAACTATTAATCGACCAACGAAATCCATTCCCTCCCCTATAGCCCGTCGTCCTCTTGATATTCGTGTGATCCTTTATCGCTTCTTGAGTGATGGCCTGGGCTTGCACTCGTCCTGGTTGACAGGGTGCAACATCACCTTGATAGGGTAGTTCTGAGTGTTGTGTTGGTAGCCCTTGGCCCAGTCATAACCTACAGCGTAGGCGAAGATGGAACCGTTCTTGTTGAAGGTTGTGGAAGTGATGCTGCCACCAACATTAGGGTAGCCCTTAAGACGGTGCTTGGCGTCCTTGTCCCAGAAGTGGAATGTGCCATCAGAACCAGCAGTGCTGAATGTGCCATGGACGGGGTGGAAAGAAATATCGTTGACGGCATAGACATTGGTGACGCTGTTGGCGGGGGGGTCGCGATGGCACTTGAAAGAGAAGTTGGAGCTGCAATATGTTAGTCTCAGCAGGTCAAGAAATGCAGATTCAAGAGGCTTCGTACCTAGAGTCCTTGTCTTCGACGTATTGGATAGCGCAACGACCCTCGATACTACCAATAGCAAAACCAGCAGAGTCAGTAAAGCAGCTAACCACCCTGGTCTGCCACTTGAGAGGGCTCTGCAGGGTTTTATAGAATTTGGTAGGGTTCTTGAGATCAATAACATTGATGTATCGATCGGCGGTGCCGACAACGCAGAGATTATCGCGGACGTCCATCGTATAAACTCGCTCCTGGCATTGTACGGTTGCCGCAGGTCCCTGTTGTCTAAGATCCCAGTACTTGATCGTCTTATCCCACGAGCCCGAAACCACCATGGGGTTACCATCGTTCATGAAAAATCGACATGTTCGCACTGGCTGGTCGTGTGTGCCAATAACGGCGTCCTGCTGGGAGGCAAGATCGCAGACCTTGACATTCTTGTCGGCGCCAGCAGAGACGACTTTTGTTCCGTCCTAGAAACCTTGTCAGTTGCCGTTTCGTTTCGCTCGATCATTATATCTTCGTACCTTGGAGAAGTCGCAGTTCAACACAGGTTGGCTGTGCTCGTAGGCATGTCGGCCCTGACTCTGGCCATTGGCAGCAATCTCGTAAATGCGAACCTTGTTATCCCAACTGGAGATGGCGAGGAAGTCAGGTCCGTTCGGCGCGGGAGAGAAGGAAAGGTCGGAGATGGTATCGGTAGGGGGGTCTGAGAGTGCGACATCTTGCTTAAGGTCACCAACGGTGTTGCTTGTCGTTGATGCGGCTGAAGCACCGCCAAAAAGGGTCGACATGATTGCGGTGTGTTGAAGGAGAGAAAGTTGAAAGCCAGTTGGTGGCACTTTTTCTGTCTTTTTGCCTTTGGGATCCCGCTCCTGAGACTCAAAAACTTAGTGGTTTATGAGCGGAACTTCCAACTGGCCACGCGACTAATCTCAGATGAAAAACAGATCTTTAGAGAGTTGATGTTTGCACTGTTGAAACTGGTTGCGCCGCGAGCTTTGTACTGAGAATGAATAAACAGGCACGAAGGCAGCGACCCAGCCTTCTCAACGCGAAGTTCGGATTGGCCAACCCGCGTCGGACAAAAAAAGGCAGCAAGCTAAGGTACAGCCACATCTGGGAGCTCTGATTCATGACGCCACACTTCAGCCCCATTTCGTGCATAAAAATTCAACTTGAGCTGGAAACGATTTTTCCTTCTTCTTTCTTCTTTTCATCCGCGCCCCTCGCTCAAAAAATCGCCATTCGAAGCTCACAAACAGAGACACTGCGATTTATCGCAGCGTCTCGCATTCTTTCTGGCTTTGGGAGAAAGTCCCCGGACATCTTCGTTTCGACGGAGCTTGCGGAAACGCGCCGCCATAGAAGCACAGCGGCTGACTTCTGCACCCAGGCCCGCGCCCTTCACCGGCCCTGCCCTCCGCTACATCAGTTTGTTAAAAGGCTCTGAATCGCGTTCTGTGCCGCTCTCGGTCCCCTTGGATGAAGATATGAGTCCGCTGCCGAGAGATTGGTGGGTTTCGAGACAGACGAGTCGTCTGGCAAGTTGATGGTTGGCAGACGTTTGGTGCTCGCGCGTGTGGTATCGGGTGGCAGAGGATTTTTGTCGAGATTGATAGGTATGCGATTGCTCGGCGAAGGCTGGGTTACTCGATGGGGCTCATTCTTGATGCGAGGGGCCGGCATCCCGTTGACCTTTGGGTGACGGTCTTTTCCTTTTTTACACTCTAAACTTCGCTGGAAGTTCCCCTCTTTGGGAGAGACCTGAACTTGGATGAGATGGGTTGAAGTTTTTATGATGATGACCAAACATAGAGTCAAGCACCGAGTCAGAAAATCTGACGTTGTGGACCACCAAATTATGTCAACTGAAAAACTTCAAAGTTCTCGTTTAGGTAACGGATATCGATGTCAGGATAGATAGTAGCTGCAACTTTAACTGTCGACGTTTCGATGTGATATTGTACTTGGTTCAGGCTGCGAGACGCCTTCTGTTCAACGTAGCCCACCTACCATGGTTTCTCATGGATGATTTGCAAAGAAATCTACTCGAAAATCTTGCATTCTCCTTCCGTATCTTCGCTGAGCATGGTATTGAAGCTGGGATAACGGGTGGAGAGATCTTATGATCTTCTGGTCTACGCCTTTAGCCTTCGGCCCTGTCTTCAAGCACGTCATATATTCATTAAAGGTGCCTACCAATGAAGCACTCGAGATACTACCCTGATTCCCTTCTAGCTCTGATGATCCTTCTATACAACCCCTATATCTAAGGATGGGTTGCTGCCCACGTATATGTTCTAGTTCTATTTATCCAACTTTGTCTAGTTTGACACATTCTATCTCGCTTGATTTAGGGTGTGAACTTGCCAAGAGCGCCTTCTTTGCCTCCGTCAAACAAGTCATGCAAGTTATCGAGCTCCTGGAAGTGTTTTGCGTACTCCATACCCTTACGTCGCTGCGCCTCAACACGTCGCCAATCCCATTCTCCAGGGACATCCAAATCCACATCTGAGACATCAGCAGAAAGATCACCGAGTTGCTGTTCACCAGATGTCCAACCTCCAGGCCGCTCAGGTAGCAGACCAGAGGCGCCGCCGAGCATGATAGCTGGGTTCACAGTAAAGCGGCCCAGCTTGAAAACGTACTTGCTTATGGCCGTAGCATAGATCTTCTTCTCCCATCCACCAGCAGCATCTTGAGGGCCTCGCGCAGAAACCTTGTTGAACGTGGGGTCCAGCCATGATGTAGGCTTAGCAGCTCCCTTAGGGATATAATGTGTCACGATATATAACCACTTGCGGTCCCAGCATAGAATGCGACTCCACATCTCGAAGCTTTTATACGCAGGAATCTCGCGCTTAAAACTACACTCGACAGCACCAAGTATGATGCTCATCTGGCCCTTGATGGGCTTATCGGTCTTGGGGTCTAGGACAATCTTGGTCTTGCTGTTTTGGGCGAGTGTAATATAGGATGCGCGGCAGAGATATGTAACGAGATGAGATCGTGAGACGTCGAGATCGGCGAAATAGGTCGAGTTGGACTTATGGAAGTTGTAGTCAATCTCGAGAAGAGGGGCGTGGGTGGTAGAGATCATGGGTTTGAAGAGGGCTTCGGGCCCAAGATTAGGCGATTTGCGCCAGAAGGTATGGTAGAAGATCACATAGAAGACTCGGTACTATAGAGTGTCAGGGTGTTACACCAAGGCCAGGAGAGACCATTGAGACTTACAGTCCAAGCAAAGGGCATGCTCTTCCAGTTGAACACAAAGAACAGCAGCAACAGGATTCGCGACGTGCGGCCAGGTCCTGTAAGGAAAGCCTTAATCAGAGGACCCCAATTGACCCGATAGGCAGCATATCCAGCAGAACCTAGAGCAAGAGGCATAATGACAGGCACCACATGGGAAAGCCCAAACATTTTCTTATTTGCGCCGGCCATGGTGAGTCGACTGTGGTGTTTGCGACAACCCTGAGGGATTGGAAGAATGGGATTCACCCGGTATTTATCTCAACCGAACGCGGTTAATTAAAACCCGCCCAATCTCGTGCGACAGAGATTTGCCAATCAAGGAAGCTTGTGACGAACGCCGAGGATGCCGTAGGTATTAGTGAGTGTCCAAGGCCCTGAAGTTAGTTGCCCCCCTTGAAAAGTTCAAAGCTCTTTTGCGATATGCCACTATCGATTAAGAATTGAAGGAGCCGAGGCACGGGAGTTTTGGTGGGAACGCGACTCGGCCGAGTTGTGTAAGCGATGAAAATGTTGAGAAAGTCAAGCACAAATAGATTATCCTGTTAGAGAATAACAGGCAGAGAACAGGAGCGTTATAGCATGACAACAAGAAGGTCTCGGCAGCTTTATACTAGCTTGCTTGCGACGTTGCAATCTGACGCGGTGAGCATTCAGCATGCAAGATACTGCAAGATATAGAACATGACAGCGTCTCTATCCATACCATACATCACACGTCAGCTTACCGCACGGTAAGAAGCAGGATTACTATCAGAAGCACTCGTCTCGAATAGCATCACAACAGGCACCTCTACAGTTGGACTGACAAAAAGATGAAGTTGCTTGAATTGCAAAAAGAGGATATATGGTGGAATCTAACCACCTGCAATGGACGAACAGGGAATCGAACCCTGGACCACTCCCAGATTATTCGGTCGAATTATGCTAAGGGAGTATTATACCACTAAACCATTCGCCCAGTTATTGATAGTAACAAGATGGAAAATCTGAATCTATGAAGATGAGAGGGGCGTGTGAGATGCTATGGTATTAACAACATGATGTTGTAAAATCACACAATTCAAAGTTGGTTTGTCCACTGATTCTGAACCTCGTGTTTGAAGTTTATGCTCTTCTTTATTCTATACTTTTAAGTGCTTATAGTGACTTCTCAACCTCATCAACTGCGTCAATGACTCCCTTCCACTTCGCCCACTCAGCATCACCACCAGGAATACCACCCACGAGCGGCAACCTCGTACCGTCTGTATCCCCAAAGCCTCTCAGTCTGCTAATAGCATCCTTGATGCCCACAGTACCAAACTTGACCACAAGCTCCTCCATTGAGCTAACCTTGAACTGCAGCAGTCTTCGCTCCTGGATCTCAGCATCTGTAGGCTGGGTCTTGGACGACAGCTCGAAGAGTCGCACCAGTGACTTGGGGAAGAATCCCGCTGAGCCATCAATGGCACCGGCAAAGCCAACTGAGATGACAGGTAGGAGCTGTTGTCCGAGGCCTGTGAAACAGTGGAAGTGGCTGTGATCGATGGATGGGTTGGAAGCAACCTGCGCGGCTACCGAGACATCTCCATGAGAGAGCTTGCAGCCGACAATGTTAGGGTGCTTTGCAAGCGTGGCATATGTCGAAGGTGCAACTTTGACGTTGTTTGAGACTCCGGGGTAATGGTAGCTGAGCGATCTGGTTAGTCCGGGGTTTTGGTATGATTGGGTCGAGACGACTTACATCATGACAGGAATGGGACTTTGGTCAGCAACGGCAGTAAACCATTGGATGATACCCTCTTGTGTAACTGCACCGGCATTGTACCCAGGAACGAGGCACAATCCCCATTGGGAACCCGACTTTTGAGCATCCTTGAGTTGTTCAACAGTCTCTTCGACGCTGTTTGTCGCTGTGCCCGCAATGATGGGGTAATCCTTGAAACCCTCCTTCTCAAGACCAGCCTTGATACCACTAAGAATGGCGTGGCGATCTCTAGGGTGAATATGAACAGCTTCTCCTGTGCTACCGAGGACGACTAGGCCCTTGATTCCATTCTTGGCCAGGAAGACTGAATGAGCGACCTGTGTTTCAATATCGATGGGAGGGGTAACAGCGTTGTAGTTGGCAGTCTTCTTGGAAGCGAAGAACGTGGGAACGGGCACGTAGATACCCTTGGGCGGAGGAGCAGACATTTTTGGTGGCAGTGATTTCTATGTCACAGATGAATTGAGAAGAACAGAGGAATTATCAACTCGTGAGGGGTTCGCTGAGGACATTGTTTATTATAAGCACGCATTTGCCGTCATGCAACCCAAACCTCGGTTCTTCGGGGTAAGTTACAGCGAAATTCTAGTCTTGGAGTTGGGGAAGGGTAATGGTTCGGCCTATCGAGACAGAAATATGGTAACACCCGCCGAGATCGGTGGAAACCTTCCCCCAATCTGGAAAACAACGGGATAGTTTCCGGCTCGGTTGATAGAATCATGAAGTGGTTGTGTGTTGTTGTGTGTTTACTTTAGCCAATGGTTGTACAAGGAAAGGAAGCCTACTTACATCTACTAACTTCTGAACATCCCATCAAACAGACCTCACAGTGTTTATAAATCAGATCGAATTCCCGCTATTTTAATCAAATATCAATTTTCAGCTGCTAGTATTGAACAGCTAACTAAAACTACGGATACTCTGAACAATATAGCATGCCGAAGTGCAACGCCAATGGCTTTTCCCAGATGCCAAAACGGAACTAACCTATAGCCACACGACCACACGAGATATTCGGCCGATATTCATTCCTCAGAGGACGGAATACCAGCATTGCTGGAAACTGGTAATTGAGGAAGGATTTTCAAGTCTATTCTGATCAAATATATATTTTATGATGATATTATGTCCTACCTTTGTGGAACACCCTAATAACCACGATGCAAGTTAAGTAGACTGGTTTCAAGACTTCACACATACAATATATCTAGCTCGCCTGCCATTTTCATAATTCGAATTAAATTGTATATCTAAATTTCCCTTTTATTGCGTTATTTTCATTGAATCGTTCTCACATACTCCATGCCTGGGCGTGACCCTCTATCCTCGTTCCTCAGAAACTTGCCAGCCAAACATAATTCCTTTTACGTGATACACATGTCTATGCAATCCCAGCCACGATTCTAGTCGGGCGGTCATCTTGATTCCCTTCATGGTATTTGTTCTCACGATTTCATACTCATGAGCGGATGACATGGGTACCCTCAGCGGGTTCAAGCACCATCCATTGGCACGGCAGATCCTTCTTCTCGTTGTGTTCTCGCAGCTTGGCGATAATCTTGGCGGCGATAGCCTCGAAGTTGTGCGTGGCAAGAGCCAGAATGGTAGGACCGGCGCCAGATAGACAGACACCGAGGAAGCCTTCGTCAGTCTTTGGGGACATTGTCTCGACGATCTCGGTCAGACCGGGGATAAGAGTCTGACGGTAGGGTTGGTGAATCTTGTCTTGCATGGCAAGATGGATGAGCTCGGGATCGGGAGGGGACTGGCCCAGGGCGACGGGCAGAAGAGCAATTCTCTGCAGGTTGAAGACCTAAGGCCGTGAATTAGCTTCATCATAACCAGACTCTCGGGGTATGGCATACCACATCGGGACGAGTGTAGTTCGCAGGTAGCACCCCTCGTGCAGCATGTGTAGCAACCTGGAAATCAGGGATAATAGCAACAGCCTTGATCTCCTTGGCCCATGGGAACTTGATATGGTGACCAATTCCGTTGGGAGGGTTCGGCGGCTTCTTGCCAGTGTCCTCACCTCCAGCCGGCGCAGGTAGAACTTCGCTAAGCGGAATTTCGGTTCGGGCAACGTCTTCGGGAGTCAAGGGCTTGAGATATGTTCCGACGAAACCTCCGTACAGGGCAGCTCCGACATTGTCAGGATGTCTCTCTGGAATTGCGGTTAGCGTGTAAATGAGTCGATCCGAGGGTAAGTTTTACCAATCATGAGACAGTAGTCAAATAGTCGGTCATTGTCGAGGTGCTTCAATCCTCCAACTTCTTTACCCAGAGCAACACCAGCAACAACAGCGGCACCTGAGCTACCAAGGCCACGACCTAGAGGGATAGGGTTCTTGACATGCACGTGGGTCTCAACAGGGAACGCCCTCTGGTCGTTGCAGCGTAGGACATAGAGCGCTACACGCGTGATAAGGTTGACCTGGGGGTCAAGGCTAATCTCATCCTCGCCCTCTCCCTCGTAGGTGATCTTGCAGTTGAGTGGATGCTCGGACTTTGTCTTTGACCGATCGATGGTTACGTGAAGCTCAAGGTAGACGGACAGAGCAAGGCCAATGACATCGAAGCCGGGACCAATGTTTGCGCTGGAGCTGGGGGTCTTGACGATGAATGATTCCATGACTGCTGCTGCTGCTGCTACTGCTTGCTTGCTGTGGTGTATGCCGAAGTTCGGAACTGGAGCTTGTTACTTGGAGGAAAGTTTTGAGACAAGATACCCAGCGAGGAGAGGGTCTAACGGCGCGAAGCAAAAGCAAATCGGGGCTAGTACAACTCCAACGCCTTTTTATCCGACTTCTCACGGCAGAGGAATTCGAATTGCAGATTCAAGAATGAAATGTCACATCAGAGGAAGTCTGGCCGATAGTGGAATTTGTCTATTACTGTGACTGACATGATGGTCAAAATCTCCCCGATGACGGAGCTCTCCACCACATGAGCAAAAAAACATGCGGTTTGGGCGCCCTACGGATAGACTAGGTCTTCTTTACTGAAAATTTGCTTCAATTATCAGCAGAGTGAATGGCATTTGGCGGGGTAAAATACTCTGGCTCTTCAGTCCAGGACTGTTGCGGCGGGTTTTTCTATCTATTGGTCGATAAGAGAGTTTACTGAAGGCCGAAGTGCTTTATTCTGATTGCTAAATATGGACATTGAATGGTCTGAGCTGCGCTGGAATCCAACATCTGAGTGGTTTGCTTCGGGCTATCGGGTTATAAGTCTGTGATGGTGATAATCTTATCTGAGCCATTATGCATAAGGAATGGGTATGTTTGTTACCATGACGGAGTTTTTAGATACGAGAAGAGCCACTGTTTTAATCCTTGGCTTCCTTTGTGAGGCTCAGTTTGATCCTCTATATCTGACGTTAACGGATACGATGTTGCACCGTTGTCTCTGCCCAACGCATTGTTTGTGACATGTATGTTTGTGGGACTCAGCTTGCTTAGTAGAGATGTCTTGAGGATTGTAGAAATCCATCACCTGTGTATGCATTGCTTGGCTTTAGTAAGTCCGCTGCTGTGCAAACCGGCATGCCTTGTCTAAGTCAGATTGACGATTCCGTCTCTGGGCGATTTGTTTCTCATGATCCGACATTCTAAATCAAGTGATATGCACTATTAGTATTTTGGATCAACTGTCTCATGGACGTATTCAATAAATGACACATTCCCAGCCTTTAGCATTTCGATGGTGTTTTCCGTCAACAAGTGGCCAACCGTGCGACCCCTAACTACCTACCTACTAACCCAACCGGCTATGCCGACAGCCCACTACTCAGAGGCTTCCAGAACATCCAAGCTCCATATCCCAAAATAGCACAGAACCTCGATTAGCATCTCACCACCATGATGTCAATGCCAATAGTGCATCACGGGTTCTCACGTTGGATTCACTTTTCGGATACGAGCAGGACAGGACCAGATCGATCCTGGATCCCGTCTCGTAACTGCACCAGTACCGGAAATTCCGGCATTTGAAGTCTTGAGCAAAGAATGGATCCTTGAGGTCTTTTTGTCCAGCTAGATCGCTGAGCCCATGACGTTCAAATTCTCGTGTTCTCTCGATGCTCCGTGGGATCATCCATGTTGCTAAAACTCCCATTTGCGGAGTTTTTATCATCGATCCACAATCCGATGTTCTTGGCCTGGTGTTTTTGTTGTTTTCACGATGCAATACAACGTCAATAGCTCAGACCACACTGTCAATTAATTCCTCTTTGGGCTTCCAGTTATTCACGGTTTCTTTGATGCGTCGACAACGCAGGGAGGAATACGAGCAAGACTAGTCTGAGATAGACAGGCAGGACCCTTGAGATCAGTCATGCTTGTTGAAAAGACGTGACTAGTCGTGAATAGACAATGCAGCTATTCGGCGGTGAGGTCATAGGATCACCGGCTCGGCACGGTGATCGAACGAGGTGATATCCTAATCCGTGGCACTAAGGTAGTTATTCAATATTGAAGCTTCAACAGTAATAAAGCATTACCAAATTAAGGCTAAAGTTCTGACCCGGCCATTCCGCAACAAGGTCATCATGATAGCCTCAGTATACTGTAGCCTTACTATGATATTACAGATCTTAGTGAGCCCGAGCCTCTTCAATGCGCTGGAGCTACGTTACGTCGTGCTGTTCACAGGACGACATTAGCTTCAAGCTGAGCTCAAGAATACGAGATATTCCTGACCAAAAACAACCTAACGTTACCCCACAATGCCACAAAATGGGGACCATGAACGGCAGAAATCAACCCCTACACCCCTGTACGACGGGAAATATTCTGGATCTTAGGTTCTGGGCCTGTCTATAGTCAACTCAACTGTAATGCGAGCCACCTTTCCGCACCCACGCCACGTCCTACCCTTTAGGCTCTACCTTAGGTTCTGTATCCGCCCCTCGAAATAGCATACGGCGTGGCCTAGCCTTGCTCTGGCATCCGTTGCTAAAGCCAATTTTGGCAGCGATGGCACCGAGAGACGGTTGATACGAATGGAGCTTGGGTAGCTTGGGTACCCTCTCGGCCGGGATGTGATAGTCCATCTGCCATTCAATGCCAGCTAGGACGCTATATGGAGACAATCTAGGCTTGTCCAGCCTCCAGCCTTCCCGATGGTGTTCTCGATTTGGCTGTGGAGAGGCTGATCACCCGAGGGCCGTGATGGGTAACGTTAGATGCATGGTTCGTTCGTTCGTTCGATTTCTTGGAGATCGTTGTGAGAACTCAAGTATAAGAAGAGCCCTCAGTCTCGTCCATATTCCTATTCTTCTCTTGTATCATCACTCTCAACAACAACAATTAACCACTCTCATCCTCTTCGAGCTTCCAGCCAAACACTCTTCAACACCACCACCACTACTTTTCCTCTTCACTTACACACAAACAACCCAACAACAACCGTCAACATGAAGCTGTCCGGTGTCCTCTCTGCTCTTGCTCTTACCTCCGCCGTCTCGGCCACCACTGGTGAGTCTATTCACACTATTCTCTGTTGTACCTTCAGTCACTAACATTACCTTCAGTCTCCTACGACACTGGCTACGATGACAAGTCTCGCCCCATGACCGCTGTCTCTTGCTCTGATGGCAAGAACGGCCTCATCACCAAGTATGGCTGGAAGACTCAGGGCAACGTCCCTACAAAGTACGTCGGTGGTGTCAACATCATCGAGGGCTGGAACTCTGCCAACTGTGGTGGCTGCTACCGCCTCGAGTACAAGGGCAAGAAGATCAACGTCCTCGCTATCGACCACGCTGCCTCTGGCTTCAACATTGGCCTCGATGCCATGAACGCCCTCACAAACGGCCAGGCTGTCAAGCTCGGCCGCATCAACGCCCAGGTCTACCACGCCAAGCCTTCCGACTGCGGTCTCAAGAACTAAACGGCGCAACTCTACGATTTTTATGAGATGCATATGAAACTTTCTGGATAGCGGACACTCTTATTCTTTCCCTCCTTAGAACTATGGGTTTAATACTTGGCATTGGTTGGCGTTTAGACTACGATCTTACACATAATCTACCTAGATACTACACTACACTACACATGAATGAACATAGAGCTTAATTGCTTTCACTTCAATTTTATTCTTTGCAATGCTATGATGTGAAGTAATTGAATGATAATTCGCGACCCTAACCTAGTCATGCGGTTTGCTCCTTTTGGTCAGGCTTTCTGGAAATAATACAGCTTGAAGAACCCGATTGACAAGCCGTTACTCCGACCAAAAAGTAGCACGTTAAGCTAGCCGTCCTACAATAGCTCATTTTGTACATGTGAGATGGTTATCGTCCAACCCCCCTTCTGTTTCGGCAGCCTTTCTGTTTCGTTCCAACTGAGCTTGACATCGACTTTTATTCCCACTCTCTAAGCGAGGGAGGGGTCTCGGCACCCTCAGACGAGGAAGACGGGGAAGACGATGATTCATCGGAGTCGTCCCAGTTGTGTAATGAAATTTCATCGATATCAGATGGAGGGTCAGAAAGAGGAGATGATGGAGCGTCGGTCGAAAGAGACGATGGAGGCTCGGATAAAGGAGATGAGGCATCCGTCGGTGGGCTCCTGACGTTGGTCGAGTTTATGTTTGACGGCTCTTCGTTACTGAGACTGCTGCCATTTGTGATATTGACATAGTCGGATGTTGGCATTCGGTTAGATGTGATCGACTCCGAGAGTTTAGGACCTGCAGCAAGTTCGTTGAAATGGATTCCACCTTCTTCCTGTTCTTCAAACAAAGTTAGCATATCAGTGTTAATAGATCCGCAACAGTTAAAAAGTATCGTGAAGATTGAGGCTCAGTCTTGGGTGATCGAGAACAAGTCAGGAAAATGACAAGGAGTTGAGTAGCACTTTCTCTGAGGACTTCTGACCCCCCAGTGCTGAGAGCCTCTTCTTTGCTTGCACAGGGAGAGGAGGAGTACATACCGCTTGGTGAGTTTCCAATCCATAAAGCGCACTCGAGAATTTCGACGCGAGCCACGAATTCCTCATACTCGAGGCCATGTTCTAGTCCGCCAAGAGGCATTCGAATTTGTTCTGGAGCCTTCAGGACAATCGTGACTTCCTTTCCACCGGCGACTGACTCGATAAAGTCTATGAAGTCTTCTATCAACCCTGTCTCACCCTTGAAAACCACACATTTCTCTTCGGGGCAGTATCCTATGAAGTTCTCCGCAAAGGTGTCTGATACCTTGGTGATGTATAGGTCGACCGCTGCTCCAGTCTCAGGGCAACGCGAAATCAAGACAACAACCTCGGATGATGGAAGCAGGTATGTCGACGAGGGACGGGGTGAGTCTTTGCGAAAATCTGAGGATATGAGATATGATTTGTAGGCCGGCGCGAGGATAGCAGCTCTTTTTTCCCTAAAATCAGAGAGATCCCCTGCCAGCAAGACATCCAGGCTGTCCTCGAAAATCGCCACCATTTTGAACGTTGGTAATGCAATGGGTACCTTATGCTAAGGGAGTGAGGGAGGGATCGTGCAGGTAGTCATCTATAAGAAGCCCAGGCAGTTATTGCAGAGTTTGAGGCAGCAAAGAGTGACACTGCCGTGTACCTGTCAAGGGCTGGCAATCGAAGGAAGGCAAGGAGAGAAAACAAGAAACGGAACAAACGGAAGGAGCAGATTCTCTGAGAAAAATTAACTTCCCTTGCTTGCCTCATCATAAACATCTTTCATCTTGTAAAGAATATCCTAAGTTTTACAAAACTCATCAAGTGTATGTGTAATGGAGTTGAGTTACCTCTATTTTCCTGCTTGACAAGTTACTGGGGGTCAGGACAGAGACAAGATCAAGAAAGAGTAGAGTCTCTTATCCTAGGCAACTATTTTGCAAATCAGGTAACTCACCTCTCCAAGCAACTATCAACATCTAATGTCAATTTGTACATAGATACCTAGACTCGTTTGTATCGGACACGGACCGCACAGGAACACAACATTGATGTCCCTATGCGCTGTGGCTCATACATCAAGGACTCGATTTGACAAAAAGGGGTAAATTGAAGCAATCATATAGTAATATATCTCTGACTCTTATGTTTCATGTGAGTTCTTAAATGATTACCATTGAGTATATGTTATTCACCCTATCATAGGAAATACAACGTCCCTTTCATGCATGTTCAAAGGACAAAGGATTGTTAGAATATGTCGAAGTGACAAGCTAAAGTAAAAGAAAGACGGATGCTTGCAATAAACAAGCTTCAAAAGGCGGTTTTTGTTGCACAGTCTGCCGTTTGCATTCTGGTAGCCGTAGGGAACGGAGGGCATAAACAATCCCTTGTAGTCACTAGCAAACACTTGATACGTCCGACTAATGTTAGTATACGTTTGGATCCTTGCATGGATAGCAGCATATGCACATTATCACTGATGTATATGTGTCTGCAAGACTCCAATCAGTCTTTTCATAGGCTAGCTCAGCTCACAAGTTGCATTCTAGCGTCTGTTAGGTACCTAGCTACCACTATAGACTTACAGAATTCTTGATATGCAGTCTCGATCTGCAGACACCCAATCAGATTATCATTGTTCCCGGGATGTCCAAGCGAATCCGAGTTGATTGCACTGTATCCGAAGTTATTGGTGACGTGACGTGGGGTAATCCTAGTCCGTCATCAGGTCGTACAGTCAGTGGTACTCCTTATAAACAACGGCTTGCAGAAACCTGACTCTCCCAAATGCAACTCCAACCTGTTTTTTTTTTTTTTTCTTTTCTTTTCGTTTTGGCCGCAATCAAACAAACAATTTTCGAGACTGAGTAACGGCCTCGCTAAACATGCAGAATCTTCCAAACGAGCTCGTGGCTCACATCCTCAGCTTCCTTGACTCCGAATCTGATCTACAAAGGCGCATTTACCTTGATCCTGCGAAGCTCACCAGGCCAGTATCATCCGGTCCACATACACCCCTCAAGAATGCTTCTTTGGTATGTCGTCTCTGGAGAAGCTCTGTGATGAAAATACTCTTTCGTTATGTCGTTTGGCCGTTTTGGCGATTCAACAAGCCAGTCGCACAAGACATTGCGTCTCAAATTGAGGTCCTGGACTTCATCCAAAGGAAGAACCTCTCATCCTCCGTTGACCACTTCACTATCCTGGTCGATACTCCTCTCGGATCAGGCCAGAATCGATATCCCGATGGCCAATTCTGGGGTGTTCTGCCTCCTGTATCTCGTCAGCCGGAGACGCCCATATCTTGGAATTCGTTATGGTCTGTTCTGAATCAAGAGGACCGAAACGCAGAGGGCAGTGACACAAGGACTGAGGAAGACAGAGCACAGTGTGTTTGGGACAACAACTGGCTTTGGCATACTATCTTTGATGTCATTGATCCCTTGAGAATCACCATGATCAGCTCAGTAGACATTCTCGCTTCGCTCTTGAGCCGAACTGTCGACTTGACGAATCACTGGGCTTTCAACTGCGGCTACTATGTTCTATCATTATCACGACCATCACGAAATGTTGCAGAGTCTAAAAGAGTACAGGTTCTGCCTTCTCACATTCCGGGGCCAACGAATCGCATCCCCTGTGACTTGTTCCATATCAGAGACTGGAGCTCAATCCTCGTCAATGAGGGATCCTTCGCCCCAGTCTATTCAACCTATGAATTCTTTCACTACTCGGCAGCCACCCTTCTTCCTGCAGTCTTTGACGCCTCGGATCCCTCTTTCGATGCTCTATGTGCAAACCTTCATTCATTATCCTACATCGCCACGTTCCCCCTTTCTCAGCATATTACTGACCATCTCATCCCTAATTGCCCACCCGTGGAGCATCTCTTTGTACAGCTGATGCCCAAGAGTCGTGACTTCTGGGAGAGCAGTAGTCTTTCTCACGTGATTCTTTCCGACTTGTGGCTTGAGTGCGACACGTCGTACGCATTGCTTGTGCGTCAGATGCTGCAACCTGTTCCTCAACCGGGCTGGCAGAAATTGAAGGTGTTCGAGACGGGTGACAAACCTGCCGAAGGAGTATGGAAGATGAATACTTACGATGGCCATATCAATGGATCAAATGGGTGGAGAGAAGAAAGCGAAGGTGTTTTTGTCAAGGGTGATATTCAAAATACTGAAGAACAAATCATGGCGGAAGAGTCGTAGTCATGCGACCAAAAGTTTGGCAGAGGTCAACTTTATGATTAAGAGGGCAGCATCTTATAATACCTAAGCTTATAGGGCATCGAACAATTCTATGATTGCCCTGCGGATTCATTTGCACTGTTGGGATATTGCTCCAATTCCAACAAGCCCACGAATCTGGGTTTCAACTCAGCTACAAAGGAAGGGATTCAAAAGATAGAACACTGTTGCGGATGACTTTGATTATCATTTATCCATATGATGCTCTATCTTGGTAGAATATGAAATCTATCACCCATCCACAACTATGCAGGTCCAAATAGCAAGTTCCTTTGTGAATCTTCAGCCTCCCAGGCTTCTTGTAGATGAACCCTAAATCCAGACACAAACGCCTCTAAATGCACAAAGCAGCCGGTCGAGTCTGTACATAATAGACACGCCGCCATAACCTAGTTCCAAGCCATTCCATTAATCCCAAAACGCCATGTTGAATACACAAAGTCTAATCTTCGTCACTATCGATGTCGCCATCCTTGTCGCTATCCGAAAAGTCTGGGACAGGCTCCCTCGCTGCATGCTCCTTCATCTCTCGATACGTGCTCCAAGTCAGACCCAAGAATGCGACAATGATCATGGCGCCTCCAACAATGGCGGCAAAGCTCAGAGGCTCTCCGGTAATCATCCAATCCACAATGGCCACAATGAAGATGGTGAGCAGCGCAGCCACCGATGACAGAACGGGCGAAGTCAGCGAGATAAGAACAAGGAATGAACCGCTGAAAGTGGCATTGGAAAGCACCGCGAGGAGAATGAGCCAGCACGTAGAAGCATCTGGAATCTCGAACTTTTCAATGTTGAGCCAGTCGAGAATTGGAAGAGGAAGCCAGAGCACAGTGAGAGTGAAGAGCCCAATCAGAGAACCGAAGGTGTTGGCAAAGATCATACCCCTACCAGGTGAACAGCCCTCGGGTGGGCAAGCATAGCGCTTGTACAAGACCTCGTACAGACCATACAAGACTGAGCCAACACCAATGACGAGATTGCCAAGGAATCGGTTTCCGGCCTCGACACTCTCGCCTCCCTCCTTGGTGTCACCATAAGCAACGACGAGGACACCGCCAATGGCGATCAGAACAGCTACCGACTTGTCGAGTCGAAGGGGCTCGCGAAGAAGTGGAACGGAAAATACGTATGCGAAGAAGGCGGAGCAATTGTAAATGGCCGTCAGATCCGATGGCGTTGTCAGACTAACGGCAATGTACCAACTCAAACCAGCGACGGTCAGTGAGCAGGTAATGATGGCAGTGAATCGAACAAAATAGCGAACGGGCCTCGCGCGATGCTGAATCGATACATGAAATACATCCAAGGTCTGCTTTTCGATCATAATCGCGGTGGTGCGTAATTGCTGCTTATGTCGCTTCCAGAATACTGGCCAGGGTACATCGCGCTTCTGGAAGCGCAAAATAAGGAGCTGAACTGGCCATAACACGATCCAAGAACCGTGGGTGAAGTACATCATACAATAAGCCTTGTCCCAGCCAAGGTCGTGTTGGATGTATGCGCTCAGTTCTGTCTGGACGCAGAATGCGATTAGACTGATGATGAGGAAGAATCCTGCGTAGGTGTACCTCTTCTTGGTCGAATCTTCGGCGGCAGCGGCAGCAGTTTGAGGGCTTCGACTGCGCATTGTTGATCGTCGACTGAGACTTGGTCTTCCCATTGATTCTCTGGGATGATATGGGAGATCGTCTTCGCTGGACTCCCTTGACCCCTTTGATCCATCATTAGGAGGCGAGTAACCAGCGCGGCCACGCTCTGGGTCATCTTCCTTGTAAAGGAGAGGAGTTCCAGACTTACCATCGCCATGACGATGGTAATTTGGACGACGAAGGTCATTGGGATCCATATTGTCCAATTCCAACCACTCGCTGTCACTATGAATCTTTGTATTCTTAGGATCGTGGCGTTTCGTGTCAAGATCGGAAGCGTCGCTCGGATGGTCGGCGGTGCCACGGGCGCCAACAATGTTTGCTCTGGCAGTCGAAGATGGACCTGGTTCGCATGTGGTATCGTCGCTAGATGATGTGGAAGAATCCGAGTCTGTAGACGATCGATTGTGACCTTGCAGAAGGCGGACTTCTTGGTCACTGGTATCACGCCGAGGCATGAAGGGAGAGGGAAGGGAAGGGGTACTTCTATATAAAGATACAAGAAAAAAAACCACGACAAAATTACGAATACAATAGGCGAGGGGTGCGATAAAGGAGTGAAACGGCTTAGCTGATTTTGGCGCAGCACCGGGTTTGGTCTTTTTGGCAAATCGAGGCGTGGTATTGGATCCGTGGTATGTAAAGGTGGTGTTGAAAAACAGCCATGGATGGTCCGGGGCGGAGACAAGCGGGTCTCGAGACCCCGATTTTGCAGGGGGCTTACTCCGCTGTAGCGCAGGGGATCAACAGCGCGGGGGGTTGTAATGGCACGGGGCAGGGGGGTTCGTCATTGTTGAACCTGGAATCCACCCACTGGAGAACAGGGCTAAGAATGTTAAACCATGAGGTGATTTTTTTAGGTAGAATCATGGCCGTTTGGTAGGAGAGTTTGTTGCTAGCGACTCAGTGAGGTTATCGCGGTTACAGGTGAAAGGTTACGGCGAATAAGTTACCGTTAACCGTTGAAAGTCCTCACTCACAACTGAGATTAAACTCTCTGCTCCCACGTGCGGGAATAAGCTTATGCGTGGTACAAAGTGATATTACTACTTTGTTACCTACAGCAGGTTTTGACCTGTCTCTTGGATCTCTCTGTAAGATCTGATTGCATTAGATGCTACCTTGCTCTTATCTTGTCCTGCAAACAAATGACGCCTTCGGTCATGTGCCCTCTGCATTCTCTCCACGCGCCCCCAAACCCAAGACAAACTTTGTGAGCGGTATCACCATGCCACCAACAAAAGTGACTGACAGCATGTGAGTTTGTATTCAGGTCTCTAGGTGGTCTATGCCAAGCTCTGTATTACTTCTGCCTATTGCTATTTTACTTGGCCGACGCACCAAACAAAGCCTCGTGCACATCATATGTATACTCCAAATCCCCGTGCCAGTAGTTGGCCGTATCTGCCTTGGAATACAGCCATGCTTGGTCAAGTGCCTTAACCACCTCATCAGGCAGAGGTCCCTTTTCAACGAGCTCAAGGTTTTGTTCGAGCTGCTGGATGTTGGACATACCAATGATAATTCCATCGTTGCCATTTGTGACCTTGAGTCCGGAGTGGTGGATTATCCATCGCAACGCTGTCTCAAGCATGCTCAGTCCGTTCTTCTCGGTAGCTTCCTCGATAGCCTTCAGAGCCTTGAAAGTGCTCTCTCTGAAGTATCGCTGACGATATGCGGTACCAATCTTGCTCTGATCAGAGAAACGGCCGCTCTCGGGCTTGATATCCATCGACTTGATCTTGCCAGAAAGGAGACCACCGGCGATTGGGTTATACACAACGATGTCGAGGCCGTATCTCCTGCATGCCACAAAGAGCTCTGCCTCGATAGAACGGGTGAGACAGTTGTACATGCCCTGGTAGACCGTGGGCCGGACCCAGTTGTTGTACTTGCAAATCATGACAACTTCTGCGACCTCGTACGCTGTGAAGTTGCTGATACCGAACTTGACAAACTTTCCATCCTTGTGTAGCTTGTTGATAGCCTCGAGGGTTTCCTGGAAAGGAGTGCCGCGGTCAGGACGATGGAGGTAGAGCAGCTAATGGGCGTGTTAGTGCATACAACTAAGCTTATCGGGACATGCCACTCACATCGATGCAGTCAGTTCCCAGCTCCTTCAGACTGGTCTCAACCGACTCGATGACCTTGTCGTATGTGTTCTCGCCAGGCTGAGCGGGATACTTGACCTTTGTGTCCACAGTAAGTCCTCTCTCTTTCCAGTTGGTCTGCGAGCCAGTCCAGCCCTCCTGTTTGCCGCCAACATAGATGCGGGCAGTATCGACTTCGTTGTAACCCTTGCTTTGAAAGAGGTCAAGAGCCTTGTTGTAAGTTTCAGGGTCAAAGATACGCGCGTCGAGCTGTTCACTACCAGGGGGTCCAAAGGTCATTAGACCCAGGATAACACGAGGCTTGACGTTCTGGGTTACGAGGGGCATTGCGACGGTTGATGGTGTCTGTTGGTGTTTAAATTTGATTCAAGACTACAGGTAAATGGAAGTTGGAGGGGTCAAGCTCTTTATAGTTCCTCGGAAAGGATTTGTTTCGGAGATGTGACTCTTAAACTCCAGCTCTTTATCGTCGTGCCTTTCCGTGACCTACAGCTCATCATAGCACCCCACCAACGTCTGCGGCTTCGGGCGGGGTATGATTTCGGTAGATAGTAGGTAAGGTAGTTACAGCCAAATGAGCGCCATGAGAGTCTATTAATCGGATCATCATCCGAGACATTTATTTACTGGCTAGGAACGGCATTGGTGGATTAATAATACTGTACATGCGTGTCAGCCCTTGTTGACCAACGATCACGATGCCGTGATAACGAAAGGAGTTGAAGGAGTTGAAGCTCCTATAAGCTACTCATCAGGGTTAGCTTCATGACGTAGATCCACGGTTGCGCTTTGGTTCAGGGCTTCATCGGACTTAGGCCCGGGTAGAACTATATGTCCATTGAACTGCCCAGAACAACAGAATGTTATCTTCATGAAGTCTGTGTCACAGTTGGATCTAGGGTCCCATCATATAAATTACAGTGACTCGCTGGGTATCCCAACATATGCTGGTGCCACCAAAACTTAAAATGTTTACAAACACAATGACCAAGGGGTGTCAAACTTTCATGAATCTGAACAATTTTGGGCCTGCCTGGCTATTATAATCAATCTTCCATCAAGAGAAGTCAATGATCTCAGAAAAATAGCAAGAGATGCTCTTACGAAAAGTATGTCATTAATAACGTACCTAGGTATTTGAGGTGGGGATATATTTCAATGTCTTTAAATATCGGATAAATATCGGTGACTGATATTCCACCTTCAACTCCAAAATCTCAGTGTCGCGATCGGATTTTGAGCTTCCCAATTGCCGAGTCCATTCCCGCTACCATATGTGAATGTGCAGTTCCAAACATGCTTTTGTAAGGATCAATCGAAATCATCGGCAATGGGCAACGGCTAACCCGCTCAGACTCTCCTCCTCATAGACTAATTCCATTATGAGGGCGCAATTGGCCCGCCATGCTCGACGGGTCCTTATCCAACAAGTCCGATCCCCGTCTTGCGCTGTCTATTCGGCTCCCCTTAGACGAAGATGTGCACCTAGAACAATCAGCAATGGCTATTCAAGACGTTTCTTCCTCGACGGCCTATTCGCCAAAGCTCCCCGCGAGATTCGTCAACCCGAATTCGAACCAGGATGGCAGAAGATTATGATTTGGAGGAGTCGCATGCTCGACAACTTACGGCCTCCGCCTACAGAAGAGCTTGTCCAGGCATGGAAATCTTTCTTCGAAGGAAAGCTGTCTAGTCGTATGGCATTGAACGGTACACAAGCGATGCAATGCCGTCGACTCCTCGAATATCTTGTTAAAGAACACGAATTTCCGACCCAGGCCAAGATCGAGATCTGGGACATTCTGAAAGCCCTCAATGCTCTCGAGAGCCTCCGACCTCGCGAGAGAACTGAGCATCATTTAGATTTCGCCAAAACCCTTTGGTCCGCCATCAATAACCCGAAGCTGCAGACGCCGAACTGGGTGACTAGTGGTACACTATGGTCACAGTACCTCACTGTGCTATGCACCTTTGGTGGATCGAAAGAAGCTCTCGAGATTGCCTACGCAAAATGGAACGATGTGATAGAATTCTGCAAGAAGAAGACGAAAAATCCGATATTATCCTTGGCGGAGGGACTTGCCAGGGACGGCCGTGAAGAGGACCTTGTCGAGCTGATCAACTATGCCGAGAAGAACGGATACCCCTTTGACAAGCACCTTCAGCGCGTGCTGGTCACTTATTTTGCCCAGAACAACCGAGTCGCCGAGACAAAGCAATGGTTTGAGAAACCACTCTTATCGGGAAGTCCTTCAAACAAGATTATACCGCTGGTTGCTTCTTTCGCTGCCCGAAACAACCTGCAGGAATGGGCGATTCCTTTTTTCATTGAGATCGGTAACCAACTCAACGAGAAGCCGGAGCAACATTACTGGGACAGCCTGTTGCAGGCAATTCTCATCATTGGTAAAGGCTTACCGGAGGTGGAAAAGATGATATCCCACATGGACAGTTCTCAGGAAGCTATCAAGACCACCACAGCCACTATTAACAGCCTTCTCCGAGCTGCTGTGGGATTGAACGACTCGTTATTAACTGAGGAGATTCTCTCGCTTGCTACAGACAGGGGTCTCCCGCTGGACGGCGAATCTCACCTTATCCTCATGGAGATGCGACTTCATGCAGGCTATCTACCGGGAGTTCATGCAGCATACAAGAAAGTCACACACCACGAGCCCTGGCATGTTCAACCTGATCTCTGGTGGGATTTCGGTCGACTTGTAAACGAGTATATGATGACCCTCACGACGCAATCAACACCAAATTTCAAGGTAATCGGAGAGATTATCGAGATGTGTGAGGAGAACCAGGTACTCCTTGAACCAGAGACAGTTGCTTCGCTGTGTATCCGATTCTTGGAGAACGAGCAGCACTACGAAGTTATGGACATATTATCCGTCCACTCGTTCCAATTCAGTGCAGCGGAGCGAGAGGTCATTCAAGATGCATTCACCCAATTCTGTGTGAATCGCGAAACTAGCACTTCACGAGCATGGAACGGGTATCAGATTTTACGGCAGTTCTTCCAGGATCTTAGCTTTGAGCATCGCGTACAGCTGATGGATGCCTTTTTTGAGCGAAAACGTCCAGATATGGCATCCCATGTCTTTGGCCACATGCGACAGCACCGGAATAGCGACTACCACCCCAAGCGTGAGACATATATATCATGCTTTGAGGGTTTATCACGATGTCCAGATGAAGAGCCTCTGGATATCGTCCACAACATGCTCAAGATGGATACAACAGTTGAGCCCAACACCCAGCTCTATACCTCTCTCCTATTAGCTCATGCGGCTTGCGGGAAGACTACCCAGGCAATGGACTTTTGGCAAGCGATCACAGCCTCCCAAGAAGGGCCTTCTTATGCCAGTTTAGAGGCAGTGTTCTGGGCTCTTGAGCGTACACCGAATGGTGCAAGTCAAGCACACATCATCTGGAAGCGGATAAAGAGCATGGACATCGATGTGCCGCCGGTGGTATACAACGCATACGTTGGTGCTATTGCTGGTAGTGGAGATGAGGCAGGGGTTAAGGATCTCATTATGCGAATGAGCTTAGCGACGGCGGGCGAGCCAGATGCAATGACGTGAGTTCCAATACTATCATCCTACTGATATAGCGAATCGCTAACAAAAACCAGACTGGGCATTGCTTTCAATGCTCTACCAGGGCAGACGCTGCAATCGAATTTCAAAAGCTGGGCTCAGGCGAGGTATCCTGAAGCATGGGCTAGCCTCGAGTCCAAGGGTAAGCGACTTAACAAAGACTCGCTGTGCCAATACAAGCTCAACAGGGTAATAAGAGCTTGAGTGTATCATAAGAATTTTGCATAAAACGAAGATATGTTTGGATGTAGACATTGTATCAATATGTTACATAGAGGTTGAGGCTGTTATACATATGACCAAAAAAAATAATGACCATGACATCAATCATCCCAGACAACATAAACGCCGGCGCAGAACAAGTCGTTTTCCCCTTTCTATATACGACTGGTCTACTTGTGGCGTGAGAAGAATTGGTCTCGGAGCATCTCAGGGTGAGCGTGCACGCTGGGGTAGATACCCATGCCCTGGACTCGGCGAACCATCTTGGCCACCTTGCGCTGGTTGACGGGCCGAAGACGTGTGAGATTGGAGTGGTTGATCATTCCAGATGTTGATGTGAAGTGCTCGATGAGCGAGAAGTTCTAGGCGAAATGTCAGTGTGTGTAACAAATGGTTGGCGATATGAACGCACCTTGTACATATCAAGAGGGCTGATTCCAAGAGCATCGATAACATCGTTGTTCCGCACAGTCTTCTTCCTCCACTTCTGCATCTCGACAGGACTCAAATCATGCGGCGAGTAGACGTCACCAGCCTCCCATCGTCTGGGCATCTGCTTGAGGAAATCGTTTGACATTTTCTGGTTCTTGAGAAACTCCATCTGCGCCGTCTTCTCCATAGTGTACGAGTTTGTCCGCGTCTTGAATCTCTCTAGGAGCCTCGCAGCAGCATCTCCTCGAGCTCCTCGGCCAACTTGCCCCTTGCTGTTGCTGGCATTTAGACTAGCCAGACGGCTGGCGTGTCCACCGGAGGGGGGTTGTCGGCCGGGAGCTGCAGTAGCTGCTGTGGTGGAAAAGGGACGGATGACGCTGCGCGCAATCGTTGAGGCCGTCGAGGCCGTCGGTAGTTGAGGAGGCATCTTGGGCGGTCGCAATTGAAGCCGTCGGTTGAATTGGCGGTTGCGAGGCTCTAGAGCTGATTTTGGTGATGTTCGACCGTTGGAGGTTTTTCGACCAAGCGGAATGCGGCGGGGCAGATTCCGCGACTCCACCCAGATTTTATCGTTTTCTCATCCAACCTTGAACTTTTTATATCGCGAGACAGCAACGACTACCTCTACCAGCAACTGCGCCGACACATAAAAAAACCATTAAGCGAGGAATACGGAGAGTTTAGTACTTGGAGGTGAACAAATACCGCGATCATGGTCCGAAAACTCAAGCATCACGAGCAGAAGCTCCTCCGAAAGACAGACTTCATCACATACAAATCCGACAATGGCCATCGCGACAAGGCCGTCATGCGACGGTACATGATCCAGAAGCCCGAGGATTATCACAAGTATAACCGTCTTTGCGGCGTAAGTCTATGTCACTTCAATCTCAGGCATAGATTCCTGGTACTAACAATCGCAGTCTCTGCGCCAACTCGCCCATCGCCTTTCCCTCCTCCCTCCCGAGAACGCAACACGCCGCAAGCACGAAGAACTTCTCCTCAACAAGCTTTACGACATGGGTGTCCTTTCCAGCGCCTCTAAGCTCTCCGCTGTCGAGAACAGTGTTACTGTTAGCGCATTTGCGCGCCGTCGCTTGCCTGTGCTGATGACAAGACTGCGCATGGCTGAGACCGTGCAAGCGGCTACGAAGATGATTGAACAGGGACATGTGCGCGTGGGTACAGAGACAGTTACGGATCCTGCGTACTTGGTCACAAGAGGCATGGAGGACTTTGTGACATGGACTGTGGGCAGCAAGATCAAGAGGAACATCATGAAGTACCGCGATCAGCTGGACGATTTCGAATTGCTATGATGTGGCTACTTGGATGGCACAAGGTGGAAAGGGGAGGGAAGGAAAATGCATGGGCAATTGGGAGTTTGGGCGTCTTTGTATGTGTTCATCTTTGGAGGATTCCGCCACGATTGTTCACAAGTTCAAGAATGGCTCTATCTGCGATAATAGACTCTTGGTCAAATCTCGACACAGCTTTTCCGTTGCATGGGACGTGCGAGGGTGGCAGATGATATGGGCGGCTCCTTTTTGGTGTTCCAGGCAATGTTCTCCGTGTTTCTGCCTTGACACCCCCTGGACCAACCAAAATCTTACATGGATGGCGTCATGAACGACATGAGGGCAAGCCCTGAGCCATTGTTCAAGGATCTTCTCAGACAAGAATAACTGTGTTGGGCAGCTCAAATCCCAAATAGAGGTTGGCCATGATGGTTCGGTATAAGATAAGCCAGGACCATAATTCTGTATAGGAGAGGCGCGTTTCCAGGATCAGCATCTGCAAAAGTACCCCCACACTCTGCAGAAACAATATCATGCTACACCACACAACTTATATGCTAAGAACGATACAGTGACAATCATGATTGCTGTTAGGCGCCTTCGGCCCCGCTCGGCTCCGTATCCGGGAGGCGGAGAACTTACAAAATGAGCCGAGTCCCGTGTGGGCGTCTAAGTCAAAAGTCCCCCATCCTACTCTATATAAAGCAATTCTTCTTCCTTATATAGCACCCGCATACGCATATTTCACGGTCCCCGTGCTTAGATCACTGTGACTCATTGCCCATCATGGCAGTTCTTTCAACCCTCAAGGAGCTCGTGGAGTGCCTCACTGGCCCCTATCTTTTCATGGGAATCGCTATGCGCTTCCTTCCCGGCACCCTTCTCGAGGTTATCAGGAACAAGGACTTCCGAACTTTGTTCTCGCCATCCCGCTTCAAGGATGTTTGGTTCGGCAACTTCTGGGCTTTCATCGGGCCGCAGGTAAAAGCCAACGCCGAGAACCGTGTCATTCCATTACTCGAAGGCCGTGTGAGAAATGGCCATATGGGAGACGAAGTTGTTGGAGAGCCCATTAACGGTGTCGTTCTTGAGATCGGTGCCGGGACCGGAATGTGGGCGGATGTGTTTGCCAAAGTCAACGTTGGAGTGAACAACCAAGGAGACGCTGATGGAGAATTGAGGCGAAGAAAAGGAGGCAACGGTTTGACTCGCGTGTATGGCATTGAGCCAAACTCCAAGTCTGCGGCAACTCTGCGACGACGAGTGAAGGAGATTGGCCTCGATGATATCTATGAGGTTGTCCCAGTGGGCATTGAATCCCTCAACGATCCAGAGGCTTGGGATGGGCGCATTGAGCCAGAAAGTGTCGATTGCATCGTCACAATTTTGTGTCTCTGCAGTATTCCTGAGCCTGACAAGAACATCAAGCTTCTGTATCAGAGTCTCAAAAAAGGGGGCCGATGGTATGCCTATGAGCATGTGCGCATCAATGAGAACAGGGGCGTCCTCTTGCGTGCCTATCAATGTGAGTCAGTCATCCACCCCCAAAAAGCAATTGCTGATAACGATAGGGGTTACTGGTCTTGTGTGGTCACAAGTCATGGGGTCGTGCCGCATTTGCCGATCGACAGGGAAATCGTTAAGAGAAGCCGGACCATGGGAGAAGATTGACCTAGCACAGCCTGAAGGAGAGGCAAGATTTGGCATTCTCCCCCATGTTGTTGGAACATTAACCAAATAAGCGGGTGTCCATAGCATTTCACGATTACCGGAACCATGTCGCGGCTGGGAGTCAAAGTATGAGTTATGCATTATGGGTATCAAATCGGTGCGCCAACGCCCGTCACAGCTCGTCATCATCATCGTCATCTGAGAGGAATATCGAGGTTCTCATACTCGACCCCTGAGCCTCCGTTTTGATCTTCTTCTCACCCTCCATCTTGGTGTCAACGGCCTCCAGTTTTGTAGTCTCCGTCTTCACCAAAGCATGTTTGGTGTCATCCCTTTTGATGTCTTCTTGTTTAACGGTCAGCTTAGCATCCTTCTTCTCATCCTTGACCTCGTCTTTGGCGTCGATGTCGTGCTTAGTGTCCACCTGAGCAGCATCTTTTACGTCATCCTCCTGGATGATGCCTTCTTGTATAAGCTTCGCAGCTCTCCTCTTATAAAATGTGTCTAAACAATTTCTTCTTGCCTCTTGACTCCAACTCTCCACAACAAGTGCAAAGTCTGTTGCATTCCGGAAGCCAAACTCTCTGGCCATTTCGCAGAAATGTCGGAGCATTACTTCTTCAGGGGGGTTGTACATGCTGTGTAGGCCGTCCCCTTGTTCGTCATCGCTCTCCGCAAAAAGGGCACTCTGCCCATCAACATCTCCAGATGAGTATGTCGTCATGACAGCCCGTCGAGAGAGTTGCTCCTCGACTTTGGACGTTCCAATCACCTCACTATTGTCGTGTGTATACTCGACACCCGCAGAAGTGAGGATCGCTTGGATCGCGTCGCTCTTTGGCTTTTTAGCCTTTTTGGATTCGATCATTCGTTGCTGGTTCTCTGCTGTGAGCAGAGTGGCAAGCTGACTCATACCACCATCCTCAGCATCGGTGTCTTCATTCTTCACCACCGCAAGGTCTTCTCCATCCTTGGCCGCCTGCTCCATGTTGACATCCACAAGATGCACGCCCGCCTTTGCTTCGGCAATATTTGTCTTGTTCACAATCTCCTGCAATAAGCCACTATCGTTATGGTAGGTAAAGATGTTGGCAAGACCAAATATTTCACCCTTTCGATCAGTGTCCTGTTGGACACCCTTGAAGTAGCGGCGTTCAGACGATGCAGTGTAGCCGATGTTTGCTTGCTGTTGTTTGTAAATCTGACGCGCGTACACAATCTCCTCGACTGTCCCGAGCGATATAAGGCGGAAAACCTCAACATCCCGAGTTTGGCCGATACGATAGGCTCGATCCTGGGCTTGAAGGTCGTAAGACGGATTCCAGTGAGGGTCAACAATAACGACTTTATTCGCAGATGTGATGTTGAGTCCCACACCGCCAGCTTTGGTGGAAATAAGGAACACGAACTGCGTCGGGTCGGAGTTGAATGTGTCAACAACTTCCTGGCGTTGTTCATAGCTCAGGGAGCCATCCAAATAGCTAACAGTGTAGCTCGTATTGGTGAACAGATGCTGGAGGATACGAAGAAGTCGCACGCTATGAGAGAAGACAAGGACCTTGTCACCGTTTGAATGCCAGAATTTAAGCAACTTCTTCAGAACTTTCCATTTTCCACAAAACTCGGGATTAACAAGATTTTTAATCCGATCCCGATTATCGTAGACATATTTCCAGTCATCAGGCAAGCAAGTTCGAAGAGTGTTTAAATCCGACTCGTGTTTTCCCTCCAGGTCGGTTGTTTGTGGCACAAGGAGAGTAAGGTGATTTGCCATCTTCTGCAGCACGATCATGCTAGGGAAAACAATGTTCTGCCAGCGTGTGCCACTAGAAAGAAGGCGATCACAGCACCATCCTCTCTTCTTGTCTCCACAGCAGGGATCAGAAAGACTACGAAGGAGATCGATGTCCGCGCTTTCCAAAAAGTTCTCGTATGCTTCCCTCTGGAGATCTGTTAGAGGACAGAAGACGACTCGGTCGGTTTTCTTTGGTAGTTGCTTCGCTATGATGGACTTCATTCGCCGAAGGAAATACTGTGGTAGCAGATTGTGGACCAGTTTGTCAGCTGTTGTTCTTGCCAGGCTGAGCTGAGCTTTAGTTGCGTCGTGAGACTGGCCAACAGTCAGGGGCTTGGTGACTCTTTGTGTCCATTCTGCCAGAGTCCCGAAGTGTCCAGGGTTAGTCCAGTCCAGTAGTGTCCACAGCTCTTCGTATCGGTTTTGGATCGCGGTACCAGTGAGGCCCAGGCGACAAAGTGCATTGATCTCGTTGAGAGCCTTGGTGGTCTCTGAGTATCTGTCTTTTAGCCGGTGACATTCATCAGCAATCACTGCGTCCCATTGAACCATGTTGATTGAGCTTCGGCTGTTCTTGTATGTGTCGTAAGTGGTAATCATGATTTCGACTAGCCCTGCACGGGCAGTACTCAATGCGTCGTCCTTATGGGATCCGTGGAACAGGTCAGTATGCCACCAGCCCCAACGATCCAACTCGTTCTTCCAGTTCACAATGAGAGACCCGGGGCAAATAATCAATATTCTCGGATACCACCTGTCAGGATATTGGCGGATTTGTCTCAGCCGCTTAGCGTCACGCTCGTCGCCAGTCTTGCCAAATGCAACTGCTAGAAATGCAGCAACTTGCACAGTCTTTCCGAGACCCATGTCATCTCCCAGAATACCGCCTTCTTGGTAGACAAATTTCCGGTGCAGGAATGAGACGCCAGCGACTTGGTAATCTCGAAGATACTGTGCAATCGACGCTGGGATGAGACCTGCTGATTGGGGCAACTCAATATCTTTGTACGGTCGTGATGGTTTTATGCCACTGCTTTCACTGAACTTGGGTCGCTCTTCCAGCTCCCTGAGTCTTCTCGTTTCTTCGAAGTGAATCCCCGAATAATCAGGAGGCACCATAAGAGCATTATCGTGGTGAAGTTTCCTCTTAGTGTCAAACTTGCGCCGTCGCTCGATCAGATAATCAGGTAAACCTGCGAGCTCGTAATCGTCTTTGGGTGCTTCAGACTCTCCATGTACATCATCCCCTTTCTTTTTGCGAGTTGGCTTTCGCCCGCCACGACGCTTCTTGGGCTTTACTGGTAGATCTTCTTCGTCTCCAGTCCATTCCACCTTCTCCTCAATGTCAGGGTCAGGATCGTGTTTTCTTTTTCCTGCGGTTTTTGTAAAGGATGAGGCGTTACCCTCAGACTCCGAGGCCGTGCCTTCATCATCAGGTATTTCTATTACATCTGGCGGTGCAGGAGGCATAACGAAGAGTGAGGTCGATGGTGAAGTACACGGTATGATGAACGCGTGGCGACGCGTTGTAGCGTCATAAGGAGCGAAAGCACGTGACTGTATTTAAGCATGTTTGCATTATGTCATGCTTAAGATAACCTCGATTGCCAAACCGCACTCACGCTCTCAACACACAGCTTAGAGTTGCGTATGATGGGATCAATCTCAATCGCAAAGCTAAATACGCGTACTCGCCATTCTAATTCTTGTCTTTTTGCGGACAGTCAAAAATGCCCAAGCTGAAATGTTAGCTCCACCCTTGTTTCTATTTGGATCCATTGAACGAACGCACAGCCACAGCGATCGCCCTTGATGAACCCGCTCGACAATGCCAAATGATCCTGAGTCGGTAATCGTGAGTTTAGTGATCCTTTTCCTTTTCTTTCTGGGACTTGACGACGGGGCTGCAGAATTCCAATGTTACCAAAGTTCCAATATCAATGTAAGACAAGGCAAACACTACCAAACATAACCAAATTTGTACTTTGGTGCAACTGTTTTCATCTAATCAGTAGTTTGAGTTTGATGTGTCTTAAAAGTGTCCGCCTATGGATAGCGCATTGTCCGTCGAGAACAGGGGACCCATGTCACACACATCTGCCGATGCAAGTCTGTACAATGGGACGAAGAGCAATCACTTGTTCACTTCAGCTTCAGCTTAAGCTTCATGTCGCGGAGAAAGTGTCGAGGTAACAATAGCATTGACGTGTTAAGGAATTGTTGGATTGACGGGTATCGAATTAATTACTAAAAAGCCCAATGCATCTTTGCGTTGAGAGCCAATCCAACATGCGCCTCCATCATGTCGTGACTAAACAAAGGAAAACAAGAAACTTGAATCGCGCCCATGCCAGTCGTAAAATCAGCATCCAGCGCCAAGCGCGGAACACCGGCGTAAGGTATCAAAGCGAGGAAAACAATCTGCACAGCTCGTCACAGCGTCGTCGGCATACAGCATGCACCCGGATTGCTCGGCAGTCATTGGTGTCATGGCCTCGGCCGTCAGACAAGGTGTCGCATGGATAATGACAACCGATGGCTGGCCAGTCTTGGACAATTAGAAAGCGGGGCAGCCATCATTGAAGCGATCCGAGAAGCGCCGCAGAGCTGAGGAGCGAGATGCGAAGAGGCTTAGTACTTCAGAATGATGTACAGAGCGTGGATGATACCGGGGATGTAACCTGAAGCGGAGTGTTAGTAAACTGCTGAGCAATGTGCGAAGGGACGGTCAAGGGATGTTGGGTAAGCCCGAACCCGCGGAGGGGTCGGATGCGGCTGGATGACGGAGGTTGGGATGAGGAGAGACAAGAGGAACGTACCCAAGATGGTAAGGAGGATGTTGATGAAGAAGTCGGCACCGCAGCCACGCTCGAGGAAGACACCCACGGGAGGGAGGATGATGGCAAGGAGGATCTTGCAGATATCGCTGTTAAGAAAAGTGTTAATAGGTATGATCTTGGTGATTTTTCAATCAATCACAACAACTCGAGTGTCGCTTCCTGAGCTACCGGCGGTCGTCATGTTGCGACAGCCCTAACAGCGGATCGCTCGGGATGACGTCGCGAAGTCGAGTGTGGTTGAAGATGTCGAGCTGAGCTTACCTAGCAGTGAAAGGCATGTTGTCGGTTGTGAAGGCGAGGTATTACTCGAAAGTGTTGTATAGGTAGTAGGTAGTGTAGTGGTTGAGAGTGAGAAGATTGGTTAGCTTCGTTAGACAGAGTTTGTAGGAGATGTTGGAAACAGAATCTTAGTTGGGAGGGAGATGGTTTGTCTTTTATACAAAGCTCCGTCACAAACGGGCGGGCCAAGGACGGGCATGGCATCACATCACTCATTACGGATACACACCCATTCAACCTTAGCAGATAACCACTGCCAAACCAATTTCGTTCCGTAGCTTCCAACTTTCCCTGTCCAAGTAACATCAATCGTCCGCACAACCTCAACCCGCACCTTTTCTTTCTGGGCACTGCGTCATCGACTGACTAGGATGAGGCAAGCCACAGGGACGACGAAGAGGAACAGAGCGTGGGCCAAGCAAAATGTGCCCTGCTTTCTCTTTCTTTCCGCCTGACCTTGTAGGCTTGTACTTGGGTACATGCTTACAAGATTATTAGCAGTCGGGTGAGCCCGTCAGGAAAGAAAAAAACAACCGGTTACCTCCCAAACACCACCACCAAATGCTACGCTGGACTGTATTATAGCATCTAAACTGAGAAAAAGAAATCAAGTATCTTGATAATTCTATAATTTCGTATTTCTTGACAAATAAATTCTGTATCAATCTCTACCAGGACGTGCTTGATATGCTACAGTGAGCAATGGTATAAGTGAGCTCGCTTTTCTTTCCATCAGCCCCGGCCAACTTGTCACGGAACTGACAAGGTTTCTCGGGCTACGTCATGAGGCGAATGCCGCAGTGTGGCTGGGGCGAGCCTCAATCAATCGCCAATTGGACTTGATCTTAGCGAAAGTGATTGACGATGTGAAAGGATTCGTTAATCGCTGTGGCTGAGTTATCGCAATCCTTCATTCTCGATGCCAAATTCAACCTCAAATCTCGATATAGATCTGTGTATCATGTGCTGTGGCCACTCTGAGCCTCTCTGATATCGTAACTGGCGGTTCATGGTTCGAGAATAGTTGTTGCTGTTATGCAGTGTGCCTGACAAGCAAGATTACCTGACACCCAATTGTCGTAATCAGCACGTTACTGGGCGACTACCACTAAAAGATGCCGAGTCTACCGACTCCCAAGCCCTTACAACAGGGTCAATTAAAAAATGCCCTGCCTGAAAGGAAAACATGATTGTTGCTAAAATTTTCTTTGGTCATGCATGCTCTGGGAATAAGCGCCCGAGCTGGCCTGCAGGTTCTATATTAACCTGATTTTGACGTGGCTTGTCCTGGTCTCCGCTGGCTCAGCTTGGCCCTTGGCTGGTTAATCTCATGTTTCAGAAGATTCGAGCGCACGCGTCAGTGCCAAGCATGAACTGAAGTTCCAAGCCCTCTATCACGGCCTCACCGGCACTTGCTAGGTGGAGGGCCAAGAGACGACGAGTCGCCAGCCCCATTTCGACAAGTCTGGCCCAAGCCTGTAATCTCTCTTCCGTTGCCGTCTGTTCAAGAAAAGCGTCACGATAAGCATGAGTCCGTCCCAAAGTCTAACTTTGGGTTATGATCTCAGAAGATGCTACGATGATATCAGCGTTAACACATCAATAATCCGGGGTTGTAGAGTTTGGCCCCAGCTGTGCCGAACATGCAGGGTTGTGGAATACGGTTCGCCCAATGGCGATCAGTCCTAGAGCATTTTCGCTGGCAAACGCAAGCCGAACATCACCGTTCTCTCTCTATCCAATGGTTTCAGTCAATGTAGTTAACCTATGTAGTCAAAGTGTCAGAACAGCGTTTGTCAAACTACCTAGGTATTGAACTCAGTACGGGTATTGCAAATTCATCAGTCTTGAGACAATGCCATCCTCTCATAGGTATGTCAAGTAACTTTCCAGCTATTAGTGCTTGTTCCACCAGTAACCTCTGAACACGACCTTTTGAAAGGCCATCGGCAAATCAACATGATGACTTGACATACTTCCAATCATGTATACACCAATTACTCAAACGACTGCCAAGGGCCAGCTGATTTGAAGATATCGAGGGAAAACTATCACTTACTTACGTATGCTGAGACTTTATCTGGTAGTGTCAACTCGATCGATTCCAACGTAGTGCCAAGCATACGGGAGGCTATCTGTGTACCTTATATAGTAGTTAGATGAGAAACCATAAATAATACCTTATTATTAATCAGCGATCTAGCATAATTACAACCCGATGATACCAGTGTTCACCATCTAGATTCTGCAGTATGCGGAGGATATGGAAGACCTTGAACTCAAACAGGGTACAGGGTATTTCACCTGCACTACCTCATATCATCCCCGGACGATATGATGAACACTCCGTATGTACTCTTGAAGTAGAGCAATGGAGGAAGACACATTCGACCAATCGCACAGCATACATGCGTAATTCTACCATGGCTATGAATTCGTCTCTGATCAGTGGAGCAGCGGCAAGCCAATGCAGTATTCATTATTATGTATTCTTCGCTATGATAGTGGGCGATATCATTATGTCAAACTTTGTGCCATGGCACATGACAATGTACCCAAAGCCATAAATATCTCTGTAAATCCCGGCCCACCTGTCAAACGGGCATCTTAAGAATATGGCTATTGTTCTTATCATGAACCAGTAGCTTATTCCTCCTTGATTTCAGGAGTGACTTCCCAGCGCTTTCCAAAGAAAACGGTTCCCAAGATCTGAGATCCAACGATATATCCAATGTAAGCACCGACAACAATGGTGACGGGCCACTTCTGCCACTCGCGATCCCAGTCGAGAGGAATGGGAACAGCTCCAAGCCAAGCCCCAACCACTGTTCCAATAAAGCCGCCAAATGTCTGGTCAAAAGGAGCTGAAACACCCACCACAGCCTGGAGAGGCACGGGGTCGGAACCACGAACGTAGAAGACAGGATAAATCGCGAGGACGGCGATATGTGCACAGCACAAGAATGTATGAGGAACGTGTGTCAGGAATGGCGCGCCGAAGAGGACAAGGAGGAGATGAAGAACCGGCGTCAGGATTAGAGCTAGGAGCAATGAGATAACGGCGGTCTATACCATTGGCATTAGCTTGGTAGCTTCCACACACAATAAATTCACTTACAGGAATAGCCTTTGCCTCCCGTCCATCCGACTTCTTCTTCTCACCAGGACGAGGCCTCTTCGAAGAGCCCGAGGATCCCGCTGGTGGAAGACTCAGTATAAGATAGACAGCCTGAATGGCAGCAACAACCGGAAGACCAGTCTGAAGAGTTGAAACGGGATCAGCCACCAGGGCATCGAAGCGCCAGTAGAACAGGCCAGCGAGCAACAGCTGATGAGCGACTGATGCGGGCAAAGCTGCAGGAGAATTGACGAGCGGAATCGCGGGCACGGCGGCCTTGGGCGCGGGTTGTTGGGCGGCGGTCCCGCTCTTGACAAGTGTTGTCGACATGGTGACGGGGTCGACAAGTGGCATTGGCGAGATTTGTAAAAGGAGTGTGTATTGAGCAATTGCTCGAAGCTTGTCTCGTCGCGATCGCCAACAAGGTGGTTTAGCTTGAGGTAGCTTCAGTTGACAGCTGTAGCTGGATACCAAATCACGTTTTAGGTCACATGATGATGATAGTTGGCGGAATGTTCGGCTCCGAAATCTCTCACCTCCGCGCCGTTGCCTCATAGGTTCACTCACAGCACCAACAGTATGACTCCTTTCAGCTACTCCGTAGAATCCTCCGAAAGAGGCCTACTATCGGCACGGGAATAGGTGGACTAAGAATAAACCACGGGAACGAAGCATCGGCATCGGCGAGAGCCAGGGCAATCATGGCATGGTTATCACCATCTGGATCTCATGCGATCAAATCTGGGCTGTCCTGTCAATCTGGGCCAGAACCTAGAACGTGACTAGAAACGACATGGGCATGTGCATTTTGGGGTAAGCATGAGAGCCTCGTGAGTGGTTGAATGACCATCATATCATGGCAAACCCTGGTGTTATTTGCAACCCAGGCTCACGAATGCAACCACTTGCTCTTCGCCGTTCCCCGGAAACAGCGCAGGTCATTGCTTCATTTGGGATCCAGAAATTCTAAGATCCTTTCTTGGGATCCTTCAGAATCAGTCGATAACGACGAAGTGTTGACGGGAGAAACAGGGTGTTGGTAAGGGTGTACCCATTGACCAATCGCCAGCGTCACCGGTCCCCGCCGACCAAATCAGAATCGCACCACAACCACCCTCGACGCCCTAGAAATCGTGCCATGCACCTCTGGGCTGTTGTGCTGACTGATGGTTTACGGTGAACAATGATTGGCCAGCTGTCAAAACACATTCTAATACCCCAGGATCCAGGTCTCTACAGTGGCATGATGGTCGCCAAACCAGATGAAATCTGACCACAATGGATGTATCCGGCTGCACGGGCTCTGGGAGGTCGCCGTTTGAAGGAATCCTTGACCAAATTTGTGATCTTTAGTGAAAAATGATCGGCATCGCAATTCTGTATAAGAGGATGCCATCTACCGTTCCCAAAGATAGTCTCTTCTCTCATCATCATCAGCATCTAAAGCATCAACAGAGCAATCACAACTCTCCACTCAACAAACATCTTCACCACTCAATTCAATTCTTTGGGTATATTACTACTGGGTTCCCTCTAAGGACAACTTGAAATCGATTCACCTCAAAACTCAACTCAACTCAACTCAATCAAACCACTTACACCAACTTAACTCCCCTAAACTCAATCACCATGTCTCCCATCGTTGTTCGATCTGCCGCCCGCGCTGTTCAGCGCCGCCAATTCTCTCTCCTCACTGCCATGCGAAACGCTGGTCGAGCCATGGAGTCTCACCCATTCGAGCGTCTTCCCATCACTCAGCAGCCTGCTAAGCCCGACTACGCCAAGATGTTCAAGCGAGTTGGAAGCCAAGCTCTCTTGTAAGTTGCTCCGACATCCAAAGCTTTACCAATATCAACTAACGCCGTCTCAGCTTCTTCCCTGGCTTCGCTGTCATCCTCGGCTGGCCCCTCGCTGCCCAGTATGCCTTCGACGGTAGACTGTAAAGGATAGATATACAGAATATTCCAAGCTCTTGGATAAACATCGACCGAGCAAGACTCGACGGTACCACTACTCGGTATTGGGACCAATTAGATTGTGACAATGCACAGTCACTTGTACATAGCATGGAAAGGCGTTGCGGTGCATTACAGGAAGGGTGCTTAAAGCAACCCATCTACGACTACATATGATAAATCTCTAGAACTATATAATTCCATATGTTATAACTTCAAGGCTTCTTTGTTTGTGATTACTGCCAATTGTCTCTAATATTCGCAGGTCAGGTTATCTCAAGCATCCCGCTTGATATTCAGATTACATCACTTACACGAATCGTCTCATGCATGATACATCAACGTTATGGGGTACTTTAGCGACCGCTATCCTTGAGAACTCTATCTTGCAATGAAACGACTCCCTGGCAATATCTCATGAACCCCCCAAATACGCCGAGTTACACTCCGAATCTCCCTCAGCAGATTTACAACATGACCGCTTTGACACATATTCTTTGAGTCTGTCAGCCTAAAATAAAAAAAGACTGAGGTAGACTTAGGCAGATTTATTATAGACTTGTAGGTAAACTGAGGTAAACTGAGGTAAACTTATATAAATTTAGGAAACTTGAGTAAACTTAGATCAATTTAGGAAACTTAAGTAAATTTATTATAGGCTTAGGTAAACTTAGGTAGCTTCAGTAAATTTAGGTGAACTGAGATGAATTGAGGTAAACTTAGGTAAATTTATAAGGTGAACTTAGGTAAACTCATTTGGTTAACTTAGGAAAGCTTAGGGAAATCTAGTATCGACTTAGGACGCCTTTAGACCAGTATACTCTAAATTAGCTCTCCGTCGCCATCTTCGACAAGATCGTCGTCCTCATCCCAGTCGACCCGGGCAGCCATTTCCTCTGCCCTTCGCTGGACCTCGGCCAGGCCTGATAACTCTGCCACATAATCCTTCTCTTGCAACGCTTTCTTCACAAAGCCCCATCCGTCACTGCGGTAGGCATCAAGAATCTTGGGGCTGCATGCGCTGCAACAGTCGTAAGATTGGCCGCGGATGACAATGTTCTGAAATGTCGAGACATAGCCCCTTATTTGATGCGGAATCAAACCCAGAGGATGCTCAGGAGGGTCTCGCTCTGGAACCACTCCGGGAGTTGGCTGTGGTGCTGGTGCATCCTTGCCTAGGGGATGTTGTAATAAGCTTGACAGAATTTCAACAAGAAGGGCAGACGCGATCGCTGCAACACCGGGTCGAGTGACAGTACATTGCTGATCCAGGGTCTGGTCCTTTTGAGACTAAAAGAATGTTAGACACGGTCTAGGAAGTAAAAATGGAAGCTTACATCAGCTGGGGCCACGACGTCGTTGCAGAAATAGCAACCAAGCGGTGTCTGCCCTTCGGCATGGCCTTCAGAGCCATGTCGCATAACAACATACGAATCGAAACCCAGGGCAGCGTTCATGACAATCTTTCCTTTGGCCTTTCCCATGACCGTTGGCAGCCATCGAGACTCTCGTGAATCCATGAGGAGGAAAATGGCATCGTGCTCGTCGATAAGCTTCTCCAACTTTTCGTATTCGCCCCTTGTCTTCGACTCTTCTATGTAAGGGTGGCCGAGCATAGGTACAAACAGTGTGTGTCCTTCACTGTCTATGCCTGGGAAGATTTCTTTCAATGCTTCCGCAGCTCGAGGCGCTTTTTCTCTTCCTCCTTCGAGGCAGTCTTGATGGTTGAACAGTGGCTGTCGGACAGGGTTAGAAAATGATACTCGTCCGTAATCCACAAACGTTATCTTCCGGACGCCCCAGCCCATAAGGTTTCTTGAGACATAACTTCCCAGCGTACCAGCGCCAAGTAGCAGGCACTTCGTGTGCTTAATGGCATCTAAGTCGAGCTCAGGGGCGATCCTCCATTTCATGAGCTTCAGGTTCAGGTCGACAGAGCCTTCAGCCTGTCGTGCGGGATCCATAGACTCTCCTAGGTTTACTTGCTGTGCCTGTAGTTTTCCATTGTTCGACCGTGCCCAGCCAGTAACCTTGGGCATTTCACTGATCTCTAAGTTCTCGACTGAATCCATCTCGATTGGAAGGATAACGCTGCGAGCTTCGTGTCTCTTTGCCTGGATGTCTCTGTAGCAGATCACTTTGGTCTTTGTCAAATGAAACCTTTGTCGGATAAGGACCAGGAAATTTCTCAGGGGCCATCCAGGGTCTTCTGGGTACGTCGAAGGATCAACAAACGCGACATATCGGTCCTCCTCAGCCACTTGGTCGAAGAAGCCATTCTCGAACTCTCGCAGTGAGGCAACTTCCCATCGAAAAGGAAGTCCCTGCGAAGAGTCCGGATCATCTGTATCCTGATGTTCGCCGTATACCTTCTTGACCAAAAAGAAGCCATGCTCGCGGGAGTCGACACTGTACCTCCAAGTTCCTACCCTGTCAACAAGCGCCGTGCTCTCCCTGGAGTTGAGACGTTCGGCTGGACCAGATCGCTTCCACGGAGGATCAGAGTGCAGAGCAGGGAAAGCGAACCAGTACGTAAACTTGTACTTTTTCAGGTCCGCGTAAGAAAGTACGATGAACGACGAGAGCAGGGATGGAACAGAGTAGATACTACCATCTTTGATCGCATCCCAAATCTAGAGTTGTCAGAGGTGCTCTAGTCTCCGTGGGCTCATAAATACCTGTCGGCCAGCAGTCCTGAGCATGGCAGGTTTGTCTGTATTCCTGAAATCCTCGAGTGTATTGACGTTCCTAATGATTCCCTCGGCCCTCATTGTCCCAAGAGGCGGACTGGGCGCATTAGTGCTGCCATAGTCAGAGAAGGACTGTGCATAAATCAAACAGCGGACCTACCTGCTGCTCGTAAGGGCATTCCCTAATATCTGCATGCGACAGCTGGATTCTGGTACTTCCAACCGGGGCTCGTAGAGACCAAGGAGGCTGCGCGCCGAGTCGTCGAGCTTGTCATGCTCAAGCTTCGAGGCAAAGAGCGCCGAGTAGAACGATAGCTCGATCTCTGACAGGAAGGGGGCGAATTGCAAAGGGGCCGTCATCGTGATGGTTAAAGCTTGTGTGACGCTGGTGAGGGAGGCCTTTGAGTGGGTTGAAAGAGGAAGGTTCGTCCCAGCTGCGATGCCTTAGGTAAGGTAGGTAGGTATTTATACTTCTTGGACAAGGCAGCAACTGCGCCCCTGAGGCAGATAACCCTTATGATCAGGTAGGTACCTTGTTGATGCCGACCTCCACTGTCATAGGGTTATCACTGTTTATGCTACTGTTATTTATATAGTAGCTAGAAGCTCTTGTGAGATTGGGTACAGATTCGATATTTCCTGTTGCTTTCTTCGTCGCTACTGCAGGTGGTCGAGTAAGATAGACTTCTTCTTTCTTTTGAACGTACAAGTGTTCCTTCGAGGGTTCGTGATCTGTTATAGCTGAATATATAAGGTCATCGTTGTGTTATGGAAGGCTCACCTGAATGGATAAGATGACCGTCACTGGTGACCTTGAGTGGAGCTCCAACTTAGGTCATACCTAGGCAGTGTCAGCGAACAAGAAAACTTAGGGCCTCTACTCTAAGTGATAAAAATACTTAGGCAACTTTAGTGGAGACTTAGGATGCCTTTAGATCAGTTTTTTTATTACTTAGGATAAATGTCCCAGGTTTTTCTTGTCTCCCCCAAGCCCCACCGCGGGGTACTGGGCGCTGTCACGGAGCCTCCTATCGGACCAGGTCTTATCGGACACCTACCCAGCCTGACAGATCACAGGGTACATGTCGTTATATGGTAAGCGGAAGTGATGAGGTGTCGTTCCCTGCAATGCGGCCATCGTGCGTGTAAGTCCGGAAGCGCATATAAGATCAAAAGGAACACGGCAGTATTAATAGTATTCTACTGAGGTTTTCTTAATACATCGTCATAATAGAGTCATGTTCATGTCTATATAAAGCGCTGTCATATCCATACCCTCCAGATCGACGCTATGGATGTCATCCCGTTGAAGATTTTCCAGCTACAGCGACACGAAGTTGCTGGCCAAAAGCAACAAGATATCACGGTCAGTAACCCAGCTTCAAATTTCACCGAGAAAAGGATATCGATATTGCAAACCCCATTATTCCCATCTATTATCAACAAAGGCCCTTCAGACTCATTTACCATCACCTCAGCTACAGGAGAAACACGTTCTTCACATCCGCAGTCTCGGTAACTATATCGGAGGTTATCAAGCATACACCCGTTCAGATTTATCTCCACCATTCACTTAAAGAATGTGACCCTCTTCGTGAGGACGCCATCTCATTAATGAGAGATTTGTGTCTGAAACATTCACGGGTTCAAGCTTTCTCGGTATTGTTGGAATGTGCGCTTTGATCATAACTCACAGCATCTATATATATGAGATGTCTAACTAGATCGAGATGTTGGTGATAACTCGTAAGATGGAGAAACATACTTGTCAACTTGTCGGCCGCTTTCAAAGTTGAGTTTGCGACACTTCTCAAAGGGTTCCGTAAACATTCTAGAACAACAACGGCGAACAGTGCACCCCCACACTCTGCGACGCGCTTAGAATAGTCGCCGTACGCGTTAAATGGCCATACGGAAAATCTCACCGTGAGGCATGATACATCATCCAAAGCCTGTTCCTGACTTTACCTCGACAAATTCCAGAACAAAAAACAGCATCGACCTACAGCATGCTCATCGGCGTCTGCGGCAGTAAGAACATATCGCAAACTTCCCAAGTCAAGCCACAAACTCACATAGATCAGGTATCTGCTCCGGCAAAAAGACGGTGGCCCAATATCTCGTTGAACATCATGGATTCAAACTCCTCCATCTACAGCCACAATCCCAGCCAAGACCGTCCAATACCTCGCTTGGGGCCGATTCCGCTTCACCCGAGGAACACGATGCAGAGTCTCCATCACAGTCTACTGACTCGACAGCTTTCAAAGGCGCTCTGACCTCAACAGCGCTCACCACCAAGAATGGTTACCAGTCTTCTTCTGAAACCACGCTGACTCTCCGGGATGGTCCGCAACACGTGTTTTCCACAGCTGAGGAACTCCTCGACTTTGTGACGAAACGCTGGCGCAGCCGCTTTGTCACTACTGACATTCCCACCGAGGCAGTTCTAGACGTCTTTCTTCGTCGGCCTTTCTTCCTATTGCTTTCCGTCGATGCGCCATTGACGGTCCGCTGGCGACGGTTCCAGGACCGCGCGAGGCAGAGGCATGCGGGACAGCCTGACATGAGTCTAGAAGACTTTGTCAGAGAGAGTGATATCCACCTATACGATGCAGAGAAAGGCCTCTCGCCCCTTATATCGCGTGCTGTTGTGAGACTACTCAACACATCATCCTCTCTAGCGCACCTCTATGCTACCCTTGGCAAGCTGGACATCCCGAATCCTGATCGTCTTCGCCCTTGCTGGGACACTTACTTTATGGAATTGGCATCCCTTGCTGCACAACGCTCCAATTGTATGAAGCGTAGAGTCGGATGTGTGCTTGTTGGCAAAGAACGCAGGGTCATTAGCACCGGTTATAATGGGACTCCAAGGGGACTACAGAATTGCACTGAAGGAGGCTGCCCAAGGTGCAATGACGGCAACAGCTCCGGAGTGGGCTTGTCGACTTGCCTTTGTATCCATGCCGAAGAGAACGCGCTTTTGGAAGCAGGACGAGAAAGAATACGCGAGGGTTCTGTCCTATACTGCGACACGTGTCCCTGCCTCACATGCAGTATCAAAATCTGCCAGGTGGGCATCAGCGAGGTTGTCTACGCTCACACATACAGCATGGACAACGATACAGCCCGGGTGTTTAGGGAGGCTGGCGTGAAGCTGAGACAGTTCATACCAGTGAGTATATGAACCCTCCCTTCGAGTCCAGATCTGGACGCAACTCTGTCCTTTACTAGTGCTTTTTGATAATTTGATACTGACTCAAATCTAGCCGCCTAATGGTCTGATTCATCTCGAGAAGATGGAACTTTACTAGATCTTCGGTATATCGGCCGTCTCACTATGATTCCTTACTATGCCTTTGTGGGGAGTCTTGAGAGAGATGCTGGATTTTGCCCAGAATGTGGCTTATTGAAGCAGAACACGATGCTGGAATTACTTCACCAAGATTTGATGGCAGAAGACTACGTGCTCAGGATCACCCACCTCAGTTGGTATGCAAAATTCGCTCATCTCGATCCTCCCTCGCCAGGAGGTGCATATGAGACTTTGGTCAAAGGCTGGAGTTGACATGCAAAGTTACTGTACCCCTCGCTGACTCCCTTGCGGATGTGGTGTCCAATTGTCCAATCAAATAGTATATGCAACACTCTCTCATGCAGTATCCGCCCTGTCCCGAGCCCACTTGAAGCATTGCATCGCTGCACCAAAACCTCACAGGCGGAAGTAGGCAAGCAGACGGCCCGCCGAGGTGCGTATTGCATTGCCAGCGTGGCCCGTTATTGAGGCCAGCAGGTTACCAAGCTCCAATGACGCCGAACTCTAGAACACTACAGGGTAGCCATAGCCCACTTGGCCGCAGTGCGGGAAGATGAGAATGAAGCCACTTTGCGTCATGGCGTTTGTCTGTGTCTTCCGTTTCGAATAACGGTGCGCTTGGGTTTAAATTGGCCCTGTTCTCGATGGCCTCTTATGCAAGACCAACATTTCAACGCACATGAATAAATTCAATATCTGCATCCTTTATCCAAGCGCTTAATTTCGACTACGTGCTAACTAAAGTCGCACAAGTTCTCGAATGTGTCGGCTGTAACAAACTCTTGCTTTGTTTCATCACGCCTGAACACATCGTGCGTTTGCATCGCAACAACAGGACAACGGCTACCACATGCAGGAAATAGTTTGCGAATAGGAGCTCAGGAGTATGTCAAAGTTGGCGAAGCTGCGCTGAAAGTTGTAGACCGCTGCCGCCAGAGGCCACTTACACGGCCCTTATAATATGAACTGCATAGGGGTTCATTTCACAGAGCCGCAGACTTGTGCGGTGTGCTTCAACGGCGTGCTAGCTGCAGCGACGTCCCATAAAATATGCAACCAAGTCAGGCGGTCAACAAAGTTGGTACTGATGTTGTGCACAGCCAGTTGCATCCCCTGTCTAGTGCAAAATATGCGAGCGCGGGGGGTGCATGTGAGAGAATTGAGTTGAGCTGATCTGTACGTAGGATGTGAACAATGATGAAGGACCTTTCATTATGTTAGTGCAAATGACGATGATGATGCTCCGTGTAAGTCGATATGTGAGTTGATCTAAAACCTCCGATCAAGAAGCACGGTGCAGCAACGGTAGAGGCAATGCCGATTGATGGCCTTGATTGGCAGTTGGTTAGATGGGCGACATGCTAGGGGCTTCAAATCTCAAAAGTACGATGCGTAGCTTTTCGATTTGATGCGCTTTGTGGTCCCTCCGGCCTAGGCCCCAGGCTTATGAGCAGGGCTTTTGTGCCTCTTCTCGTCCACACGCAGGCCCCAACAACTGACGAGCGTACACAATTGAATTGTTAGCGTAGTGCCCTCTCGCATATAGCGGGGGCCAACCCGGACTCACTCATAAGAAGCGAGATGACATGGGCTGGTTGGCATAAAGAGCACAATTAAAGCTCAAATTACCACCGTCAGCTAGTGGGGGAGTGCACAAGAGGATAGGGGAAGCAAATCGTTTGTTTGTTTTGATCAGAACGGGAAGATTTCCTGCGCGTCATGAGAGGGGCCGGCGTATCGGGATGTAGGTCAGGACATGGTTGACACTGATGCTGATGCTAGCCTCGAGGTGCCTGTGCCCGATGCGATGAGTTGGCCTGGCCTGGTATGGCCATGTCATGAGTGCTACTGATTCTGCCGGTGGAGGCAGAGAGAGAGGGCCTGAACAAGAGGGCCACTGAGCGGCTGTAAGATGCAGAGAAAACTCATCCATAGGAAGTGGCTGGTATGAGGAACTCGCTTGGTAACGAAAACTAAGCTGTACAGAGTAACAGAGTGCCGTACCCATTAACTAGCCAGGGCTGACGTTGTCTCTGTTGTACAGCGTGTACAACACAACTCACTCACTTGCTCGAGGTAGCCCAGTCCTGTACGAGGCAGGTGATGGGACCCGGGATAAAGCATGCCCACCAGCAAGTGACGGCGACGATCATGACGCTGAATGGTCTGAAGGGGACGGGAGCCAGCGAACGGGTGGGCTCTAGACACAGCGGCCCCAACCCCCCGTCCCAATCGTATCTTGCTTTGGACTTGCTGCAACCTGCGAGTGCCAGTGTAAGTGCCCGTGCTGCGACCTTCGATCTATCTTGGGACAGTTACTCCAGCGTCTAAGTAGATGCTGCTGTCCTACAACAACTGCGGCCTCGAGCGACCTCGAGACTGACCAGCAGAAGCGCTCGTCTTTTTTGCTCCATCGAGAATAGGCCTCATGCCATTCCACCAGAATTCCATGCCATGTTAGAGGTGATCTTCAGTCCAACGGGCGCCATCCCATGCCAACTGCCAGTGCCATGGGATCTCCCCTGGCTGGAAAGAACAGAGAAGTCCCTGGGCCTGAGGGGAGGTCTCAGGGGTGAGGTGGCTTGCGATGGCTTGAGGAGCGTCTGAAGGACGGGAATACCCCTGAGCACTGGCGCTGAGAGGCGCCCAGTGGGGTATCGACGAACCAGGGCTTTGGATGTCCGACTTACATGTCAGTCTCTTGAATAAGATTTCCACATGAACTTTGATGTTGATAGAGATTGATTCCAATCTGGATGATGTGAACCAGAAAAAGCCGAAAACTTTTCACAAGTGGGTAGTTTCTATTGCATTCGTATCCGTATACCTCTTTCTTTCTCCTAAACGGAGAAGAGATGCTGGTCAGTCTGAAGTTTGAGGTTGGCTTCAGGAACCACTCCAGACTCTCTACCCATGGATATATCGTGGCCCTCACTTACAAGAGTCCTAGCGCAACAGGTATGGAGGCTCAACAAGTTCACAGGAACATCCAGTCACAGACAATGTGATTTTCCCTGACGATCAACGATCGTCGTTATTCAATAAGTCGGTTGTCCTACCTACGGATGACGAGGAGGAAGCATCAAGACACGGAGAGAGAATCTCTGGATATGACGAAGCCACAAAGGAATGTGATTGTTCCGATGAACGTGCCATGGCCGATGAGACAGAGAGATCAGTGCAACTCTACCTGTAGAGCAGAGTACTGTAGAGTAAGAATCAGAGCTAGCCAGAGGCTTGAGATGGAAGATGGAAGATGGACGGGCCATGAGCGGGTTGAGTTACGGGGACCAGCTCCCGGCGCCATCCTTGAAGGAAGCCACTCGCTAACAGGGCCAGCCTGGAGGGTGTGTTAGTGAATTGATGTCTGTATGTTGTTGCACCCCTGGCTTTTGTTTGGAGGAACGCGTCTTTTCGTGTGACACTATTCCTCTTTAGGCAAACGTGTAAACAAATGCGTCACTTGTCGCGCGCCCTTACCCCAGCTTGTTGTTTTCCAGCCTCTTTAATATGACGAAGAGATTTTTGAATGGTAGAGGACGAGTACGAATACACAAAACTGAATTTGCCTCCCTGATGCAAAGTACGCGCGTTGCTTCCCTGTTATGATATTGACTGCTCTAGTGATTCTCCCGTTCCTCACCAATTGATATATTGAATATTGGTTGAAGACGGGAGGCTTGTCGACAACTGGAAAACCCCCACTAACTCAGCCTGAACCTACCATTTTTACAGTACAGTACGGGGCGTGCACTAAATCGTTAGCCTACAGCGCCAACACGCGCCATCCCTGGGCTCCCACGCTCCCTATCCCCATGCGTCTATGGCGGACCCTCTCTTCCAACCACTCACTCCAGGCTGTCTTGTCCATCCTCTCTTGCGCGCCCTCCCTTCCACTCTCATCCCATCCTGTCTGTCCGATCTCTCACTAGTATTTTGTCACACCCTCTGGGTCTTTTTTACTTGCAAAACAACTGTGGTCTGTACCAACTTTCCAACACAGACACCAAGAAAGCCCAGACGAGTGCATACCAGCCTGACTTATCACCACCAGTCGTTGTCCTTTCGACCTGATATTCTGAGTCACCAGACCCCAGTTAGAATATCCACGTTCTGCCCTGAGGAAGGGTTCTTGGGTTTCAACGCAGCCACACGAGGGGTATTGTACACGACGGGGCCGATAGTATTATTGCTCCGAACTCTGCTGCTTGTTTGTGGATTCAAACAAACCACAAAAACAAAGACTCGACGAGCAGGAGCAAAGTAAAAGCAGAGACAAGACCGGACGACAACTGCAGGGACAATTTGCTTTTCATTAGTCTCTTCTTTACGGATACACACAACTTTGTTAGTTTGTGTCAGGATCAGTAGCCCATGTCCGTTCAGTTCACGAGCGCCATGGTCCAACTGCCACACCCAAACTAACTAACTAGTTCACCTACCTAACCCAACTCTCTCGTCTTCCCGTTCGTCTCTTCAACCCGCCCACCCCCAACTCCAACCCGGACATCCATCTTGCTTGTACGAAACACGACACAACCACCACCTGCAGCACGACTACTCCTACAACTGCTTAGCAGTTCCAACTTCTACCAACTTTCCTCTTCTACTCAACCTCACATTTTGTTTGTCGACAATCACGCATATTTACTCAACCCTCAACGCGAACTCTCGTCGACCCACTCTTATCTAAGGTATCTATCTGGCTGCCTTGTCGACGACATCACCATTCGGGCACTTAAACGGAAGCCTACACTCAACGCACTTCTGCCTTCTGCCTCCCTCACTTTAGCGTCTGATTACTCTCAGTTGTCGAGTCATGATATGACCTTCGACATCCGAGTGAGACTGGCATAGCTTTTTGCGATTTGTTGGGTATCGCGTCGAGCTGCTTCTCACATCTTCGACTTGGCCATTTCACGCAACACCGTTAACGCCTTGCACATTTGGCTCACCAACGTCCGCAACCTTTATTTCACCTACTGCATTCTTCACCGGCCACTGTATCTCGCACTAGCAGCAAATATCGATAAGGCCTAGTTATTCAACTGTTTATACCCATCAGCCTTACTGCGTCATCTGCTCGCGCATCACCGCAGCGCGCAGCACTTCGCAACCTCACAATGTCCTTCTCGAACAGCAGCGGTGGCACACTCGCCCTACCATCACCAACCCACGCCCACCACATCGACGTCACATCGGCAGTCCGCACTCTCCGACGCTCTATTTCACGATCACCTTCCAAGTTTTTAACGCGTTCCAACTCCCAAAACTCGCTGAGCCCCGAAAGCCCCCACCAAACCTCACCTCAATCGCCTTGTCGTCGATTTGGCGCAACGCCGCAAAACCAACAACTTCTACCGTCCCACACTCGCTCAGCACCTCCTCATATCAACGGTGCCCCGCATTCAAGCGCTTTTACACCCTTCCGCCCCAGCGTTAGGCTCTCGTTGCGTTCCGCCAAGGCCGGTAAGACATCGCCCTCAAGACCGTTGACACGAGCACGCGCTTCTCCTAAGAGCCCTCTCAAGAGGGCACTCAACATGGCTCCCGATAGCGGCAACTCACTACCTGCGGTACCTTTGGCTTCGGTTATCGATGCATCAGGGCAAGAGAACAACGCTCTGGGAGCTACAAGCCCTATCTCTGTCAGTCCCGTCAAGCGACGCAGCCTCACTCTCGACGTCGCTGGATCCTCGCCGACCTCATTTCTCAAGTCTCTTGATTCCAACAATGACGGCCAGACGGTCCCAAACAACGGGTCGTTAAAGCGCAGTGACGCAACCATGAATCTGGACCAACCGAGCCAGGGAAGCCCGGTGGCTAAGCGACGGAGCTTGCATGGAATATCGGGGCTGGGCCAGAACGAGGACCAAAATATCTTTGGTGCCAATACGACATCTTCACAGAGCTTCTATATACATGAAGACTCATCTACCGAATATGAGATTGCGGGTACTAGCGGATCACCATTCCGCGATCCTGTCCCCTCACCAACACCTGCGACGACGAATGTTCCTAAGAGGTCATCGTCCCTACGTAAGTCAACTCTACAACAAAGATATGGGGAGCGAGGATCTTGGGGAAGACGATCCGGTGAACGACAGCTGGCTCAGATGAGCTCCGAATATTCTCCTGTCCGAAGTCGACCTCGCCTTTCTCTGGACCAATTTGTTCCTCCTCCTGTGCCTCAAGAGAGCCCCTTTGTTTCTACAACGCCGACCTCGAAACCACCACCCACTTCCTTCTTTGGCGACAAGGCCCATCAACCACATCCTCTATCGAAGACACTGACGACATCGTCTTCAGGAAACAGCCTAACCGAGGAAGCACCTATTTATGCTCCCGTGGCCCGGATGCCAGATCGACCCAGACCTCACCTTTTCTCACGATCCCTACCTCTCAATGCGACACGACCTACTCGCCCAAATGACATGTCCAAGGCCATGGCGACACCCAGCAACTCGCAGCTGTGGGTGGGCGCTTTCAACTCTACTGGACTTATTTCCAAGGTCAACCGAAACCCCGAAGAGGATGCTGACAAGAAGATGGCCCCTCCCGATACACCATGCAAGAAGCATTCTAACCCGTTCGCTACTTTCCCTCCACCGGCCGGGAGTGCTATGAAGAAGAGGGGTAACAACCGGAATTCTTTTGGCGGTCTCCCTTCCACCCCATTTGGTAACAGTACAGCCAGCTTTGGTAGGCCAGGAAAGGGCATGTCGATATTCCAACGTGGCAGTGCTTCTAGGAGTGCACGTCGCGGCAGTGTCCTTAGCCTGGATGGTGATGAGCACAAGCTCTTTGGTGAAACGATTGACTTTTCGACACCCATGGAAGGCGACGCCCCCCCTACTCCAACCAAGAACACTTTAACTCCCAGCCTTAGCAAGGTCAGCGAGTACTCATTTGAGAGTCCCCATGATAACCATAGCCCGACTGCCAACCGAACATTACACTCTACTACTCCGGTCCTCGGCACCTCTGTCCCTCGAGAAGCAACTTGTAAGTCGGAAGTCCCAACAACTGACGGACCAGCTGGAAAAGTCGACAATCCAAGTCGGCTTCCCGATGCTGGACGTCTGTATTCCCCATCTTCGCATCTGCCTCTGTCTTCGTTTGGCCGTTCCAGGGCTCGACGAGGATTACACTCTCCTTCTCCACTAAGCACAGTTTCTTTGAGTCATTCCCTCAGCTCTCCTCATGAGACATTTACTAAATCGAAACTCTGTGAATCAGCCAGCCCTCTTGATGGACGACGAACACCGCAGACCCCACGCGAGAGTTTGCTGCCTCTCGACACCAGCCGATTGTCTATTTCTCAGATTGGCGATGGCTTCTCTGATAACATGCCACCTCCCGTCACCCCAACAGCAGGACGGGACTTGCGATCATCTACCAGCCTCCTTGTTACTCCTGTGAACGCCCGTACTAGTAACATTGACATTGATGCAAGCCTGTCCTCCCGATTTGACAAAGTCGAGCAGATTGGAAAGGGTGAATTCTCTGTTGTCTATCGTGTCACTCAGGCGGACCATCAAATGACATTTGGCAACCTCAGTACAACCCCGACAACAAGCCCCACTAAGGGCAGAGTCTATGCTGTAAAGAAGAGCAAGCATGCGTTCCAGGGACCGAAGGATCGGGATACAAAGGTCCGAGAGGCCGAAATTTTGAGGACTCTTAGCTACTCTGAGCATGTGGTCCAGTACTTCGATCATTGGGACTACAACAACCATCTCTATATTCAAACAGAGTACTGCGAAGAGGGTACCCTCGACAAGTTTCTGGGCACTGTTGGACGAGGTGGACGACTAGATGACTTTCGCATCTTCAAGATTCTCCAGGACCTGTGCTTGGTAAGTTGTAAACCACTTCGCTACTTTATACCTACTAACATTTCTATAGGGTCTGAAGGATATTCATGATGCAGGTTTCATGCACTTGGATCTCAAGCCGGCCAACATTCTTGTCACGTTCGAAGGTGTTCTCAAGATTGGTGACTTCGGCCTAGCCCAATCCTGTTCATCTGCCGAAGGCGTGGACGTTGAGGGCGATCGTGAGTATATGGCCCCGGAGATGCTCAAGGGCAAATCCTGCCAGTCCGCAGACGTCTTCTCCCTTGGTCTCATCATCCTTGAGACAGCCGCCAACGTTGTCCTACCTGACAATGGACCTACGTGGATCGCCCTCCGCTCTGGAGATCTTTCCGAAGTGCCAAGTCTCACCTGGAATCCCTCTATCGAGGTCCAGCGAGATGCCACTGGTAACCCTACCGAGATTATGCATAGCGATGATTTCACAAGTGGCAAGACACACGACCCAAGCAACTTGTTTGGCCCATCCAAGCGATCGGAACTACTGCAACCTCCTGAGTTTATGGTTAACGCCACCCACAACAGCTCTCTCGACTTGATTGTACGATGGATGACAGCTCAAGAGCCCAGTGAGCGACCCACTGTGCATCAGGTTCTGGAACTTGAGGGCCTGCAGTGGGTTGGCCATCACCGCGCCGCACCGGCAACTGTTTACGAAGGAAACTGGGGACCTGATGAGGAGTTGATCCCTATTTCCATCGCAGAGGGTGGTGACAGTGACACAGAGATGACCGACGTCTAGAGGGAATTACCTGGTTGCATTTCACTCTGAATAGCACTGGAGGTCTACCGAGAAGGAGCTTTTTCCGATTTTTATGGGGAGAAATACGCCGGAACGATGTTGGAGAACCTGGTTCGAACTAGGACCATAACACTCACGACCAGGAGGAATTATGTGCTCTGACGACATCTACATTATTTGCTACTACGACACGACACGAATACCACGAGGAATGGAAGCCATTGACGGGAGATTTATTCCCATGGCGTTTTGTTGAGTTCTTTATTCAACCTTCGATTCGGAGGCTGTCGCTACTCGGCATGCCACGACTGTTCCCCGGACCGATCTTTTTTTCATTTGTCAACTTTTCTTTGTACGCCACAGGGAGCGAGAGCACAGTTTGAAGAATGTGCCCCTCTCAGGAAGATGGCTTGAATATTTTGCGTCTCAACAACGAGACTGCGTGTACCAAATACCCCGGAAAGCATTAGACATGCTGTGGTTACAGCGCATATTGGGTGGGAGTAATAATCAAAAGTTCCGGCAAACCTCTGCAGGATTCAGCAGAGAGGGGCAACAGCACAGGACACAGCATATGGAGGAGCCAAAAAGAGACGGTTGTCTTTGAGAAATGATTGTATTGAGTCATTGGAAGGTGTAGGATTTGCTACATGAGAAGCTGGAATATTGTAAATTATAGTAATGGCTCTTAGAGCAAGCATACAAGCAAGCATGGTGCAAGGATACTTTAGAAGCCCACTGCCGAAGCAAGGCAGAATGGGATGGATTGAAAGGTCACTGGATGGGGGAGCTTGATCTGATAGCTGCTGATGATTCTGACGACGAAATGGCATGAACATGATACGATCAATTCATAATCAACACTTTGCTTTGCCTGTGTATCAGGTTGTGTGTGTATGCATGATATCCGAAAGCCTATGATACTGCAGCCCTTTATCATATCAGTCTATCTATAGCTCCTATGCACGCACCTGATAAAATGGTAATCTACGTAATACATCTAATGTTATGCCAACGCCCTCTAATAACTGCCGTCTAAGGCGGGGGTTTACTGAGGCGGATTCACAATCGATACATAACCCACCAGACTTTCAACTTACACCTCCGCAACTTACCTCAAACTTATATCTGGTCTCACATCAGCACCCACACATACACTAAAACACCTCAGCTAAACAATGACGATCCCCACGCTACTACCAGGACAGGCTGAATTGCCCAGCACTGAGAGCACAAAATCGTACTGGCATCACAAACCCTCTGAGAAGCTCATCGGGCATCGCACCACAGCTGAGCTCCCTTCCACAGCCGATGTTGTGGTCGTTGGCAGTGGTATCACGGGGGCATTTGCAGCGCGAGAACTTATTAAGGGGGGCTGTAAGAATGTGCTGCTTCTTGAAGCAAGAGAGGCCTGCTGGGGAGCTACCGGGAGAGTGAGTTAAGTCTACTTAAAGTCTTTTACACTGGATTACTGATTGTCATCAGAATGGTGGTCATTGCCAGCCTCTTATTTACGCCTCCAAAGCTCCAGTCGCTCAATTTGAACTTGATACCTTTAACTTCCTAAAGGACCTTGTATCAGATCACAATATCCCTTGTGACTGGGAGACAGTTGGAGGGGTGTCCCGCGTCCCTTCACAAGAAATCCTCGACATCGTGACCCGGCATTTAGACCGTCTAAAGAATACCAACCCCGAGCTTGCGGACGACATCAAGGTAATAACAGATCAGGAGCAGCTGAAGAAGCTGCGAGTTTCAGGGGCATCTGCTGCCATATACCAGCCCAACGCCGCTAAGCTATGGCCGTATAAGCTTGTTAGCTGGGTTCTTGAGAGTCTCCTTGAAGCGAACGACTCAAGCGTCTTCAATCTTCAAACAACGACACCCGTGGAGCATCTTCAGCGGATTGGTGACTCTTGGGTTCTCCACACCCCTCGTGGCCAGATAGCAGCCAGGAAAGTCATCCTAGCAACTAACGCTTATACCTCACACCTTATTCCGAAGCTATCTGGGTACATAGTTCCCGTGCGTGGTCAAGTTGCTGCTCTCACCCCTTCAGACGGCAGCTCACCACTGGAGCATAGCCACGTGTGGTGGACACCAGATGGAGGAGACGACTATTTAGTCCAGAGACCTTCGGGTGAACTTATTACTGGCGGTGAGAGATTAGGCTCATCCGATGGCCAAGTTGGACTATCGCGGGACGATTCGATCGACCCAATTATAGCTCACCGATTGCGTGCCTCACTTCATGAGGCCGTCAAGCTAAGGGCACCAGAAGAAACCGAGGACACTTCTCTTCAAGCTACTTATGAGTGGACTGGCATAATGGGCTATTCGAAAGATGGCTATCCGTGGGTTGGCCAACTACCCGCTTCTCTTGGCGGTGAAGATGGTGGCCTCTGGCTTAGTGTTGGTTATACGGGGCATGGTATGCCAGTTGCAGCGAGATGTGGAATAGCGGTTGCCCAGGAGATATTGGGGATCGCGGATGGTGTGAAGCTGCCAGCCCAATATCGAATTGATGGAGGGCGAGTTGATAGGGCTCGAGATATGAAGATACCCTCAACACTGTTGGACGAAGTCATGATGATGATTGGTGATGGAAAATAAAATATGTCTCATGGCAAGGGCCATGATGAGGCCTGTGTGTAACGTTTAATGGAGATAATAAAATGCCTGAAAACCATGAGAGATGCTGCTGTCGCTTATTGAGACAACCTCCCTTACACTAAGAATCTCATGCAAACGTATTGATACAAGTAAACTCTGCTCAGTCTGGTCCTAGAAAGGAGAACTCTTCTGTCACCAATCGTGACATACCTTCGTTATCGATTTGCCTGTACTTCACAGACCATTGCGTACGCAGAGAAGTCTATGATTTGCGAAGTGTTGCAATATATTAGCTTGCGCGCCCGTCGCCACCGCTGACCTACAGCTTGGCGCGCATCTCAAGGCCGTTGCTAACTTCGCGTTTTGCTCGCTCACGTAGAGCCTGACGCAAGATCTTGCCCGACTTTGAGTGACAATATATAAGCCTCGAACTTGCAGCACCTCTTACTGAGAAGGATAATGGACTTACAGGAACTTTGGGGATAGCGTCGACGAAGACCACTCCCCCCTTAAGTTGTTTGTATTTGATAACACGGCTAGCCAGCCAGTCTGCGATGTCTTGTTCAGATGTGTCTTTTGTGTTTGCTGATCTGACGACATAGGCTCGTGGGAGCTCCTCACCGTTGACCATGACCCCAACAACTGCAGCGTCTGCAACATCTTCTCGTTCAAGTAGGAGAGACTCGAGTTCAGCTGGAGCAACTTGCATGCCTTTAACCTTGATCAACTCCTTGACGCGATCCACGATATGAAAGAGAGATCCTTTTGCGTATTCCTCCACATATGCAACGTCCCCAGTACGGAGCCATCGAGTGCCCTCAGAGTCAGTGACGAATGCGCTTTGGGTTGCACTTGGGTTTCTCCAGTAGCCACGCATCACCGTAGGACCCGTGATCCAGAGTTCTCCTGGGGTGTCTGCAGTCGTAATTTCCTCTCCAGTTTCGATATGGATCAACCTGGCCTTGGAATCTGGTGTCAGCTCACCAGCCGCAGAGCTGGGAGCTTTGTTAGGGTCCCACGACAATGCGGTGCAGGTTGCTTCAGTCATCCCCCAACCTTGCCGTACTACTGACTCGCCCCCAGGTATCATCCCGGCTATCTCGCGTTGTGTATCCTTCGCTAATGGGGCAGCACCGGATGCAATCATGTCGATGCTACTCAGGTCGGCACGGCGTGCAAGTGGATGTTTCGACATAAGGACAAGAATAGGAGGAACGGCCAGAAGCTTCGTGATGCGAAAACTCTGAATATGTGCGAGCATTTTAGGAAAATCAAATGAAGGCATGATATACACAGGAACACGCTCGCAAGGGAAGCTGGTGATGAAGTAGCCTTGACTAAAGGCGTGATACATGGGGAGGAAACACAAGGCAGCAGCACGTTGACGGCGAGCTTCGTAGTCGGGATGGAGTTTATGGAAAAGAGTCACACCACAGCTATTCGCAACATGATTGTAATGTGAGATCTCGACACCTTTCGGTATTCCAGTCTAATATAATATGCTATCAGCTTCGCGGCACTTGTTCAGGATGAAAAAAAAGTTGCAAGATTGACTTACAGTACCTGAGCTGTAGTTGAGAGAACAGACAGAGTTATTAGAATCATTTGGCTCCGTCCACTCGAATCTCTCGCCCTCTGGCTTGGACGCAATGAGCTCTGTCCAGTGTCGACTGCCTTCTCTGGGTTGTGTCTCAATAGGTGAATCTGGCCATGTCGAATCCAGCAAAAAGACTTGTGAAGCTTTCATCCCAACCTGCGAGGCAGCAGCTAATGCCACTTCCATGCCGCTCTCCGCGGCAACAACGAATGACGCCTCGCTATCTTGAAGTTGATGGGCCAACTCTCGAGTGACATACCCAGGGTTAGCTCCTGTGAATATGCCCCCGGCCATCCAAATGCCCATCACAATGGTCGGGAAGAATAAGCTGTTACTAGCGAAGAGGAGAAGACGATCACCTGGCTGAAGACCATTGTTGATAAGACCGACGGCGATACGCTTCGCAAACAATCGAGCTTGGTTATAGGTGAAATAACGTTGCTCAGGGTTATCAGCATCGATGAAAGCCTTGTGATCTGGTAAGGGCCCTGAAGGCGAGCCAAATATCCATTGTTGAATCGAGCAATTAGGAACCGACACCGAAAACCGCGATTCGATTGGCATGGTGCGATGTTGTCGACAAGTCGAGATATCGATGTTTTAAGAGGGATGGAGTTCAGTATAACCACTCAGATGGAGTACGAGGTTCTATTTGTTTGTAAGATGGAAAGAGGTCCAGCTCAGACGAGTCGCAATTGCCTACCAAAGACTAGAAGTATCAAGCCAAGCCAAGCTGAAAACCTCAGGAAGGAGGTGCGCCATCTACCTACCTCCTTCTGTAGTTCATTTAAGATCTGGCGCTTCTCAAAGTGGCTCTAGAACTAAGATATTAGCTGAAAGATCCTAGCTCTGAAGTTACCTGAGCCAGAAACAAGGGTCTCTCACTCTGAGATCGAGCCAGACGATAGAGTTGAGCCAGGAGTTGTCGACTCACGATGAAGGATGTCACCAGAAATAAATGAAGGACAGATTCAATAGTTACAACCGTGGCTGAATTATTGACGCGAACAGGCTTAATATTATATACATACACGAACCGTTTGTACATGCTGTTGTTCCTCAGCCTTTTTCAGAGAGTGAGTGACGAAGACGCTTAACCAAAATTAGCTACACTCATTACTGGATTCCAGCCATCACAACGTTGGCTCCCTTCTCTGTCCCCGCCATCTGAAACCTAAGACGATAACAATCGATATCATCTCAATGGCCAGCAAATTATTTACTGGTTTTATGCGCCCACCTCGATGAGTTGGCAACTACAGGACCAGTTGTCATCGGTAGTCCTGTGTTGTGAGCCTCCAGAACCACCGCATAAAGGTGGTGATACCTCAGCACCCAATCCACTGTTGATGTCTCATCGCGAGAAGTAAGCCTCTAGCCGAACTACACAACTTGTGCTTCCCCAAACATCGAGTGGGAGGCCCTGCACCAATGCGAGGTGGCAAAGTTACATCGACTCGGGGTTGTCTTGCGGTTAAAGAAGGTTAAACGACAAAACCCTTTTAAGCTTATATTGCCCTGACAATGTGCCCTTTCGTTTAACTTCTGCATGTGTGGAAGCGAGCGTAAAAGCAACTCTTGCGCATACAATCAAGTACCTATGCTGCAACTCTTCGATTGTCCCACCTGAAATATCATGTATGAAGACAAATCTGGTAGTGGATGGCTTGAGTTTCGGTTGTTTGACGAGCATCATAGAGATCGGCGTGTTGGATCCTGCTTGTGTGCCATAATAGAACGAATCCAATTGGATCTGGTTTCGAGTTTAAGGCTCCAAAACGAATGCTGATCGTCGTTCAACAACACTCACTCACCTGACAGCAGGCTGGGTCATAGGCTATCGAAATTGAATCGCGATTCACAACATGCTCAGTGGTTAGATACACATACCGAGAGGGATGTTTGGAGATTGCGCACAAGAACAGAGGAACATGTGGTACCACCAAGACCACGAAACTTGTTTTAATAGCGTATTATTTGTAAGTGTTGAAGAGAGTGGCTATGAGTTGGGGGTAGGTTCGGTCAGTGAAGGGGGCTGCAGAGCTTCTGTTAATACAGGTCCATCAAACCCAATGCCCTTTGGTCTTTGTGAGAAAGCAATTCTCAAGATTACCTAGGTAGCTTACTCTTTTCTTGAGGACGGTGGCTGATTTGAGTTCTTGAGTGACTCAATCATCAATGACGGTTTATGGGGATGTTCATCATCGTAAGTTAACCATAAAAACATCGATGATTGAGCTTTTCTGAGTTCAAGATGAGATAGCTTCCATGAGATGGTGAAGTAATGTAAATGGAAGAGAGCCACAGGTCCATCTCCACTTACAACTTATGACGGACGATACTGGTACATAGGTACCTCTCCATCGGCCCACACGGGGACGGCTAAACCTTGGGCCAAACACACCAATCATTGACGTTGATTTTGCAAGCAGCTCCAACTCGAATTGTAATGCTCGCTACGACGGCGACATTTTGACAAGACCCGGAACCGACGACCTTGGAAGCCCTCCCGCCTTCGCGACGACACCCGCTCCGCTCGCTCAGAAAAGCATCACCAGACTATTCACAATGGCGAGCAAGCTCACTCCCCTCATCCGCTCCGCCATCCGGCCGGTGTGCCGGGCTGCCCGCCCTCAGTCTCGCACCGCCTTCTCTCTCACAGCCAGCCGACGAAGCGACACTCTCATGGTGGTAAGTAGGCCAATTGGCGCTGTCAATTGCGACCCTGGACCATAGATCATGAATGATCTATGGGCGCGCAATTGCTAGCGATGAGAACCAACTTGTCTGACCTATGGCCGTATGACAGCATCGAAACACCGAGGACAACAACCCCGACATCCCCTTCAAGTTCAACGAGAAGAACCAGACCGTCATTGCCGAGATCCTCAAGCGATACCCTCCCCAGTACAAGAAGGCTGCTGTCATGCCTTTGCTAGACCTCGGCCAGCGCCAGCACGGCTTCACCAGCATCAGCGTCATGAACGAGGTCGCCCGTCTTCTTGAGATGCCTCCTATGCGAGTGTACGAGGTTGCCTCTTTCTACACCATGTACAACAGAACCCCCGTGGGCAAATACTTTGTTCAAATCTGCACTACGGTATGTTGTTTTCCCACATGAAGCACGGCTTTGTCGACTGCAATTGCTCCACGCTAGTCTGGCAATGACGATTAGACGCCATTGAAGATTACCGGATACTCTAAAAGTACAACCCACTAACAATTGCACCAATAGACACCTTGCCAACTTGGTGGCTGTGGATCTGATGTTATCGTCAAGGCTATTAAGGAGGAGCTCGGAATTGAGCAGGGCCAGACCACTGCCGACGGTCTCTTCACCATTCTCGAGGTCGAGTGCCTCGGTGCCTGCGTCAACGCTCCCATGATTCAGATCAACGACGACTACTACGAGGATCTCACCCCCGCCTCCGTGAAGGACCTCCTCAAGTCTCTTCGGGCCCAGGCTACTGCTTCCGATCCCTCCACCGTCAACGTCCCCAAGCCTGGTCCTCTCAGCAGCCGAGACACATGTGAGAACAGTGCTGGCCAAACAAGCCTTAACGCGGAACCCTGGGGAACCGAGACCACAAGGGCAGACCTGTAGAATTATAACATTATTATCTCTCTTTTTTTTTAGTTCAATAGCAAGAAATGCAAAAAGTGTCCGGCGGGAGGAGGCTTCTACTGTACATAGCACCATGTCAAATGCTTTCCCAGGTATAGAATGCGTGGATTCTCGTCAATAGCAATATGATATGCTGTGTGAAGTATTGTGTCTGCATAGGATTTTGTTTCTTCGCTCCATTCGTTCATTTGATACAATGGCCAAAAACATGTTACGCCAAAAAGGAACACTACATCCAAATCAACTGCCTGTCCAGTCCCTCATGATTTTCACCTAGGAATCGCCCACACGCAAGATCCAGCCATCCCCGAGACGCTGATTGTCCTCACCAAGACCTCCCCAGATCAAAATGCCGCTCTCCTCAAGTTCACCCATCGGGGCGCTCGCAAGCCAGCCTCTCGCCACAGGCATCTCATCACTGTTATCATCGTCGTATGGCTCAAGATCAAGCTTCGTCCACTTTCCTTCACCTGTCTTACGGCCGACAGCTTGCCACATGGCAGCGGTAACGCTGGCGGCTGTCATGCCCAGAGGCGGAACTTGGAAGGCCCAGACATCGTTCAAGAACTTGCCTGCACCATCGTGGCCCTCTGAGCTTGGGTCACGCTCACCCATGGTCAAGACAAGATACTCGTATCCAGCCCCTGAAGTGATTGCTTCCAAAGATGCGACACTTCGGGGTTCGGGCCAGATCTGAGCTGGTTCGGCGTGGATTTCAGTTGAGTCGGTGTTCGGATCACTCTCGAGAATGGTTTGCCAACCACCACGGGCGCGAACAGCAACTTCACCTTTGGTGCCTCTATCGTCAAAGGTCTCAACCTCGAGGTGGAGGAAGTCGAGTTGTCCTCCAAGCTCGCTTTGTCCATCAAAGCCCCCGAAGCGGAACAGGCGGGTTTTGCTCACACATATGGCGCTGCCACCTCGAGAAGGGCCTGGAGCAGCTGGAAGCTCAGTCCAAGTACGGTCATGGACGTTGAAGGCCCAGATATCATTGGTGCGTTCGCCACTGGCGAGGCATCCTGAATGAATGAAGAAGGTACCATAGCCATCCGACTCTTCATCTACAGCATCTTCAGCCACGTTACCAACAACAGGAGCTTGAGGAATGCCTGTCTTAGAGGTGTCTCCGAGTGCCCACTGCCCCCAAGTCTCGGGTTCCTTGGGCCGCTTAGGAGCAAAGTCCCGGGGCCGGCTGATCGATGTGGCTGTGTGATAGCTTCGCGGGGCAGGTTGGGGGACAATTGCACCACCTGGAACGACAGGGGCAGGGTCAAGATATGTCCATGTGTTGGAGCGAGTGTCAAAGACCCAAACACGGCCACCTTCGTTCAGAGGCCGCATGTCGGGACCTCCGCGACCACCGAAGAGAAAGATACGGGACCCGATGACAGCAGTAGCATGGCCGACTCGTGAAGCTGGGACGTCGCCCAATTCCGGCTTTTCTGGACCAGCAGGCTGCTTGCCTTTGGACTTGCTTTCAACCTCTTCATCTGAAGATTCGTCTTCTTCTTCATCATCCTCTTCTTCGTCATCCTCCGCAAGAGAAACTTCGTCGAGCTTTTTCTCAATCTCCTCTTCGTCCGGCTTCTCGTCGGACTTGACTGGCTCCGGGGCCTTGGGCTGAACGGGTTGCTGAACCTCAGGCTTCTTCGGCTGGGCATCTGGTTTAGCCGGGGATGCCTTGATCTTGAAGTAGTCGGCCCCAGCCGAGGACCAAGGCAAAGTTACGACATGCATATCATTATCGACGGGCTTTCGGGGCTCGATCTCTCCGCCAAAGAGGTAAGCGGTTCCGTGGACAATATTGAGAGAATGTGAAGAACGGGGGACGTCAGGGGCATCAATGCGCTCCCATGTTCCTTTCATAGAACTCTTCTTCTGGTGAGTTGCTGAGGGAGCGGATGGAACGGAAGGCATAGGCATGGAGGGGAGGTTTTGCTGGACATTGTGGAGGAGGTCGGTGGTACGACGCTTGAGTAGAGAGAAAGATTCCATGATGATGGATTTGGGCCTGAGGGCCGATAAGTGTGAGCAATACTGGTAGTTAATCGAGGTTATAGGTTTATGTGCACATCAACTGAATGAAAGGGATGATGTAGGAGGAGAAAATGAAACATGCAAGCCCAGTCAGCGGCGGGGGGAGCTTACAGTACGAAGTGAGATGATGCTGGCGATATTGACGGGGATGACGTAGGCGCGTTTACGCCGATTTACAAGGGTCTCTACGGATAATTATAGATCTTGGGGGTCATAGTGAGGCACTTATTATCGGCACCAAACTTATCATGAGCTTGACTCTTTAATTCCTTCATACCAATCCAAAAGCTGGACTCCTTTTGTCGATGCATGTGATGCAGGCCATGCTTTGCATTGGATCTGAAGGGCTGAGCTTGCAGCGGACAAGACGGACGTTGAAGGGACCTGCGGGGTACAGTAGTAATAAGGGACCTAACGCAGTTAATACCTACCTCTCCATCCATCTTAGCTTGGGCTAGGTACCTTAGTCTAGCGGCCGAAGCTGTAGAGCTTGGGCTCAGCCAAGACGTCGTGTAGAAGTTGTTCTCGATGGCTATCTCTTCCTTCATATATCACTCTCTTATAGAGAATTGACAAGACAAAGAGTCGGATAGGTCCTGTTTCACAAAGGGAGGCATCAAAGCCTCCAACAACTAGTCTACCAGAGAAATACTGCCTAGTGGCAGTGCAAGCTAACAAGCTGACATACCGCATTGAAGCGGAGCTTTAGCTTCAGCTCTAGAGGCTCGACTCCTGCTGAATCTCGATTGTCCCAATCGTGAAAAGGGTAACTGAAGATCTGAGGGATGAACAAGGTCGGATTAAACAACACTCGAGAAACAAAGCATTGTTGTGCCTCGATATTTATTCAACTTCTAACATAGTTAGTTGACGCCCAGTCCATTTCAAGAAGCAAGGATTATCAGCCCCCCATGTCTCAATGCTCTGGGGCCATTGGCTGCCACGAAACGGGCAGATTTCCTCTCAGACTCTGGGCGATGAGATGCAGGTGAAATGAGCAGCTGAAGCGGCAGATCGCCAGCGGTTCGCCAGTATCAGCAGACTGGACGCCTTCAGCTTTCATTTCCCGGCCCTCCAGACCATATATACAGACGATTCCGACATGAAAAACGCCGGCTCGTCTGTATAGTACCCCCAATCAGCCTCATAAGCCTCTCGTTTCATGCGCCGAGCCGCCAGTCAGCCTTCTGGGACGCTAACGCTCCGCACACATGGATGAGATATACCACAAGATCGCCGAGTTCAATTCACGGCGAATCGTCCAAACACACGACGTCCTCTCGTTCAAGTATAGTGAGCTTTGGAGCAGGGATGATACTGGCATTGTCGACTACCATGAAGGAGTCACTACAATACCTGATGTCGCCTCCTGGCTGGCCATGGAGACACGAACAGGAACAACAGGACCAGAGTCACTAATTCTGCGCCTGATATGGCCTAAGTTTATCCTCGACGATAACTGCGTTGAGCTTCCCGAAGATACCAAGAATCAGATTTTAGACAAGTTTGGTCTTGAGCTTGCATATAATTACTTCTCGAGTTGTGTCGCTGGCGTCAATGCCTTTCCTGAGATTGTTAAGTCTGAAGCAAACCAGCAGGCCTATACCTTTTGCTATGCGCCTAAACTTGCGTCTATATGGTCACATACTCGCTTCAGGCCACCTTCTTTTCGACCAGGTGTCACATATGGCATGATTCTGGCTGGCGATAAAGAGCAGCATTATTTGAAGAAGCTACTCAGGAGCAAAAGCAAATGGAGCCTCAGCACAGCAAGCCACGCCATGTTTCCTGCATTCCTCTTTGCTTTCATGTTCCATGGGGAGATTGAGGTAACGCAGAACAACATGAAGCCTGGTATCCAACAGATAGAAGCGCGGACAGGGTACTCAGACTTCAAGACTGAACGGAAGCATATCGCGGCTGGTGAGCTAGGCACACTGAGCGCACAGATGAGTGGATTCGCAGTCCGCCTAGCGAGTACAGAGAGGAAGGATAAGACGCTACAGAAGCTTCTCGAGTTTGTCCAGCAACGACTGAGCCTTGGCCAAAGCTCGAACCCTGAAGCAGATGAGCTGATGAAGAACCATGTCGGCGTTCTCCAGAAACGGTTGATGATGCAGGCCATGGACAGGGAGTATACCTTGAAGAGAGTGCAAATCCAAATTGATGTGGTATGTCTGTCGGCCCTAAAGAGAGATGTTTCACAAGGATTACTGACGTTTCGCCAGTTGAATAACCTCATATCAGAGAACTACAGCCTCTCCAACTACATCATCTCCATATCTACTCTTCGCGACGCTGCGTCCATGAAGACACTGGCGTTTGTGACAATGTTCTTTTTACCAGGCAGTTTCATTTCGGCTCTCTTCTCGACCAATCTCTTCGATTGGGACAGTGTGCAAGGTGACGGGGGAGATATCGGGGTCAAAACCACACCGCAGTTTCGATTATACTGGGCCGTCACCATACCACTTACCCTCATCACGTTTATTCTATATTTTATGTGGGCTGAGTTCTCCAGCTTTGACCGGAGCCAAAGAAGAGAGCGTAGAAGATGGGGCTTTCCCAGAACTGAGAGCATGAAGGCTCAAGATGAAACCCGGTCACCGATGCAAGTATTGAAAGACCAACGCGAACGTGTTAGTGAGGCGTATGCGATGGCAAAGAGGAGACAGACTGTCTTTGGACAAGGTGATAAAGATGAATCAATAGGTGTAAGGAATGAATAGGCCAAGTACTGATTACTGAAGATACCACTCATTTCTAATGCGTTGGATTGTATGATAGCGACGTTTGGAGTTGGTTAATGATTTGTATGCTAGGGAATACTGGACGACGGTGGAGGCGACAATCTCAATCATGGATGGCATTGTTGAAAGACCAAAAGAGCACAATCTCTATGAAAGGAAGAGAGGAAATGCTATGTTGATCTAGGTACAGTTCGGGATCTTTTTTTGCCCCGCGGTCGAGACTCTGACCCATGTAACATTTTAACAATCAAGAATGGAAATGGGCATCCAATACAATGGCATTCTCTTGTCCAGACCTTCCCTCTTCCATTTCTTCGGTCCAGCCGTTGAATCTCGATCCCATCTACCTTCCTCGAGTCCCACATGACGGACGTAAAAGTAACAGCTCAATTGGTCATTTTTAATGTGCCCAATCGTGCTGAAGTCGGGGTATAACCTCCGACCACAAACATCCATCCATACCCGCCCGCATGATCGAGGCCTGGGCCTCTAACAAACAGCCCGAGATACAGTAGATGTATGGTGCAGCACCTTACACACGAGAGAACCAACATCTAACCTGATCCCTTCTTCCCCTCATTCCATCCCCTTTCCTCTTCTTTTTTCTGTTTTTTTCCTTCTTCCTTACCCTCTCGTTTTCTTATTTCGGCTGTTTATCTTTATGTGCGCCCGTTATTTTGAGGCGCCGTGACGGTTTTACAAGCTTCATTGGAGGCTTGTGCTGTTACGATCGCCGATCTACGTCAGAATTGACTGCGAGTGACGAACTACCTTCCTAGTCACATCAGCAGCAGCTCCAGCGCAAGAATCAAAACAAAGCAGCACGATTTCCGAGGCCTTCGCAAGACGACAGGTCGCGGGTCATCGCAACAATGGCCTCACGTTCAGCTTCAGGTACTACTAACCCAGCACTGGGGACCGTCGTGCCTGCGCAGCTCGGGTTCCTCGCCATCTTCAACCCTACGCTTGGCAATACCGACGAAACCATCGAGGATCAGATCGTCTACTATGCCTCTGTTACAACACAAGCCGCGCATAATAAGCGCAGGCGCACTCGTGGCCAACCGACCCAGAATATCTCTCCAGAAGAGCGAAACGAGCGTTTGCGACAGATTGGCCTTGCCCAGGGCATGGCTAGCTTCAGCCGCGGTTTTGCGAGCGGTTCAACAGTAGACACTATCGACACTGAGAAGTCAAGAGTCATACTCCATGAGCTCGAACCTGGCTGGTGGATTCTAGCAGTAAGAATACCATGACTTTTGTTGTTCGTCTTCAACACCATACTCACCAATGATACTAGAGCATCGACCTCACAAAACTACCTCTCCCTCCTCGGCTCACTACTAAGAAGAGCGAAGCCGCCGAAGAACGGTATGAATACTCCAGTCGCGAGATGAAACCCGCGAGCCTGTTGTTGCGCGATCTGCTGCGAGCCCATAGCATCTTCCTCATGCATCATGACTCCTCGTTGAGCGCCCTCTTCGTGCGTAACAAGAGAACCAAGTTCATCACTATATTGAGTCGATATTGGGATCTCTATCTTTCGACCTGGAACGTCATGATGCATGGGAACCCAGCTCGTGATATTTTTGGAGGCATCCCCATTGCGGCCTCTGGTGAGCTAGGCGTAGGCGTCGGCGAGGAAGAACGCGGCAGCGGCGAGCGAGCCGTATTGGAAGGACTAGTTGGGAGAATAGAAGGGCTCGTCGATCTAGTTGTTTCCAAGTTCGGCGACTACAACCCCGAATCGCCTCCTCCAAATGACCCCTATGGCGACCCTGAGCAATGGTTAGGGACAGGAAGAGAACCTGGTCCCGATGACGGTGCCATCTTTTTGGGTACCGGCGCTCTGTCCAGGAAATCAGTGAGAGACGTTACTCACTGGATGGAGGATCTATACACTTGGGGTAACCACGCTTATGGTATCATAGAGAGCCCAACATCGGTTCGGCGCGCAAAAAGGCGACGGGCAGCGGATCGCCAGCAAGCGGCCCAAGATCAAACAAAGGTACCAGAGAGCGAACTCACGACATCCCCAGCCGGGAAACAGGTTGGGGAGGGTTCCGACAAAGAGCAGCCCCAAATCCAAGTGACTGAAGATGGCAAACTGGAAAAGATGGTTAGCTACCTCAAGCTGGGATATGGCACATACTGGTCTCTTCCTGGCGGCACTGGTAGTCGCGATTCTCCTACCAAACAGCCCGAGAGTCCACAGCAGGATCCTGAACCTGCCCAAGACGCAACCAAATTGGCACGGCCCAGCCTCGCGGAACGCACGCCTTCGTATGAAGCTGCTGGCCATTACTTGATTGGTTTAAAGGGGGAGATCAATGAAGATTATAGCGGAACCGAAAGTGGAAGTTCGGACGATGCTGGTGACGGGGCAAACAACTCTCGTACTGTCTTGCGAACTGTAAACATTGAGCTTGAGAGCGAGGCTCTGGATAGACCAGAGGCCATAACGGTGCGTGACTTTGAGCATCCGGCCAGTGCTCTCACGCAGTCGCAGGTGGTAGGGAATATGATACCTGGCTACGACTCCCACGATCTCAACAAGGCAAAGAAACTGCGCGTTGTTGTCTACGTTAACCGACCATTCATGTTCACTTTTCTGTTCAATCTACGAACCGACTCCCTTGCTATGGATTCACTCTATCGCTCCCTTCACCATCAACTCGCTCCTTTACGCAAACCTCTTCTTCTCTCAACAAGCTATCGTCCGGAGCGTCCTGAGACCGATGCGGGTTCTGGCAGTAACCACTCTGGAAACAACATATATGATCTCGTCTGGGATCCCGTCTCATTGACGGTTCATTCATCAATACCAAACATACCAGAAGTCTACGATGATACGGAACCGTGGTCCCGTCCTGATGCTCTCAACACTCACCTTCACCTGGTCAATCTCTACATTGGTACAAGGTCCCGTTCAACTGCTCTTGAGCGTACCCAAAAGTCCAGCCGTGGATGGTGGATCGTCTGGACACGTCTGCTCGACCGTCAAGAAGATGCTGCCGCGGGGAATCTCTCTACAATTCACGAAGGCGGAGCTGGCCCAAACACAGACCAGCACACCTCTCAAGATGAAGGAGAGAGGAAATATTCTGGACCTGATCCCCGACATCCGGATATTGCCAAGGAAATCTTCCTCATCCGCCGCGCAAGCGATCACGTCGGGTTCCGAACAGATTCCGCGGAGGGCGCAGGTAAGCTTGCCCAGGGCATCGGCGTCGATACACGCCGCTACGTGGAGGAACTATTGAACCTGCTATGAAAGGTTTCAGAATACACTGCATTCCACTAAATTCATGACTTACGACTTGGAGTTGCTATTGGAGGCAGTGCTCTATGTATCAAGCCGCCTTCTTGGATAAGCATGAGAGCACGCAAATGATAAATGCAGTACGATAGACGTCCTGTATCCAAACATATATGCATGTTACGCATACGCAATACGCGCGGCTGGGCCGGGGGTCTTGAGAGTCTGACAATGCCTATATTTGTACCCGTATCGATAGCTCGTATTCAAAAACGCCTCTGTACGGCGTAGAATCATTAACTAGTAGCCAACCGTGTCTATTCTTGCCCTTTCTTTCTTTCTCCTTCAAGAGGGATCAGAATCCCTTCGTGCAACGCTGCCTGTTTTCCAGCCGAGGGGTCATCAATAAAGTCCTAGCTGAAGGGAGTGGCTTCGTTAGACTACTCCAGCTCCAAGACAGAGTATGGAGTACCCTCTCATTCACCCCTGGATACCAACTGTTTATTGACTAACCGTGCTATGACATCGACCACCCACAAGGAATTTGTTTTAGTGCAGCAATTCGTCATTATGAACCCGAGCGATATTCATTACCAGAGTCAAGCTCCCCATTTCTGTTGGTTGATCATTAAATGTCCAAGTTTCAGCTTAAACGAGAATTCATTAGAGTTGATCGCTAATAGACCATGCTAAGGACATGGGTTGGTTGAGTTAGAGGTCATTGTAGCGACCAAAATACCAGGATCACAAATTAAAAACCCGCTCGCTTCATCTGCCCTGAGATTAGATTCAAAATCAACAGTGCTAGGCGACATGTCACAACAATTGAGGGGAAATCATATCACACAACATAACGTAATGTAATGTAATGTAATCAAAAGTGCAGTCCCTGATTGAGGGTGCTGTATTGTTTGTCTATCCGAACGGCGTATCCAAAGTTTATGTACATAGAAGTCAACGACTGTCAACCGGAGCTGATTCGCCCAAGAAACCAAAAACACCCCAATCCAGAATCTCCAGGTCTAGGTCCAAGTGGTACCCAAGTGCCTTTTTTATGTCTTACGCCCCAGCGCCCTCGGGGGTGAAGAGATTCCCGCTTCATGAAAAGTAACAGTCGTAAGAAAAGGGTATCCTTCGTATTGTTTTCATGATTCAAGAAAACGTGTTTGGGCGTGGCGCTTAGTTGAACCACCACTCGACCTCGGTGCGGCCAGAGTCGAGGCTGCCCCAGATCTCCTCGTAGACCTTTCGGCTGACATCAATGTCGTTGATGGCGCAACCCATACACTTATCGGCGACCCTAGCCTGGCAGGTCTTGCCGTTGGCCTTGATGGTGATGGTCTTGCCGCACATGGGGTTGTTGTTGGAGAGCTCGCCCATCAGGAGGTGAGAGAGCGCGACAATGTTGATGGAGTCATCCTTGCCAGTGTCGTTCTCACCGCAAGCACCTTGACCAATATCGTAGTAGGTGAACTCACCATGCTTGGTGTCAGAACCGCCAGAGGAGCTGCTGCCAGAGGAGCTACCGCCAGAGGAAGGCTTGGCGGCCTTCTCCTGCTGAACGGGAGCGACCTCAGTCTCGGGCTCGGCCTCCTGCTTGGGGGCCTGAGTGGTGGGCTTGGGGGCGGGAGCCTGGGTAGTGGGCTCGACGGGAGCGACGTACTGAGAGGTAGGCTCAGCAGCAGGAGCAGCCTCAGTGGTGGTGGGCTTAGGAGCAGGAGGAGTGTAGACGCTGGTGACCAGAGTAGTAGTAGGGGCAGGAGGAGCAGGCTTCTTCTCCTTCTTGGGAGCAACCTTCTTGGGGGCGGCCTGAGTTGTCTCGGGCTGAGGAGCAGTAGTAGGCTCGGCCTCAGGTCGGACCCAGACGGTGGTAGTAGCATCGACCATCTTGGTAACGTACTCGATCTCAGTCACCCACTCAACCTCGGTGACAACAGAGCGCTTCTCGTTCTGGTGGTGACGGCGGTGGTGGATTCCGTGAGGGTTGGCATGGGGCTGGGCAACAGCCGCAGCGGCGAAGAAGGCGGAAGCAAGAGTGAAAGACTTCATGTTGATATATGGATATTGTGTTGTTGTTTTCGAGTTCTGTTATTCAACCAAAGAGTGGCTGTAGCTGTGATACGTCTGGTGTGTAGACGAAAGGGTATCTCAACGCGATGGATTGCTAGGCAAAGGAAGGATGGTTTAGATTCTGTTCCACAGGAATGAATCTATTTCAAAAAAGAATTGAATGAATGGACGTTGACCGTCGTGTGAGGGAATGTGTGCGTGAGAGAGAAGAGAGTCCTGCTCAGTGCTCAGGTGGGAATGAGTGGTGTTTGAACTCGAAGAGATCGTAGGTGAAGAAACGAAACAAGGGGAGGAGCCGACTCTTCCTTTAATACTACGCCTCGCCGTAAAAGACGGCGCCGGCTCATTATGCTAGCTCTTAAAAGACTTGGCTTTAGACTAACGTTAGTACCTTACCTCCTAGCCAGGTACCGAGGACTGGAGGTGTGCCATCCATAACCAGCGCTGAACGCAGTGTGTCCGCAAGCAATCCGCTGGAACTTGTGAGTCAAGGGTACCGCAACTGTAGGCAAAAGAACCGCAGGCGGCGGCGTACCGGATTCATCCCCGGTAGTGGGAGCTGAGAGGGAGTTCCGCTTTGGGGGGCCTGACCACGCGTGGTTTTTTCCCAAAGAAATCCACCCACAAGCATAGCCCACACACCCAATTCCAAGCCAGTCAGTCTTTCTCGTGCCTGTGTGCCTGGCCTTGTTCCGAGGTGGATGGTGGAGACGAAACGGGCCACAGCACGGACGTGGCAAGCTGCCATCTCTTTCGCTCCTCAGGAGGTTTTCACCGGGCCATTGGGATCTGCTGGAGCCAGCCATAAAACACGTCCCTGAACCATGCAAGCGGTCTGCCCTAACAGCTACGTAAAAAAAAGCCAGAGCGGCGAGCGCTACACAGCCTGAGAAGGAGGCCTGCGGAGAGGACAAGGAGAAGCAAAATCAACCCTGTCGCCCTTCAGGGGTGCCGTGGCACCATCAAGGGGCATTCATCGTATTGTGCTGCAAAGTTGATCGCCAGCCTCCTCGGTCATAACTGAACCTCAAAACCCGTCCTCAACCAGCTAGCTGCTTCATCTGTAAACGGCTTTGCGGGGAATAGCGAGTCACGTATTGCGGGCCGCGTCATCTCAGTATAGCGAAGTTGGAGAGGTCTTGAACGGAATCATCAGAGTCATCGCCGAGCAACTTGATTTTTCAGATCCCGCACCACCTTCACAGAGAACGCACGCAGTCCAGTGGTCCGGCTCGAGGCATGTTTTCTCTCCCAGGATGTTGTGATTGGTCAATCTGCAAGGGGCCGCCCTGTCGTCAGCTTCCGAGTTAGATCTTGTCAGGGCTAAGAGGCAGCCAATGACAGTCTATATGTGCCTGACGATGGCGGGAGGTCAGCGGAGCGAGAAAACAAGGAACATCTGGCACTGATGGAGCACCAAAGTTGGTGGAGGGGAGACACTGTAAATCGATCTCTGAGTTGTCCTGCTCGCTGGCGCCCTATACCTAGCCCGAAACGCAGAGGCTTGAGAGGCTTGAAAGCACTCAACGAGTCAACGTGCATCCGGGAGGTGTGGAGGACGCCATACGCCAAGTTGAAACAAGACCCATTTCTTCCCAGGTTCAGGACAACGTTAATCTGGGTGCCACCTCATCCACTCATCAACAACCCAACGGCTGGCCTTTGCTGACATGGCTTGCAGCAGTAGGAGGAGTTTAGAAGCCTAGAAGAGTGAGAAAGTACCAGAAAACCCGGTGGTGTGAGGGAAATAAAAAAGTCTTCTTTGCCGCCTTCTCTTGCTGGGTCATTCGGCATAATGTTGGCGCCAATGCATGCGTGACGTTCTCATTTATTGAGTTGTGCTCCCAGTCATTACTCCATTTGTTTCGTTGTCTGTGTGAACATATATGCGCTTTCACTGTGATGCGATGTGATGAAAATCTTACGGTGTGCTTGGGAATTTCTTGAGAAAGATGCAGGCCACAATGACTTGGTTTTCTTTGCTATAAGCGCAGACTTCATTGGTCCAGCTTGTACAGTGTCTATTATTGTAACAAAGACGACAGACAAGTCTCAGGCACATGTCGCTCGGAGGATAGTCAGTAACGCAGGTGTTGGTGCTCTGCATTTCTATTCTCTCTTCCACGAATTCCGAACCCTCGAATCGGTGGGAAAGTCAACAGTTTGAGGGGCCATATACCTCCATCATAACGACACATACTCGGAGCAATACTGGGGGCGGAATATCATTGAGTCGACTCAAGAACCCTTGGCGATGTTACATTGAAGTCATGTTGGTCAGACTTACTATGCAGTCCTGTCAGCGTCACTGTGTTTCCTCATGAAAGGATCCAGTCGGGTCTCCGCGTCAGGACTCAACAATGCATGGACAGTTTTCAGGCGCATGCCAACGAAGATGCTGTGTAGACAAAGCTTTCCTGACCTTTTTTATCATCTTGACAGTTGAGGCTGACTTTCTTTTTTGGTAGATTTGGTTTGGCCTGTGGTTGGGCGGCTGGTGAAAGAAAAGAGGAAAAGACCTTGTCGCTGGAAAACGGGCCTATCCTCGTCGAATATTTCTTCGACCTTGAACGCTTTCTTAGCCATTTTGACAAAGGTCATGTCCGCGCGTCTCCTCTTCTTGAAACAAAAGTACACGACAGCTGCGGGGTTGAGCTCTAATAGAGCCTTAAGCGTAGACATCAGCAGAGGGAAAGCAGGTTCGAAATAGACACATTCACCAGCCAATATCACGTCTGGCTTTTGCTCCAGCACGGCAGCTGGCAAGTCTTCACCCCTACAGTATATGAACAGACCAGTCAGCTTAGTGGCTCGCCCGCATCTGACGAGGGGTATGGTACGGCAGAGGAGGATGTTACACATGACAAATAAATTCAAATTCACGTACCAGTTGAGCACCATCGCCTTGGCTTTGTCTTGTAGGTTGTTCAGCTCGATGTTGTGCTTCATGAGCTCATACATCTCCAGCTGGTCCGTCACTAACAACTGATTCTGAAGCTGACATTCTAAGGCGACGGCAAGACCGATGAGACCGCCGCCAGCTCCAAGTTCCAATCTATGACCAACGAGTCAGCAAGTCTACTCCGTCTTCGGTTATACTCACACTGTCTATGCAGACCAAGACAAAGGACCCGGTCCAAGTCACATGCATGCGATAGCAGTGTCGAAGTTGAAGAAAGAGCGCGAAACTCACATCCGAGCGTCAGCAAGACGGTCTTTGTGGTAACGCAACATATGCTTGCCGAGAAGCATTCCCGCGGGCCACGTTTGCCCACCACAACCAGATCGCACATCTTCGTGCACCTTGAGAGGACTGGAGAGAACGCCATCGAAATCGACAGTCGCAACACCACTGGCCTTGAAGGACGGCAATGGAGCAATGTCCTCGCTGATGGTGACCGCGTCCATCAGAGGGGACGACGGTGGACTGCTCATTGCGAAAGAGTTGTCGCTGCTCGGGCCTTCGCCTTCGATTTCAGTCCCTTGGCTTTTGCAGAGGGTCGGGAAAAAATAGACTGCACGGAGTAGTCGGATCTATCACGACTAGTCGCCCTCAAGGGATAGTGTTGAAAGTCGAAGGGATACCGATGCAGTGGAGCTTGAGAGGTACTGCCCTGCAGATATTACTAAAGCAAGGAAGATGGGTTTGTTCTATTCAAATGAAGCAAGAGGAATAACTTTCTATGGCTTTAGGTTGTCGTTCCGCCCCTTCAGGTAGGTTACTCCCTCTTGCGCCTGCTAACCTAGAATATGATAGCCTTCTATCGATTATCAATGAAAAGCACAACTGCCCTGTGTGTCACCTGCAGACTTTTTCCCCTTCTAATAACTGGAACCTGTGACATCTCTTCCTAGGTACTCGACCGCTCCTCTTTTGCCTCTTCTACTGCTTTTTGCACTTGCATACGTGTGCGATCCAGACTCAAATAGACCCTTTTTATTTTTGTTGGCATCCTCCGCTTAAAGAGTCATCGAAACAGTTGAGCGATTGGCTCGTTAAAGGCTCTGCGGGACTGGCGATAACGATTAAACTAACTACGTATACCAAAACTCATACTCCGTTTGGATAAGGGCTCCTCCACAAAATAAATTCGCCGAGTTGCCCTTCAACATAAGAAATCGGGTGTGATCCACTGCTGCCTCACTCGGGCGAGTGTTGCTCGTTACTAAGAAAGCTGAAAGAGTCAAGGGTCGACTCATGTTACATCAGGTTGACAAGCTCCCAGGGAATGAATGGCCCAGATGATGATATCAATCCTCAATGGCCATGCTGAGTTTAACGATCAAGGGAGGCGTTATATGATATCATAGCCAATATATGCTCTTTCAACAACACCATTGCTAATTATTGACTCTCCCTCTCCAGCCTTCCTCCCCTAGCTTGATGGAGCCGGTATCCCGTCAACCTTCATGATTGCCATGTCGATTTTTTCATCATCATCATGCCGAGTGGCTACGATGTCTCACCAGTCTCTCCGGGCTACCAGGCCTTCCATAGGAATGTTGACGACAGCTGTATCAGCCTACAGTATCGTTTCTTTGGTTCTACCCGCCACACGTAATGTCTCTCCATCCCACGGGAAGTTCAGTTCAGTTAACCTGAGACATCTTGCCTCCTCTTGAAATGGGCGAATGGATTCAACACCGTTCCCTTAATTGACTATCACCACCAATTTTTCTCCCGTGGTTCAAAGAGGCTCAGTGGAGAAGCTATACAGGAATGAAGGGCTCAGTATTCCTCTAGCTCAAGTCTTCAGCTTGCCAGCCATCAATATGTCATTCACGATATGCCTTCGTACGGTCGTCTGTCTCCCGGCCTTCCTGTTTCTCACTTCTCTTTCCTTCATCCTTTCGGCTCTGTTCAGCAAGTTCCTATTCACCTGAATGGCGTTTCATGTAATCCTATTCGAACTTCGACACTGAAGAGTGTATTGTCATGCCATGATGACTTCCTTCATACTCGCTGTTCTCCTTCTCACCATCTCAGGACTCACAAAATCTCAGCCAACAATCAACTACCCCATTAACTCTCAGTTACCACCAGTAGCCCGGGTAGACGAACCCTTCTCTTACGTCTTCTCTCGTTACACATTTCGATCAGACTCCAAAATATCATACTCACTTGGGGATGCGCCAAAATGGATTTCTATCGACAGCAAAGATCGCCGGCTATATGGCATCCCGACCAACGACACCGTTCCCAGTGGCGATGTGGTAGGGCAGACAGTAGAGATCATTGCCAAGGATGATTCTGGCTCGACATTGCTAAGTTCAACTCTGGTTGTGTCCAGGAACAAGGGCCCCTCCCTCAAAACACCACTTCTGGAGCAGATTAAGGATTTTGGCGACTATTCGCCGCCATCATCACTAATCTCGTATCCTTCTACGGAGCTCAGCTTTACTTTTGGTGCCGACACATTTGAATACCAGCCCAATATGATCAACTATTATGCGACTTCAGGCGATGGCAGTCCCTTACCTGCTTGGATGAGGTTCGATGCTGGCTCATTGACATTTAGTGGCAAGACACCTCCTTTCGAGTCACTTATCCAGCCTCCCCAAACTTTTGACTTCCAGCTTGTCGCTTCAGACATTGTTGGCTTCTCTGCCGTGTCAGTTGCCTTCTCTGTAATTGTGGGTAGACACAAACTCAGTGTTGACAACCCCAACATCACTCTGAACACTACCAGAGGGAAGAAGCTTGCATACAGCGGGCTAGCAGATGGCATCAAGCTTGACAACAAGCCTGTGAAGATCGATGAACTTGAGATTTCGACAGACGGGATGCCGGACTGGCTGTCCTTGAACAAGAAAACATGGGATATCGAGGGAACACCAGGAAAAGGCGATCATTCAACCAACTTCACCATCACACTCCGCGACACATACCAAGATACACTCAACATATACGCCACTGTCAATGTCTCCACTGCTCTATTTAGCTCAACTTTTGACAGTATCAAGGTCGAGGCTGGAAAAGATGTCGATATTGATTTGCGGCCTTATTTCTGGGACCCTGATGACATTGACCTTCAGATTTCAGCCAGACCGAAGAAGGATTGGCTAAGGCTCGATGACTTTAACATCACCGGGAAGATCCCAGTATCGGCTTCAGGAGATCTAAATATTTCTGTGACAGCTTCGTCCAAGACTCTAGATGACACAGAGACCGAGGTTCTAAATTTGAGCGTGATACCATTCGAGTCTACATCTTCGTCGACAACTCAGTCTCGCACTTCATCAACATCTACGGGCACGTCTTCTTCTGTCGCACCCACCGAAACCTCTGCAGAGCCTGATTTACAGTCGTCTGATTCAGATGGGAGTCTGACAACCGGTACCCTCCTCCTCGCGATTCTTCTGCCTCTTCTGGTCGTCATATTTCTTTCTATGCTGCTTGTTTGTTGTCTCCTTCGGCGCCGTCGCAAACGACAAACATATCTCTCGTCCAAGTTTCGCCATAAGATCTCCGGGCCTGTCCTCGAGAGCCTTCGTGTCAACGGGGGCTCGGCGGCAATGCGAGAGGCCGACAAAGTCGAGATCATCGCAGCTACAGGCAAACAACAACGCCGCCCGATAAGGACACCTCATTCTGAGATGGATTCGGAAACGCTAGTTATGGCATCTCCAACATTAGGGTTCATGGCAACACCTCTTGTTCCTCCGAGATTCGTCGCTGAGGATTCTAACACCAGTGTATCTCGGTCCTTCGGTACATCCAACAGCGAGGACGAAAGAAGATCATGGGTCACAGTTGGAACTGCAACTGCAGGGCGGCCAAGTCGTGACTCTCTGAGGAGCCAACGGTCGAACTCGATATTATCACAGTCAACTAGTCAGCTGATACCACCTCCGGTATTTTTATCAGATGCAAGACGGAGGTCTTTCATGGGGGGTAATGATGCAGCTGACTCCTCGCTCAACGGTCTCCCCAGCATCCAATCTCAAAGAGCATTATTCCAGCAGGGCTCTGACTACTACACAAGTGGCAATGAAAGCTCACTGGCCTTCGCTTCCTCACATCTTTCCAGTCCAAGGCTCCTGACCAGGGTTCCAACACAAGCGCCAGATACTGGGCTCGGTTCTCATACCTCAGTCGCTGATGGTGAGGACCCTTCAATAGGGGCAACTCAGAGCCTGCCAACATTGAGACGGCCGGAGCTAGTACGTCTGTCCACCCAGGAACTACTGGGAGAGGATGTTGACCCTAGTAGCAGGCCATGGTATGATTTAGAGGCACCCAGAGGGCTTTTCAGTGACCCGTCGTTTGGTTCCGGGGAGAACTGGCGTGTGTACGAATCCCAGCGCGATGTAACAGGCGCGTCATATCACCAGCTCGTGGACGAGTCGCCTTTCCATCCACTTCGACCAAGCACGGCGATGAGTTCGAGCCGTGATGGAGCACAGCCTGGAGAGCGGGCAGACTCGGATCTGATATCCCCAAGCCAATGGGGAGATGCTCAGAATAGCATCAGGGGATCATTGGCGTCTTTACGGCAAGGTTTGGGGCATTCGATGAGCAAGTTGTCTCGCTTAAGTGTAGATCCGCTCAGTGTTCCTGGCAGCAGACACTCGAAGCCAGCAGGAAACTCATCGGTGAACTGGAGAAGAGAAGATTCGGGTAAGTCAGAAGGTGGCAGTTATGCCTTTCTCTGAGTTGAAGGATAGTGAGTTGAAGGACAGTGTTGAAGTCCTGTATTGATGATGTATATGTTGGAGCATGAGATACCCTGGCGCTTTGTATTTGTTTGCTATATTGATAGTTTCCTTCTCTTCTTTCCTTTTCCTTTTCCCTCCCTTGGCGTGTTGCTCGGGAAAGGATAATTTAGATATTGTTCTCTCTATAGATGGGGTCTCCGAAAACATTTTTGGTCTAGATGAGTAGCACAAGTCCTCAAACGACAATCATAATTTCACTAGATAAATTAAAAATTCTCAATATCTTAATTACTAGCAGGAAAGACTTCAACAACAGGTTTTGTACTGTAAGGCTAATTGGCGAAAATAGTCTTCAGTGGCCAGTGTTATAGGGTAAACTAAATAGACAAGTAGTGGAGGTAGTCTGAGGTATTGCGTATCATCAGGGTTGACAGCTTGATGTGCAGACCTATCCCTTCTTGTAGATTGCGAATTACTTGAATAATATAACATGAACCCTTCATTTAACTTGAAGATAGGCTCCCTGGTTCCCATTTCTCTGGCCCTCGGGGATAGCATCATCCTCTACCAAAGAAGTGATCAGCCACAACCGCAGCCACAGCCCTATCTACTATCAATCAAACCTCAAACACGCACGGATGGGGATAAGAAACTGGGCTTTGTAATTTTTTGGAGCCGGACCGGACCGTCATCAAGGGAAGGGCACGCGACCTGATCTGAGGCTTATGTATATGTAGCATCGGATCAAATCAGGTTCTGAACAGGTAATTCTCAACAGCCATTCAAAGCATGCAGAGTAGCACAAATGAATAATACACGCGGCTAGAAGTGGCGAGGACAAACATGGAAATTTTTCACGCGTGACAGTGAAGAAAAAAAAAAAAGAGCGAACGAGAGGGGACTGTTTAGGCGCCAGCGGCTGACGGAACTCTTACACGGCACGACGCACTCATGCAAAGTTTTTTACCCTCTCAACTAATTTTCATGCATGCAGAGGACGGTTTTAAAAAGGCTCAACTTATTTTAGTGTATGAATGGGGTGATGGTTTGTATGGATGCGTACCTACATCATACCTAAGGTATCTACGGAGTAGTCAGTGACGTGAGGTCATTGTATCACCTCGAGTTATTTCATACAAAGCGTGGCTGTTAGTGGCGGTCCCATTCCTAGGTATCCATGGGAACAGGGGTTAACTAGCAGAAGAGCAGCCCAGCCCAGATTGATGATGTAGGGACAGGAAACAGTTCAGTGTATTCGCCCCTGCCTTGGACTAGAATGGTGCTAAGACTAAAGTAGTTGAGCTCTTTCAGATGGGATGGAGGAGCGAGATATTACGGTTGAAAACACCTTGATTGGCACATGCTGATAGATATACTGTGCCTATGATTATGCCTCGTCGAGCACAAGATTCAGCAATACCTGAGGTATCTGTAGATGAATGCTGCACTTGACAGTTCCCCCGAGAAAATGCATAGATCCATAGGTAAGATTCATCCAATACCTTATTAGTTACCTGCGATACCCCCGCCTCATTTGATTTTCAAAGCCCGCGCCCCAGCTAAAAACGTCCACCACCTAGGCACCTAGGTAGGTATGTAGGCCTTAGGGAGCAAGAAAACATGAGACCTAAGTTTAGGGTGACAAGATAAACTCCATAAAAGGTATCCTGAACTTACCCTAAGTTTATACTAAGTTACCTAAATATTTTTGTCACTTAGGCTTAAGATCCTAAGTTTTATTTCCTCCCCTACCTAGGTAGGTAGGGAAAGGTACCGAGGGTCGGGTGCTATTGTTAGGTAGGCAACCGCTCACCTGGGGAGCTCCAAATTTGGTGATCACCACCACTGAAGCCTAGGGATCGCATAGCTAGCCACAGCACTAGCCCCCCGCCCGACATCACCTCACCTCACCTAACCTCAACAATCCACACATCCAGATCCATCTCTCACACGCCCAATCTCCCTCTTCCGCAACCTTTGCTCCCGGCGCCGGCATCGTAGTCTACCCCATTCATCATCTTCTTCTCCTCCTCATACTACCCATACTCATACTCCCTCGTGTTCTTAAGCAAATATCTAAAATTCTCTTGTCGAGCGAGATCTTATCTCGTCATCCGCCCCTCTCCCCCGCCAACCCCTCGTCGGTCGATCTTCCTCATCTCTTCTCTCCTCTCTTCCGCTCGCCATCCTGTCTCGTCCCAGCAACGCCTAGGCTTTTTTTTCCCTTTTCGATCGAACCGACCATAACAATCTATAGTCATGGGTCAGACTCTATCAGAGCCCGTTGTCGAAAAGGTGCGTCTTGTGCCTTTGAATATCTATGTGCTCGTCTCGATCATCTGCGCGGCTCTGTTCGGTTTTTTTTTTGTTTTGCATTCGGCCATTGGGATTTGGCACTCGGACCTGGCGCGAGAGGGGCAATCTTGAGCCCCTCACCCAGCGCTGGCGCTGGAGCCCACGCAATACCAATTTCACCAGCCGCGCCTATATTCTCAGCCTTGTCGGGAATATCATCGACCGCCAGAGGTTTTGGGCTTGTGATTTGGCTCTCGCGATATCATTATTTTCCACCCCCATGTTCACATACTGATATCCGCTTCCCCGATGTTTCCGTCGGCTGCGTTGTCGTCGTCAGACCAGGTCCCGCTAACGCTTCTTTTCTATCTCACAGACTTCGGAGAAGAGTGAGGATGAGCGCCTCATCTACGGTGTTTCGGCCATGCAAGGCTGGCGCATTAGTATGGAGGATGCCCACACCGCAGTACTCGACCTCGACTCAGCCAAGTCTCACTCCAGCAAGCTGTCCTTCTTCGGCGTTTTCGACGGACACGGTGGTGACAAGGTGGCACTATTTACCGGCCAAAACATTCACAACATTATCTTCAAGCAGGACACTTTCAAGTCTGGTGACTATGCTCAGGGTCTGAAGGATGGTTTTCTCGCGACCGATCGCGCTATTCTCAACGGTATGCGCCAGCTTTTTGTCTTCTCCATTCTCCGCCATACCCGATAATGGACAAATTGTCGCCTGGCCTCCGTAATAACAATTGCTAACGTGTTATGCTTTGCCAACATCAGACCCCAAGTACGAAGAAGAAGTTTCCGGTTGCACAGCCTGTGTCAGCTTGATCGCTGGCAACAAGCTCTATGTTGTCAGTTCGCCCCTCGTCTTTGTTCCCTCATTGGCTTTCCCCTCAATATCCCGTTGGAGGATGACATGCGGCAAGAAGCTGACACGTAAATTCAGGCCAACGCTGGTGATTCGAGAGCTGTTCTTGGTATCAAGGGTCGTGCCAAGCCTTTATCCCAGGACCACAAGCCCCAACTCGAGAGTCAGTCACATCACTCACGCAACACGAGCGATAGTACTGACATCCACACTAGACGAGAAGAACCGAATCACAGCTGCCGGTGGCTTTGTCGACTTCGGCCGAGTGAACGGAAACCTCGCCCTCTCGCGTGCTATTGGTGATTTTGAATTCAAGAAGAGTGCTGAGTTGTCCCCCGAGAACCAAATTGTTACAGCCTATCCCGATGTTGAGCAACATGATCTTACAGACGAGGATGAATTCCTGGTCATTGCTTGTGATGGTAAGCTACGTCGGCTCGAGTGATGAGGGAATAACAGTACTCACTAGCATAGGTATCTGGGATTGCCAATCCTCTCAAGCCGTGGTCGAGTTTGTCCGACGAGGCATCACTGCCAAGCAGGAGCTCGATAAGATTTGCGAGAACATGATGGACAACTGTCTTGCCTCCAACTCCGAGACCGGTGGAGTTGGCTGCGACAACATGACCATGGTCATCATCGGCTTCCTCAACGGAAAGACCAAGGAAGAGTGGTACGAGGAGATCGCCCGCCGGGTCGCCAACGGAGATGGCCCTTGTGCTCCCCCTGAGTACGGTAAGGATGATACCCGCTCGGTGAATTGGGTTGGACCTCCAGACATAGACTGACGCGAAGTTGATAGCCGAATTTCGAGGACCTGGAGTCCACCACAACTTTGAGGATAGCGACAGTGGCTATGAGATGGATCCTGAAAACAAGGGACGAAGCTTTGGAGTTGGTGGGTACCGAGGCCGGATCATTTTCCTCGGCGATGGCACTGAGGTTCTTACGGATTCAGATGATACAGAAATGTTTGACAACGCCGACGAAGACAAAGACCTCGCGAGTCAGGTCACCAAAAACCCGTCCTCCGCCGAGAAGGACACCGTTCCTGTAACCGCCCCTGGCGCCGCCGCCGATAACGCTTCCGCCGATACGAAACCCGCCGATGCAACCGTTACGAAGCCCACCGACAAGGACGCAGCGGAGGAGGTGAAGAAGGAGGCCAGTGCCCAGGAAATCAAGAAGGAAGAATAGGTTGTGGTCTGAAATTACGGGGTAACTGGTTTGAATTCAACCTGGGTGTCGCTTCTCCCTTGCACCTCCGGTTATGTTTCTCGACTTTCTGGGAAGTTTAAAGGGCAAGTGGTAGATGGTGGTCACGAGAGGGGGTTGTGATATTCTCATGTTAAGTCAGTCTTGCATCTCAACTTGTCGGTGTATTGGTGTCAAACCTGGATCTGGATCGTGCGTTCTTCGTCGACTTGCCGAGGCGCATTACGAGAAGAACGAGACTCGGGAAGGATATCATGTTCTGGGCTGAGGCGGATACAAGGAAAGGAAGGAAGGAAGAAAGAAAGAAGAGCGAGAGAAACCTTTTTTTGATGTTTACGCACGCATGGGATTCCCATTTTCTTCACGTCGCCATGAGATCATCCGTCTCATTCCACTTTTCCATTGCGAATGCCAGTCTCCCCCCTCGCAATGCTGGGATGATATGCTCGATATGGTTGGATTGCTTTTAGAGGGATTAAGACGCAGTATAGCATATACAGGACACTAACTGACGGCCCAATTTTGTTTTTTGAACGGTAGGCTCGATTCATCCAGACGTGAGTTGGGAATCATCTATATCCATATTTCTCCAGGGGTTTTCATTGTACTTCCACATATTTGACACTTTTGTAATGAAGGTGAACATTGGACTGATCTCAAGGGCAACACAGACTCTAGGGGAGGAAAGAAAACTCAGGACCTTGACCCTAAGTGATGAAAATATTAGGTAAATTTAGCCTAAGCTTAGGGAACTCTGTGCTAAGTTTATTTTGACACCTTGTATTAAGGTTCGGTGTTTTCTTGCCCCCTGAGGGAGACTGTAGTTCTTAGTGCGAGAAGTCAAGATTTGGTGTTCTCATAACTTCGTTTTTATTTATCAATGTTCTGGCTTTCGTCTCGCCCATCGTCTTGAAAAATATGCTTTTGCTAGTGTACATGGTATGTCCGTGATTTTCTATCATAATGTGCCCTTGGAAATATAGGTAAAATCGGAAGGCATCCTACTAGGAATTGTAGTATACAGGGTGGAATGATGCAAGGTGCGGGCAATACGGCGTTGTTATATGGGGATTGTATGTGGCGCTTCTTACAGATGTTCAGCAAGATTCAAATCTCGTCTCTTCTTCGAGCGTCTGCGATCTTCTTCTCGAGCTCCTTCAAAGCAGCTTTAGGGGCGCGAGTGGGATCTGGTCTTTCGGGAGAACCATCTTGATCACCGCCAGGCGATTTTGGGTCCGTCTCGGGCCCTGCTGACAAAAGCTTTGGAGTATCATCATCAACGCCATCATCATTATCAGGCCAACTGTCAGGCTCGTCCTCTTCTTTGAGTATGCTCGGGTGGTTTGTATCTCCTAGAGACTCATCCCAACCGAAAATCATACGCGCCGGATCGAAACGGCCCTTGAGACGCACGTTTATTTTCCCAGGTTGACCATCAGCTCTGCGAAGCTTGACGATGAGATCTTGCACCTGAATGGGTTTACCGGCTTTGATCTGGGAGTGCATGGGCTGGTCATTGGAGCGATATGAAAGTTCGAGCGCATACTCGAGGGGTTTAAGGGGAACATAGCCCGCCCACTTGTCAAGGATGGCACGCTCGACTCGGGACATGACTACCCAAACCCGAGGAATCTTGTTGGCTAGAATATCAGGGATTGCCTGCCTGGGGAAAATACCTGGCTGATGCTCAAGCTTTTTCCAAAAGGGGTCTTTGTGCTTGCGAAGTAGGACTTGGCTCAGCAAGTCTCTCGATCCTTTCTTAAGCTGACGATGGAGGACGCCGTAGAAGTAGACTGTTCCGAGGGCATGTGGTGAGCGCGTTTTGACCGCAAGCGACAGGAGAGCACCATAAGTCTCCTGGTCAGGCTTGCAGCCGGCGTCCTTGAAGAGTGACATAGCCCAGAGAGCAGTATCCCAATCTCTGGACTTGGACGCGTAGCTGAGGAAGATATTGATGGTCTTAAGCTCAACTCTGTGGCCTGACTCTGTATAAATCCTGACCAGTTTCTTGCAATCTTCGATTCGAGGGTCTTCTGGACGGTGGAAGCGAAGTAGTTCAGTGACAATACTATCAAGGCCATCGACCGCTAGCCAGCCCTCACCATAGCGTTCCTTCTGCTCGTCCAGGAAGTTTTTAAGAGGTATTCCAGCTTTGAAAGCAGCATATGCATCAAGAGAGGCCATGACATCGGCGATCCCGCGACGTGTGGCCTGATGATTGAACATGCCCAGTTGGTACATGGCCACAATGACCTGCCTCCTTTCATCCTCACCCCTGACCAGTCGAAGGAAAAGCAGCCATGTTCGAATGTTGGGGTGATGATAGCGCGCCTCCATCCTTCGGAGAAAACTATAAAAGAAACCGATATCACGCTTGTGAGCGTAGCCTTCAAGCATGATGTTGTATATATCGGTGTCCATGGGAATGCCCAATTCCTCTCCCAATTGTATGAGATAGTTGGCAGAGGCACGATGTCCACCTCGGAAAGCCATCATGGAAATAGCCATTTTCAAGACAGGGATAGTAATGAATGGTTTTGCAGCAGGGTTATCAAAGGCATCAACAATGAGCTTGATCCTGATGCCATCCGTATCGATATATCTCCCATTCACTCGCCTTTGGCCGTAGAACCTGATTGCTAGATGGGGAGGCACCTTGCCATAGCACAGCGTTGAGATATAGTGCTCAAAGTTGTCATGTGTCCACACGGACGGTCGCGGGATCTGCTCGTATGGCACATGGAGAGAGTGAGGCTGGTACTCTTTGTGCACCCAGATATTGTCGTTATGGTCATCAGGGAGTGAGGCACCTCCGTTTGGCGCATTTTCAATGGTTGGCCACAGCTGCCTCGTCTTGTAATCCGACGCTGCCACTTCTCCCAGCTCGTAGATTTCAGCGTCTTGGCAATACCTCACAATCTCGTCGGCCACCTTGACTAATATCTTGCTTTTCCCACGAAGCACAATGGCAGAGGGATTACGGTCCACCACTGCCCGCAGTTTCTGGAGCACGCCCGTCGCAGAGTCGACATACTCGAGATTCTGGTTGTTGACTTCGATATCCCACGTTTTGGGTAGGACGATCCTCACAGCCGACATGTTGGCCCTCTCGCTCCATTGTGGTGTCATGCGCTTCATCAGCCCAAAGCATTCTATCCATTGCGGAACTGTCTTATCGAAGTGGCTCCAGACCACACCTAAGCCGGCCTGTCGCCGTGCGTCTCGCCTATGCTCCTGTTCGCTTGCTTTGTTCGCCTGTTCGTTTGGATATTGGAGTGGTTTTCCGATCACAGGTTTAAAGAGCTTCATGGCATCTTTGTCTTCAACCAGTCGAAGCGCATCGATCTTGAATGCATCTTTAAAGACTCGATTGCGGGACTCGTGAGTATCGTCTGTAACTAGGTTGGCAATGACCTGCTCGGGCTCTTGTTCGCTCACTTCGAGAGACTTTTCGGGAAGGGCTACAAGGGCTGTCTCCGAAGATTCAGTTAAGTTTGTCCCGTCAGAATATGCTGTCGTTGACTCGAGCCGGATAATGTAGGGGTTGGATATCCTGGAGGGCAATGGTGCTCTTGATTTTGGAAAAGATCCTGAGAAGGCAGAGCATCGCGACCGAGCCCGCCATATTGACTTGATCGCCAGGGACATTTGTTATAATTCACGCATCGTCAGCAGCGTCTTAATTCGAAAGGCCACTCGTTGAGAGCAGGGTCCTTGGGCTACTAACCTAGATACCTAGGTATGGGATAGTAGTCTCAAAATATAGCGGAAAAAAGATTGGCTCAGGCGTATCTGTTATCGCGATAACGAGCCCGCTCTGTCGGTCATTGCATCACGTGGGCACCCGAATATCATTTCTCGACTTGGTTCATCATAGGGCCATTTTAACAATGCGATAAACCAAAACGAATCATGTATGTAGTAAACTTATAAAGGTATTACAATAGTACACAGGTAGCTTCTAGTCACCAGCATCAAATCGCCAGCTGCACCAATGCAATAACGCCTTGTCTGCTTCCCATCAGACGCCCATGTTTCTTTACTCATCAAAAGATTGGAACTTGACAACAGTTTTCGCTCATGTCTCCGATTCCTTCTTTTTACCGTTAACCATGGCATTTTCCTGCATTGGATGAGCGCCGCCGCTCTGGTCGACACCTTCCCAACTTTCATCCCAACCTTTATCTCCTTTGACTGCCTCTTTCGCCTCGCCGCTCTCGGCCATTTGCTTGACATCGCTCCAGTAGGCTAGCTTGCGAACCTCTTCGTCAGCATGATGGACGGCATCCTTCAATGCCTGGTTTCGCTCTCGCAATTCACAAGTGTTCGTCTTCTTCATCTGGGTCGTCGTCTCGTCATGAATTTCCATCAATCTGCTGAGTAGTATGCGGCGTGATTGTTGGAAAACAAACAAAGACATTATCTCATGCATCTCGTGCTGAAGGTTTTGGAGGTCCGTTGCATGTTCCATGTAGTTGTTGACAGCGTCAAGCTTCTCTCGGTCTATCCTGGCTTGTCGGAGAGCGCGCATGAGATCGTCCACGTTATCAATATCGGCAGGTTTCTCGTCCACGTCCGCGGTTGACATCTGGCTCATACTCGAGCGACTGAGACGGCTGCTAGTGACACTCTCGCGAGACTTTGGTGATTTGTGAGAAGCGGGCCGTATCGTGAAGTAATCCGTATTGAGCATGTGTGGATCGGCAGACACTTCCTCTGATCTCTTTCGCACCCTCTTTCGAATCCAGGCACGTCTTCGGACGAACGAGTTCCACCACTTGCCGCTATGCCAGGAAAACTTTTTTGAAAAGTGGAAGGAATATTCCCAGCCATGTTCGTCGACACCTTTTTGATGGTTGATTCGCCATTCAGGCCACGCCCATTCCCATGTAGGGTCAGGAACTTGTGCATTGTGGATGTTGCTTGGTGAAGCTTTATGGTACCCATTGGCTGAAGCGAAATTGTCAATTACTACTCGATAAAGGCGACTCTTGTTCCTGGGTTTGACGACTTACTCCAAGCAGGTGGATCAAGACCTCCAAGAGCCTGCGAAGAAAACAGAGGAATTCCGCAGAGAAACCCACCCCTTTCGTTCTCGTAAAGGATGTCTATCGCTGTCTCGCGCTCGACATGAGGCTTCTTCAGCTTCACATGTGGATGATCTCCATGAAAGGCGTCGGGGGTTGGTTCTGCTGATATGTCAGACTAATTTGAGGTTCGCTATGGCGGGCCATACTGACCTTGGACTTCGATGGATGGTCTTGTTTGTGGAGGCGTTGAAGGTTGGCCGTTCTCGATGCGGTTCGACGGTGAATGGGTCTGGCCTTCTCCCTCAGTATGAGAATCAGCATGCTCATTGGTGTGAGCATTGTTGGGCGTATTGCTTGACGGTTTCCTTTGGCCGCCATTTTGCTCGTCAGGATTCAGATCTTGTTGTTCCTCCTCGTGTTCCTCCTCCAGGTCCAACAATCTTGATGTTGTTGAGTATCTTGTCATAGTATGAGGTTCGGGCGTAACTGACCCTGTCGGTGTCGCGGCGGCATCGTGATCGACTAGGGCAATTTCATGATCGTAATCTGTAGGCTTGAGTCCCGCGGGACGACGCGAGCTCTTGACCCTCAGCATTGAAGCTGTGCCGCCCGGGGCTAATGGCCCAGACACGAATGGGAGAGAGCTTGTTTAGGTCGTCAATGATGGCGGAGATGAATTACGTTTTGGTGTTTCAAGCGAATGATGGCACGTGGGAGGCTTTTCAGCGGCGTCTCGTCTCGTCTCCAGACAAACAATGGAGACGGCTGACACTAGATGGCCAGAGTGTCACTTGGAATAAGATAACGCTGTGATTAGAGTAAGAGATGGAAAAAGTGAAGTGTCAAAAAAGCAGGCTAGGAGAGACATTATGGCGTTGTGAGCTTAGAGGAGGCGCTACTACTGACTGTTAGGGGCTCCAACCTGCTTTGGGAGGCTGTGGCGGGGCGTTCAGCTGAGGCAGCTTCCGTGTTGATAATGATGTTCTATTATTGTAGCGAATATCCAATGGAAAGTTTCATGAGCTAATGATACGATTATTCTAGTTTAGGGGCCAAAGAAAAAAGAAAAAAGTATAGACATAGAGTCAATAATCAAAACAAAGGCAAGTTTACACTCAATTGGGAAAGAAGAAGAAAAATACACACACAAAGTAAGCTGTGTCGTTGGTGATCGATCGTCGTCACAGCTTAACCTTAGTATCCGTAGCCAGGTCCAAGAAGAATAAGCTACTGAGATTCGATGATGTAATGCCGATTTACGGCGGGTCGGGTACTTGCATCTTTCGGTGGGGCCGTTCCCTGGAGGAAATCCATTGAGGTGCAGCTCCGTCGGCGGCTCATCACTTTAGCGTGGAATGTTTGATCAAACAAAAGAGTCTAGATTCGATTCTTTCGCTGTGAAGTGAATCATATTACGACATCAAGAATTGGATGCAAACTGAAGGGCACCTGTTGCCAGTACGGAGTACAATCGATTGGATTATACATACATTTGAGAATCTTGTGTCACAGATATATATATATATATAATTACACCTTCCAATAAATCTACTTGCATAGAATTACTAGTGTCATGACATCTACGACAGAACCATAAATAATGCCTTGTCCGTCAAACAACCGTAATTTAGCAGTCTACCCACCAATTAAATTGATGCTCATCGGCAGTATCGAGCAGTGTCAGTTCACCAAGTTATAGTACGTATCCGCATTCATCAGTTCAGCCATCACTCATCACCTCATGATCCGAGCAATTGGTTCTCCCCGCCCTCGTTACGTCATGTACTTGCAACCATCCTTTTCCTTTCCAGGTTCGCATATGAGCACATGGAAATTTGATTGACGAAGAAGAGGGGCACTACCAAGTAATCTTGACTTGCAAGGGAATCTTCTAACCTAAGGTACCTATGAGGTATGAGGTAGTTCCGAGGTAACCACGTTACCTAAGGTAGGTAGAAAAGAGCTTGCTTTCCTTTCCCTTATGATAAATACCCGACCATCATCTCCTCATCCGTCTTTGCATCTTGTCACTCCATACTCAACCCTCCCTACAAACCACATCACAACAGCACACACTTTCGCGCAGATCAACTACAATCCATTCAAAATGTCCAAGTCTCGCACTCCTCTCATCATCGGCGGCGCTGCCGTCTCTGGTATCGGATACTACCTCTACGCCGCTGGTGGCAACCCACGAGCTGCTGAGAAGAAGGCCGAGAGTATGCGCTCTCAACCCCAATGCCAATAATTCTACTAACATCGCACTCAATAGGTGACGCCCATAGCGCTGCTGCCAACATCAAGAGCCACCTTCCCGGCCGTTCCCCTAACGCTGAGGGTGAGCTGAAGGGAGCTGGTGCTGCTGCCGGTGCCAAGATCGACAGTGTTGTACGTTTATTTCCCGACGAGACACTACAATTGTGCTCTAGTACGTTGCAATCATTTCCTAACCCAATCGCAGGCTGCCGAAGCCGACCGTACGGCTGGTGTCATCAAGAGCAATGTCGAGTCTGTTGCCAAGGACGCAAAGGCCGAGGCCATGAGAGTAGTCGACAAGTTCGACCACCGTGTCGAGGCGGAAGCCGCAAAGGCCAAGGGCGGTATCTCGAGCTGGTTCGGTGGCAGCAAATAAGCGTATCCTCCTCGACAATCAAGAACCAAGATGAAGCAACTGTATTACTTATTTAATCAAAGTCGGAGCCTGGGGTTTCACTTTTTGGGATTGAGCGGGCGAATGGTCATGGCCCAGCAGCATGAAATGAGACTGGCCGTGAGATAGCTCTGGGTCTCTGCATGCAATGTAATTCGATAGTATAAGAGCAATGAATCACAGTCAACGAGAAGAACACGTACATATTTTGGTGACATGCGGTGTTTAAAGACTATCCACCGCTACGAATGTTGTCTAAGCTCATTAGTTCCATATAACCGAATCCAGAACTCCAATCCATTTATCAACATCCCTGGTGATTACCAGTTGCCAGTCTCTATTATCAGACGACCCTATTGCTCCAATTCCTCAGCCACCAACTTAAGTATCTCCTCACAACTCTTTCTCGCATTTGTGGGCTTCTTCGCAATCGCCTGCCACACTTCGCCGTGTCGAGGTTCATTCAGCACGCACTTCGTCACCACATCTGCCCGCTTCTCCTCCGTACCATGTTGACACAAGAACCGGTAGTACCAAGCCCAAGAATCACCATAGTCGCTGTCCAGCACAAGAGCCTTCTCGAACCAGTTTTGCGCCTTCTCCAGCTTACGATCGCCCCAAAAGATGCGCGCTACAGCCACAAACAGGATGGGGTCGCTGTCCACCTTCTTGATAGCTTCGAGACTGCGGGCCTTGCGCTGTGTTCTGGGTTCCAGATGCCATATCTGTTCTGCCCAGAGGAGACCACTCTTGGGGACTTCTTGTTGTGCCTTTGCCATCATTGACTTGGCCTGGGCTGTGTTGCCTGCTCGACGTTCTAGTCGTACTGACTCGCACCACAACTGCGCGTTCTTTGGTACAGCAAGTCGAGCACGGTCAAGCACCGATCGAGCCTTCACGGTGAGACCGGCCTGCTCCTCAAGCCTGGCATACAGAAGCCACAGGGGGACAGACTTGGGAACTGCCTTGACTCCTGTGCCATACGCCTCTCTCGCTTGGCCAGTTTTGCCCAGGTCCTCATAGATCTGTCCCTTGAGCATCCAAAGCTTGGCTGCTGCCGGGAATAACTGAAGAGCCTGAAGGACAAGATCGAGAGCAGCCTCAATGTTGCCCGACACTCGTTCAAGCACAACACTCTTCATCCATACACGATCTGTGGGGGCCTTCTCGCGGGCAACCTCCAGAAGCTTCCGGGCCTGTACGCCATCGCCATTTTCTGACTCTAGCTTGACAGCGGAAAGCCAAATATCCTCGTTGTTAGGGTTTTGGTAGAAGGCACGTTTGAGAACGATACGAGCATTGACCACCTCGCCAGCCTGCCACTTCTCCTTGGCCAGCATCATCCATAGGTCCTCGCTCTTAGGGCACGCCTCTACAGCCTTCTCCAGCACTTGCCACAGCGACTCTCGGGTTCCATGGTTCCTTTCCAAGTCTGCTGCTGCCATCCACATCGTTCTACTATTGACAAATATCCGTAGTGCGTAGGCGTATATGGCCCTGGCAGTCTCGTATTTGCCTCGGTTGATACTTGCCCTTGCATCCTCCATCCATGTGTCTTTGCGATCATCATCCTCGTCCAAACTCCAACCTAGAGTCTCCCGAATGATGTTCTGACAGGTGATAATGGCACCCTCCTCTTCGCATCTTTCTGCCTCTGCAATCCACTCCTCGCGCTTGGGCATCGCTGACTCCTTCGCCAGGACCTGGACACCACGCTTGATAACATTGACCTTGGTGCCCTGTCCGAGCTGTTCCTGTAACCGTGCAGCCGCGATCCAAATTTCATGTGACGTTGGACAGGCCTTTCGAGCCTTATTGAGGACCTTCTGAGCGTTCTCTGGCGTCTCCAATCGTGCCAAGGCCAGCCAGAGATCCACAGAGAGAGGAATCAGTTCGGTGGCCTTGGCTAGGAGCAGCTTAGCATCATCGGAGTTTTCCTCCAAGTTCACTGCCTCCTTCCATAAAGCCTCCGATTCAGGAATGTGATCAAGCGCTTGTCGGATAACTCGCTTCTTGTTGCTTGGAATTGTCTCTAGCCTCATCGCCTCGACCCATAGTCTGACTGATGTGTTGTTGGCCTCAATAGCTCTTCGCGCAATAATCTTTGCATTCGGAGAATCGCTGTTAAGTCGAATGTTCTCAAGCCAAGCATCTTCACTTTTAGGACACTGTGTACAACCCTTGTCGATCGTCTTTCTTGCCGTTACACTCTTGCCTGCCAACTCCTCGAGTCGCGCCGCCGCGATCCAACCCAAAGCGTTCGTGGGATTCGTCTTGACAACAGACTGCAGAAGCTCGCGAACACGGTTGATATCTCCAACTTGAGCTTGCGCTTCACTCATCTGCATCTTGTTGAGGCTAGTAAGATAGCCTTGAGGGTCGATACTAGTGGATGTGCCTGGCGCAGCAGAATCACTCCCAGCTTGCTCCAATCTGGACTTGAGCACCTTGTCACGAGCCGCGCCGATCTTGGCAAAGTTGGTCATTGTACCATCTGCAGCATCGCTGCCACCGGCGTTGGAAGAAGTGCCCTCATCCATAACTGTTGTTCCCATCTCGCTCGAGTCGCGCGCTGCCGCAATGACGCTGTCCGGAACAGCATAGAATCGTTGTCGCAACGCTTGCTTGCTACGCCGATTCTTGCCTGTCAAGTCGCCAACTTCGGGTAGATTTGCCCATTCGTCATCAGTGACAGTCGCCAGAGCTCGTTTCAGGTCGGAAAACTGCTGTTGAATCTTAGGGTTGTTTCGTTCGTATTCGTCCTTCTCGGCCTGCTCTCGTGCTTCGCGCTGCTTTTTTCTTCGGTCCATTCTCTCATCCACCCATTCCCAAATCTTATCGGCCTCCTCATCATCTTTGTCGTACACACCGCCAGCGAAGAGCCCAACTTCGTTGTCAGGATCTTGATATCGTTCTTCGTCACCTCCCTCGTCTTCATCCTTTTCTTTATCCTTGCCCTTCTTATCCGGCGCCAGGCCTAGCTGAGCGGCACGCTTCGCAAGAGCCTCTTTAATCTGATCCTCGCTAGGTCCATCTCTAGCAGGGCCAAGATCGGATCGTGTCGTGAAACCTGTTGCGCCTCGTCCAAGACCAGCGACATAGTTCTCAGGGGCAGCCTGGTTGAGGAAATCGCGTCGCCCCGACATTCTGACGGCGAGTCCCTTGTATTGCTATTAGATAAATGAGTGTGCCGTCGAATGGATCGAATCCCGAGGTTTGAAGAGGGAAGATCGAGGTCGCGCAGAGCTCAGATGAGAAAGAGAAGCAGTCCAAAACATAAATGCGGGTCAAAATTAGAGAGCTCTAGGCTCCACAGTCCGCCACTTTCCGTTGAAGTCTGACACCCTCTACGAACGACTTTGCCAAACGTTCATTGGTAGAAACAATTTATAGATATCCCAGGAAATGCCACTACCTAAGGTATTAATAAAACCAAGAGGCTTTACATCTCCAAACATGCACTATAATAAAACTTCACCACTGCTAAGTTCTGTCAGGGCCATAATACTGTGTCAAGTTGCCAAGCGCCTTGATCTCCAATGTCCATGACTAAACCGAGAAACCACAATGAGAAGCTCATATTTCCTATAGATATTACAACGATATGTTTCTTTCATGATAGTAACAGGCTTTCTGTTGAATTCTGCATTCAACGATATAATAACTCTCTTCTACCCGTCCTAACTACGAAGCATTTGATATGTGCTCCAGTCCACATCTTCCTCTTCAAGTCGGCCTGACTTTCTTTTCTCTTCTTGTGTATTTCATAAGCCGTTAAAATTACAACGTATAGTTGCCGCTTTTCCTTCTATGGGTTTTGTGCAACGAAATCAAAGCAATAACTCCATCCCGAACCATTCTCGAAGACTACTCCCAGCAAGCAGATGTGTACCGTACCACACGGCACAACTTGTACATGCTCACCAGGTCAGGCTTGGAGTGAAAACAACCCAAGAAACACCGGACAGGAAGCATAGGTGTTAGCCCTGTCTATAAACCAATGAACAAAATAATGAAACAAAATCTTGAAGCTCCATGTCCCTATCATGTTCAGCCATAATGTGGATGGAGGTATACATCCAACGCCGCTGCTCCCTAATGTGACATGCTATGCACGCTCAAAATACACAAGACAAACGGTGACTTGACAAAAGAAAGGCCAGAAGGGCTTCTGCCTCTCCCGGGGCAGCCTCCCATCTAGTTTGGAGGTTCAACCTTTGTACTGTTCGAAGGATCATTTGAAGAATTTGGACTGACGGCCTTCCTCCCTGATACAGTGGCGCTGCGGATACGGGCGCTCATCGGAAGAGTATATTTAACCACGCCCTTAACGATCAGGTCAAATTCGTTCTGGTAAATTCGCTCCCAACGTCGCGAGCCCCCCACTGTATTGTTCAGGGGGTACTCGAGTTGCATCTCTCCAGTTGAAGAAGAGGTGCCTTGATGGAAAAGAGAGCCTTCAAAAGTGAGGGGACTATCGAATTCTGTGATCCGTCCCAGAAGAACGTTGGGTCGAAGGTCGTCATCTGGGTCGGGATCATCCAGAGGAGGGTCGTTTTCTGGGTCGTCTGACACACGTATATCATCTGGGCCGTGAGGGAAAGGTCGAGCCCACCAGTCCGAATCTGTTCCTGTATATTCAGATTTGGCAAAAACCTCTAGGTTCGCGTGGTCTATTGTGACGACGACGATGTTAGGATTATGTGCTTTGACGGTCAAATCGAACATCAACACTTGGTCGCTGGTCACCACGTTGTGGATAGCAGTGATTTCGATTCCAGTCATCGGCTGCGAGGTAGCAAACATGAAGCCGATAGCGCCAGTAATGACAAGCATGAACATCATGGTAAGTACTAAGCATGCCGCAAACCGGTTTAAGTATGACGACCGTCTTGCAAAAGTTTGTGACTCGGCCTGTCGCAGATTGTGCGGCCCACGCCGGTTTCGACCTGAACGACCTGAACGACCTGAGCGGACCGAGCCGAGAAGAGGTGTACGCTCATCATCTGCTCCTGTCGTGTCATCCATATCGTAACTGGACGACATTTGCATCGCAGAACGTTTATGTCCAAAATGTCGTGGAGCATTGGAGTGAGCGTTGCGCGGGCTGGGTGGCCCTGAGGAATTGCGAGAATTAGGTCCAGCGAGCTTCGACCTCGCAGCATTCGGAAATGGGGACTCATTATCAAATAGCGAGGCATGGCCGTTACCAGGTTGTCTACCCCAGCGACCAATGTGGTGATGGTGTCTCGTCGTACCTCGTGTTGACCCACTGCCACCACTGCGGCTAGAGCCCTTGCCATCATCGGGTTCGACTGCCAGGCTCTCGTTTCCGTTGCTGGTAAAAGTGTTGACGAATTTCATCGTCTTTTTGGGTCCATGAGCAGGTCCTCCACTCTCCATAATACCATAAATGGATCGCAGATTCTGGCGATCAGCCTGGCTAGCCATAGATGTAGCACTGGGAGTCCTTGAATGAAACCGGCGTCCAGCCCGATCATTGCCATCTGGAGGGTTGGAGTCGTAAACAAAGGTCTCTTCAGAATCCGAGGTGTTTGCTTCGTCAACGGCGCTGGCAATTGTTGCCTCGAAAACATCAGCTTTGGAGGATGCTGGGTGGATATTAGCAACATCCCTCAATATCAGTGTCACTAGCTCAGGCTCACCATTCCCTGCATTTACTGGGGGCTGTTTGCGTGTAACCTTCTTCTTATCCTTTTTCGGTTTTATTGTCTCGGTGCTCTGTTTCGTCTTCAGAGTTCCGTTTGTTCCTTCACTTTTCTGGGCGGTTGTGAGCGCAACCTGTGGCACGCTTGGAACAGTCTCGGTCTCTACTGTCATGGTCTGTATGGATCCATCCTGCTTCGACTTCGTTTGCTTATTCGACATGGCACTAGACTGTCGAGTAATTATGGGTGGAGGAACGGATGTCGGTCTTTTTGTTTCCGCCTTGTTGTTGCTGGTGTCGCTTCCACTCTCTTGACCAAGCAAGCTGTTCTTTGCTCGTAGAGCCCGTCCATCGGGGAGTGCGGTATCAGAATAGTTGTCGGTGCTTGATAGCTTTTCCTTCACCCTTTCCACTAAAGCCGACCCGTTTGGAGGGTTGGGAGAGTTTGGTAAACTGACTTCTTGAACCGTTTCCAACGCTACGCGAGCTGGAGTTCGCATACCAGAGGGATACTGCGACTCCTCCATCTCGCTCTCTGATATCGTTTGTTGCTCCATAGGCTGCGGCGACGGTGTAGGTCGTTGGACACTAATGGAAGGAAGATCCTGTTCGCTGAGACGTGCAGGAATTGCTGGTCTGTTACTAAACTGGGGAGGAGGCGATCGCAGGCGGGGCGATACGGGCCATCGCGGGCTGTCTTTAAGGTCTGCGTTGAAGCCTGGCTTTTGTGGGGTCGGTGCTTGGATCTGTTGTTGTTGTTGTTCTTGGGATGGTGTAAGTGTTGGGGTGTTGGTCGAGGACAATGACCGTGATGGAGCAGCGGAGGACAAGCTTGGTCGTGTCGTGCGTGAAGGACTATTATCGGTTTGGCTGTTTTTTCGAGATCGATTACCAGGCAAGCGGTTTGCTGAAGCAGTCCTTCGAGGCCGTCGCGTGGGGGAAGAATCTCTTGAGGCCAAGGGCGAAGGGCCTACAGAATTGTTGGCAGAGGATTGTTTTGAGTTCTGACTTCCTGTTGTTGCGCTTGATGATGTTGCAGATGGGTCGGTCACGTTACGAGACGCACGACCGACGCCAGATGTGCCCTCTAAGACGGCAGATGACTTGTCCATGATGACGGTGGCCTGTGGGAATGGTGGAGTGAATGCCTAGCGAGCATACCACCGGGACGGGCCTTAGCAGGGACAATGAATTGCAAAGCAGATTTCAGAATAGATCATTGTGGTTGGCTCGTCATTGAAACAGGATGGGCGTATGGCCGAGATCGAGGGCCGCGAGAATGTCCAGGAGGGAGAACTTGCAAAGAGAAGCTAACCCAACCTATTCCGGACGGCTGCTGGCACCTGTCTGTCGAGTATATGGCAGGCAACACAAGCGGACGGGCGGGATATGGCTGGGCAGACAAAGGGTGAGGGCGAATGCAGGTTGACTAGATAGGTAGGAAGAGTATCGAACTAAACGAGGGCGAAACAGTCGGCATGTACAGAATAGAGAAAACGGTGCGATGACGAGATGTATCGTTTATTGTCGTAAAAGTGGTGGTGTTGAGGTCGAGAGTAAGTAGTAGTAGTAGTAGTGAGCGAGCAACTGAGTGAGTGAGTGAGTACAGTATGATGGTAGTGGTCGGCGGGAGTGACGGTGGGTGTAGGCGAGAAGATGGTGGTGGACGTATCCGTAGTCTTGGCCGTAATGTGATGGATGTGGATGTGAGAGAAAAGGTGACGCTGGTGTTGTACCCGGCCGTACCTATATCCGCACTCCCGTCAGGTCCTGGTTAAAAATCCGATTACTGACGCAGCCAGGTACGTAGATCAAAGTACCTTTTTTTCCTATCCTTTTTTTTTCGCTCACTCAGAGAGTCTTCCGGAAGAGCAGCGCCCCCCCCAAAATAAGAGACATGGGCTGGCTCCCGGGATAGGGCCTGGCAAAGAACCAGAAAGGAATCACGTAGGGGCAAGTTCTGGCTGGGGTAAATCAATTGGATTGGTCAGTTGCGTTTAGCGTTGAAGCATGACACAATCTGTCGGGTCGCCTTGGTACGAAAGCCCTGGAGACACAGAGAGTCAATGTCTTGTTGGGTTGGACGAGTCTAGATTGAAGGGAGGATAGCGCGGGTGCTAAAGCTGACACTGATTTACATCCATCCAACATCAGGCTATGATTTAGGGCAGAGAATACTTATAGAGCAAAAGGAAAAGAAAGGAAAAGAAAAGACGAAAAAAGAAAGCAGACCTCACGAGCTATTCAGAGTTTTCGGCCACGATAATGTCGCAATTCTTTGCATTTCATTGGGTCCCAACAAGGATGTCTGTCTTCTTCCCCCTCTCCTTGCTGAGTTTGTCTGAGTGGGTGTGATTTGGGGTTGTAAGTGAGTGACGGATTGTGCCGACTTTGACATTGATATGATAGAAATGTTTGTTTCCTACCACCATCATATGCGCAGTGAATTAATATTACGTCTCCCTATATCATTGTAACTAGAAGAAGGGCCCAGAACGACTAATGCAGTTGAAGGATACTCAACAAACCTTCCAAAGTTGTAGTCCACTCGCTCACTGGCTGATGGCTGTTTCTCAGCAACAACTTGTTTATCAGAACTGGTTCCTGAAAGTCAATTCTGATTCCGAAAGATCTAACACCGTAACAAATGCTCATGTGACTCGAGTAGGGCGATCGATGTTGACAGCTTTCCCTGACAGACATGGTAAGCCGAACAAGCTCAAGCTAGCCAAGACCATTCATCAAGTGATGCTAAACGATGTCGATGATGACGATAGGAGTCAGAATAAAGTAGCCACTTCTTAACTCTAATTGTTGCCCCTAGTGAATAGCTTCCTCTGTCTACTAGGTAGGTATCAAATTCGCACTGAGCCTCTCTGTATCTCAACCCAACAACATCTCAAGCTTCAAGATGCTTCTTGAACCGCAAAGCCCGGTCCCTTCCAAATTCGCACTCGCAACAGCCCCTGCAACCGGTTCCTGGCACCAGGCGCGACATCAAGGATCCAATCGTAAGCAGAGCGGAGAGCCCTTGTTTGGCGGAAGCCATCCCTGTAGCCGGTACCTGATTGCTCCCACACCAAAAATGTCTTCTCTGCCTGCTCGCACTCAGATCGTCGCAAGAGGACTTCCAATTCGCTTCTTTGTCTAGGCAGTGGACTTGGGCGAGTAGCTAACTTATTGCAGTTACAAAGCTCCATCTCACTTCATAGGTCATCAGGTTTGTTACACTGAGACTCAGAGAATAGGACAGTCTTGCCAATTTCCAATCATCGGTATTTCTGGTCTGAATCTAAGCTTCGCAACAACGCCAAGTCTCACGTCTCGGATATTCTCAGACAATGTCACTATCATCACGGCAACACAGAAGCATCGGCAGGGTCCGCTGATTATAAAGACGAGCAGCAGTGGCTCTCCAGAAGGGACCTGGACCTTACAAAGACGGTCAGAAGTGAAAATTTCAACCTTTCCAGCCCTATTCCTCCACTGCACGATAGGCTGCTCCGTACTCCTGGGCACTATGCGATGCAGTGTTTGTGACACCCCAGTGAGGGCTTGTCTTGTTGACTGCAGCTAGCATAGCTAGAGCTTCCAGAGCCACGTTGACAACGGTTCTTAGTGGGCCAGTCGTGGGATGCAATGGGATGCGATGTGTGGTGTTGCATCACGGCTCATCAGCATGATCATGTGGACACTTCAAGCCTGCATCATCTTCTCTTTTTGACATTCATTCATTCATTCGCATTGGATTGACACGAACCTGAATCTGCCTCGAACATGCCCCAATCTTCAGCCTGCACGTCATGGACTTTGCCCTTCGTAGGACAAGCCCCCAATGACAATAGCCGGTCATCCCCTGACACACTGTCCCAGCAGACCGTTCTGGTCTGACCGGGGCAAATCCGCTAGCAAAAAGAAAGCCCCATTCGACCAGCCAAACCAGGCGGAAACAATCATCAAAGTCCCCCGGGGACCGGAGAACGCTTCTAGAGGCCGGCCCTCGTTGTGCTCAAATCTCAGGCACGGCGGCGGTCCTAGCCCTAGTACACTGACACTACAATACCTCACCGACTCTTGAATAACAGTTTCAGGTATACTCTGGGTATCGCGGTTCAAACCCCGTGACTGCTCTGACCGCACATTTTGATGATACTGCTTGCCTATCTCGGCTACTCGGGGACCGGAAAGAATTGTCCGGGACTGTCAGATGCTGAAGGTTTGTAGGTACGGAGTACTTTGTTGTGGGTAAAAGATCCTGGTTGATGCTTGCGTCGAGGCGGAGAGACGGAGTTAACACAGTTGTCCCGTATACAGTATGTAAGCATATGCCGCTGATGCTGTTTGCCATGTTTCCCCAGAAGATGAATATGCAAGATAGATGGTCATCGCCAACGTTGCTACATACATATTGTCACAAGGCATGTAGGTACCAATGTGGTTGCACGATGCCAAGTTCATGTTCTTGCTCGGGCCGTGTCGCTGGCCTCATCATGACAACAATGCCTCGGCTTTTGCCTTGAGAATGGTCTTGGACTTATCATGATAGAGGAGACACAATCATATGTGTTGTTGGGACCTGCTAAATCTGCACTGCAAAGTCTTATGTCTCTCTGCATTGTTAATCATGCCCCATCAAAAACTCCTGTCACTCCAACTACCCTGGATCCTGTCAATGAACCTCGGTCTCAGACATGGACCAGCATCATCTGAAAGCCATGCACATATGTAATGCACGCGTCGGCATCCTCTCATCATGCATGGAGGAGTAACAGTAACTTGGGAGGGGTATCATCCGTTCGCCCTTCCGAGACGCGGATGAGGACCTTCGCTGTCTGTATCTCGGATCTGAGATTCGGCTTCCGTTCACTACAGAGTAAAAGTAAATGCTCTGACCTACGTCAACTACCTCCTGCCTAAAACCAAAATCGAACAAGAAACATTAGAGGTGATAGTGTAGGCAGAATATTGAGCTCCTTTCAAGTCACAGCCACTGTTCTCGACTCTTCAGCCTCTCACAGTCTGACACGAGTATCATCCTTCTCCACCAAGGTTGCAAGTGTGCCACATGCTTGGACAGCAGATGCTCAAGTTCAGGGTAAGACCCAAGCCACAAATTCCAATGTCTTGGTCAGAACAAGCTCAATTACGGTGGACAAGATCGATATAGCCAAGCAACAAGACACAGGGTGTGAATGGCCTATGTATTTCCTGCTTAGCTTCCTCTTGAGGATCACACGAAAGAAGAGAATAGACACACCTCTAATTATCTTACGATGAGCTTCGTTCACAATATAGGCATAGGGCTTCACCTTGTCTGCCCTGATATGTTTATAAGTTCATGTATCTTGACCCTGCAACTCTATACCAGTAGAGAATTGAGTCTCTCTTTCTCTCTGTCTTACACTCACGACTCACTAGGCTGCCTCGTATCAACATCCCAAAACTTGCTAGAAAGTCTCCAACCCTGGCTTGTGTAACATGAGGGTAGCCAAGTTCATGCACACAGACAGGACAAGTTTCGAGATGCTACAATAAGAAAAGCTGGATCTCGATTCAGCCTCGATAGGCATCAACTGGCGTTAATCAGTCTCCAAATAGAATGCTTAGCCACCTCAACCGGCTTGGCTTCGATTCCTTCTGCGGATTTTGTGAGAATGGAATCAAGATCAGACTCAGCTGCCAAACTGAACCCTTGTTGGTGGTGGACAAATAACAACCACAAATCATCATCGACATAACGCATCATGATAATCACAGTCACAATCCGGAGCGCGCCCTCTGAATCACAAAACAATACGTACCCTCCACATGCGCTATTTCTTGGATTCATTGTCCTGCTTGTTCTGTATCACTTACCCCCATTCCCAGGGCTGACATGTCATGAACACGGCCTATCGTCTCCTCGGGTTCCTGCGCAGATGATCATCCCGCGTCGCGCCGTCTGAGCTGTCAACGGGATGTTCCTCGTGCCACGGACCACTTGTCCCGTCTTATCACAATAATCCTGACTCCCCTGGGACCGTAGTATGTATGCTGTGTTGTCCAGTCGTAGTATATGCGCGCGCTTACGAATGACTGCTTTACACATCATGGCTCTTGTCTGAAATCGCGCAACTTGTACATGCTTGTACACTTATCTGCTCGGTTAAGTAGCATCCTAGAGTTGTTATGGGGGGACTATTGATTCTGTACAGGATGCATGTAGGGTCTGAAAGGGAACGCCATCTCACTAAACTTGACAATTCAGCAGCCGGTCAACTTTGCGGTTGGTCAGGTTTGATATGTAGTATTCTATTGCATATGAGGCCAGCAATGGCTAGGAAGATGGGGGAAAGCTTTGTAACTCAATGACCTTCAAGATTCGATAATATGTAGTCGAGTAGTTTACGGAATCAAATATGACATTCCCGTTCAGGCTGTGTCGCTGTACATTCATCCGGATCTATAGGACGCTTAAAATACCAGCCCTAGAAAAGACACACCACTATTCGACATTATCCAGCATCAATAAGAAGCACCTAGATTCGTAAAACCAATATCGTCAACTATATTCATGATTGTAACCTCGCTATACGAGTGCCTTCCGTAAGTCTATATCTAGAAACATCATGCCTCCATTCTCAGTTCGTCGTCAACAGTCATGTGCTCCCATACTAGCTTGGAATTGTCCATCACGTATCCCAAGCACAAACAGGACAAATCCTCAAAACACCACCCATTGCTTGCGAGACGGCGTCGATACAGCCAACGATAATCCATGAACCAAACGCCGCTATATCTGTTGACGTAAATCGTACATGACCAGTCATCAGTCCCCAAGGATGCCCCATGAACATACATATCAAGCGTCACGTCTCATTAATTCTGTGTCACTGCGTAGCATCTTCTCTCCAATCTCAGGCCCTTCCTACAGCCCTATCCCGCTCTACTCGGGAATGTGGTTGCCGGACGGTACCTGCTGGTCCTCCTTCTTGGCCCCCCAGGTGAATGGCGAGTACCAGCTGGCTCGCTTGTTCTCCTTGACAGCCTCCTGGTTCTCCTGGACCAGTCGAAGCGGCCTCGGCTTGCCTCCCGCGAACGACGTTGTGTGCCTATCATTGTGGGTTCGGGGTGGTGATTGCGAGGGCGGCGTCGACATGGATAACTCTCCAGACTCTCCGCTCAAGCTGGACGTCTCACTCCGCATCCCAGGAAAGTTGCCGGAGGTGGCCACCGAGGCTCCGCTAGGCACCCGGGCGGCCGCGTTAGGGTTGCCCGAGTTGTTCGGCGGGGAGAAGAAGGTTTGGGAATGCCGTGGAGTCCCAAGTGGTGGAGAGACGGGGCCGTCTGGCCCCCGATACATCTGGCTGACCAGGCTGGCAGCCCCAGTATATTGGTCGCTCTGAGGCCGTGGATTCCGTCTTGTACTGGTTGAACGTGATAACCCGATCGGTATACTAGGTGCCTTGTCAGGGTCGGTGTGGTTTGAGCTGGTGGAGGGCTGCATGACGGAGATTGGCCTAGGCCTCGGTTTGGTAGGCCCGACCGCCATGGATTTGGCTCGCTGGAGGATTGTTGCCCCGGACTGCTGCTTGTCGGCAGGGGCCGGAGGAAGCTCCTTGTTGGTATCTGGGAGGCTTTTCAAATCGCTCGACTGGTCGAGGATGGACTCGAAGTCCTGATGTTGAAGAAGGCGCTCAATAATCTTGTTAATATATAGTGTGAGCGCCTTGTTCTGCTCCTTCATGGACTTCAGCTCGGCCTCAAGACGGCGGTCACCATCGGAGACAGATTCCCCCTCAGTAGCCTCAGACAACTCATCAGCAAGACTAGAACCAGCAGCCTTGCCCTCGAGTGCAGCCAGGGCGTCCTGGTTGGAGTTGCTGCCCATGTAGCTGAAGTCGTTCTGCCCAAAGTCACCCTTAAGTGTACGCTCCTGTAGAAGCAGCTGGTAGCTCTCGTTGTCCTCCATAAGTCGAGCGTTCGCCATGCGAGCCTCCATGAGGAGTCGTTCGACCTCGTGCAGGCGACCACCACCCTGGTTCTCTGACTCGACCAGCTTAATCTGAGCCTCGGCGAGTTCCAGTCGTAGAGACTCAATGAGCTTATCTTTCTGAAGAATGAGTTTCGAGCTATTCCGCGAGTCGCTGCGCTGTATAGAGGATGGAGGTGCGAAGCTGCCATTTTCGAGCGATGGCGATGAGCCGGCAGAATCTGGATAACCAGTGAGCGGGGAAGATGGCAGAGAGAATGAATATGTGGACATACGTTGTCTCGAAGGGCGACTCTCTTCCGCCATGTTGTTTCGCTGGGCAAGGCTGTCCTTGAGCCGCTGGATCATGGCCTGCATCTCCTCTTCTCGGCTGGCCATTTCTTCCTTCTCTTTAAGAATCGAACTGCGTTCCGCTTCGTAAATGGACTCCATCTCACGCATCTGACGAGTCATCTCCCTCTTCTCGTTACTCAGAGTCTCAATCTGTTCTTCGTATTCGTGCGCTTTCTCCTCCAACTTCGCCGACTCCTTGACCGCCTCATCGAGTTTGGACTGGAGAACCTCGACCTGGCGCTTGTATTGAAGGGAAGACTTCTCCTCATTCTCTAGGCGCTTCTGAAGATCTTCAACGGCGGCAGCAGCTTCGGCTCGAGCGTCTGATTCAGCAGCACTCAGAGTATCCCTTCTGGCAATAGCAGCACGGGCCGACACAGGCGCAGTTGTGCGTAGCGATCGAGTGCGGGTATGGCCATTGCTGGTAGGAGTAGTAGATCGAGAGTTGGAACGTGAGGGAGAAGGACTTGTTGAAGAATTAGATTCGGTATGAGAAACTCGGCCAACACCACCCGCCGGAGGCTTCTTTGTAGCAGCAGACATATTTAATTGTTTTGTTTGGTTGGGCTGTGTTGGGTCGTATGCTTTTAGCGATGCAGCGTAAGAAGAGTTGGCGGTGTCTCAAGGGAGCGAGAGCAACACCAGGTTGTTTCGAGGTCGAGTATAGATATTGTACGGCTTAAAAAACCTGCGGTAGTGTCTTCTGCTTGCGGCCGATTGTGTTGCACGTTCGCCCGGTGATCTGGAACGTATTCAAAGATAATAAACCCAACAAGAAGGGTCGAAGCTGAAATAGGAGTGTGTCTCGTCTGTCCAATACAGTAGCGGACAGTCCGTCTGCGCCTCAGAAGGGACGTTGCCAGGTACGGGGTAGGGGCCTGCACTTTAGCGTGTGGCGTCGGCGTCCAGAAGGTCGATATTTCTGGGGCATCCAAGCATTCAACTGTTGAAACAGTGGAGGCTGCGCCAGGCCAGGAAATACTGTGCTATACTGTGTAACTGGATTGATAGCGATAAGCCTTGAGAAACGACTCCAGTTTGGGATTTGTTGCAGAAGAGTGAATGCTGTGCAGATGTTGAGGGACGAAGCCGCAAAACTTGCCAGTCGAGGACAAAGGATTCGACGGGTGTTGGCTGACCTGATATGCAGGGACTCACACTCTATTGCCAACAGCCTCCCTCGATTATGGTTTACCTACCTAAGTAAGGGACGGAGCATTATAGAAAGGTTTCGATGTACACATGTATAGGTAGTCATTAATCTTAATTATTTACTCATACTGTAGCAGCCAATCTATATCCGTAACACTGCTGGCGCCGTAGCGTCGTAAGAGGTAATGTGTGGCTGTTCAATGTTATTCTGTCGTGTCAATGAGTGGAACAGCTCCTTATATGGGCCCTTTCATTAATGAATGCCACGGATCTTCCCCAGAAGGTGTTGGGGACATTTGCTTGTGCCTGGAAGTTTTCCCGCGAACAACAGAGCCATACTTGATCCATGCGTACTATGCATGGCCTCTGGTAAAGTACCTTTAATGATGCACCTGGAAATTAGGAAGAATTGTAATGGGAGATTGGCAAATGAGATTTGGATGAAATGCCCGTCAATGTATCACTTGAGTGGCTGAGGAATGAGCATATCTTCCAAAACTGATCATGTTATATGTATGCCATGTAGTGGTTGACTCACAACCAGCTAACCCAAGCATTCGAAATTCCCATCGCAACACCAGTTAGCGTCCCTAGTTACTGCACGTCCAAGGCCTGAACCTTATGGTTTACAATTAAGTGAGTGGCTCTTGAAGCTGGTAAGGTCATGCGTTCCCAGTAGCGGGTTGCTCCTCAACAACCCGTGCATTCCTACCCTCTAAGGTTTAATGCTTCTCGAACAGGGATAACACAAAAAATAACATGTTGACTTAAGAACCAGGAAACCTTGTTCAGCTAAGGATAATGATCAACCAGAGTTTTTAAACATATACAGGTGAAGGGGAGTGCTTCTATTGAGTCCTTGACAACGGGGTGACAGAGTTCATACGTTAGTGCTCTTTTGGCGCAACGCTGAACGCGGCATTGACAAATCCATTTGCATGACAACTAATGTTACAATCACAGGGACAAGACAGATATTGGCGGGGAACAATGTTCATGAGCTTTATTTTTTATTGGCTTGAACTGGTAATCGATACCAGTCCAACGAAGCCCAAGACAGATAGGTCAAGGGGAGAACTGCCAGCTTTCTTGCATCACATGTTCTCAACAAAGAGTTTTCGCTTTTTCATTACTCAGATTGGTATATCCTCAAATGCCCTGGACCCATTTTACCCCAAACGCCATAAAATGCATTCTCTATCAGCCAAGACACTTAAGCCTGCTGGTCGCTAAGAATGTCGGAGTCACCAGCATCGAGGATGGCCATGGTGGAGCAACGGAAGAGCTTACCGCAGGCGGTACCGAGCTCAATCTATAGGTGGACATGTAAGCCTATGAACCCTCCAAAGTCGGATGACTTCTTCTCTGGGTAGGCCACAAGAACTCAAGTTCTTGGGACCAAAGAAATGTTGTCAAGCAAGCCAACATTTCCGAGAAGGATCATGTTGCAGTTTCCCGCAACATGACGGTATTTGTAAAGAGACATAGCGATTTGGGACTTACGTTGTTTCCAGAGAAGTGGTGGATGGGGGCCTTGGACAGCATGCTGTAGTACTCGAGCTCAGACTTGCGGAGAGGAGGAGTGTTGCCAGCAATGATGATGAGCTTGGCCTTGCCAGATCGGAGACTCTTGAGGGTAGACTTGTAGCCAAGAGTGACTGCAAAATTGGTCAGTCCAAAGTTCGTTTTTGATTGTATCTCAGGACTCTGCGCATACCCTTTCCGGACTTCATAACAAGCGCCAACTTGGAGTTGATGCTGTTGGCATCCTTCTTGCTCTTCTTCTGGGGGGCCATTGTGACTGTTGGGCGACGGGTTGGCGTTTACTTGACGTTCGTTGATGGAAGCTGAATGTGTGAAGAAAAAGTTGCATGGGTTTTTGAAAGGCAAATGCGTGGAGCGCGCTAAGCCCGATACGCTCCTGCCGTGCAGAGCCCTAAGCCGACATTTACCCGCTGACCTCATTCGCTGACAAATTAGCAGACATTGCGAGAAAGGCTGTTTGGGAGATTCTTTGTGTGTTGCTCTGTTCTCTCCTCCACCAACACCATCAACCCGGATATCCATCAAACCTCCGACAAAATGGCGCGCCGTCCTGCTCGTTGCTACCGGTACTGCAAGAACAAGGTGCGTTTTTCTTTATTCGAATCATCTCCAGAAATATTGTGATTTTGACCTCGCTGGTTCATTTCCATGACGAAATGTCCAGTGCCTTGCTTCTGCGGGGTGGTCTTCCTGATTATGAATCACCAACTTTTGGAGATAGTATCATGCTGACTTCTCCTCCAGCCGTACCCCAAGTCTCGGTTCAACCGTGGTGTCCCCGACCCCAAGATCCGAATCTTCGATCTTGGCCGAAAGCGCGCCAATGTTGACGACTTCCCTCTCTGCATTCACCTCGTCTCCAACGAGTATGAGCAGCTGAGCTCCGAGGCCCTCGAGGCCGCCCGTATTTGCGCCAACAAGTACCTCGTCAAGAACACCGGTAAGGAGGGTTTCCACCTCCGAGTCCGCGCTCACCCCTTCCACGTCGTCCGTATCAACAAGATGTTGTCTTGTGCCGGTGCCGATAGACTGCAGACCGGTATGCGTGGTGCTTGGGGTAAGCCCAACGGCACTGTCGCCCGTGTCAACATTGGCCAGATTCTCATGAGCGTCCGCACTCGTGATGCCAGTATGTGTAATCCGTTTTGTAACTCTGGACCATCTTACTAATCAACTACCAGACCGTGCCATCGCCCTTGAGGCCCTCCGACGATCCCAGTACAAGTTCCCTGGCCGACAAAAGATCATTGTCTCCAAGAACTGGGGTTTCACCCCTCTCCGACGTGAGGAGTACCTCGACAAGAAGGCTGCTGGCCGTGTCAAGGTCGACGGTGCTTACGTCCAGTTCCTTTCCAACCACGGTTCTCTGGAGCGCAACATCCGCCGCTTCCCCGATGCCTTCAAGTCTGAGGCTTAAAGAAATGATGGACAGGATGGAATCTGGGTTTTCTGGCGTCAAAATGGCTTGTCAAATAAGGACCTCTCGAGACTTTACTAGTTGAAAGGTGCCGGTTAGGCAAATTGAAATCTTGCATTCAGAATTGTGTTCCTTCATCGTGCATCTCATGATTGATGATATCATGCAAAGAATTTCCGACTTTGACTACCTACTTAGTGTGATAGGTCTTATCTAAGCACCGGATGGGATTTTCAGAGATCTGTAACATTGAAATGTGCCTCTCAATTTCTAAGCCATGCACTTCTTGGCTTATCGTAGTCAGACAGTTGCTCATCGATCAGCTCAAGCCTGGCATTCCTCTCACGTTTGGTTTGGTGATTGGCGGGTCGTGTTGTCCGCATCCCCACTTGTACTCTCTGCCGACCATGGTGGTGTCCTCCCGCTCACCTTGGGGGAATCTTGATGCAGGAGGAATACTACCATTTCTCGATTCTTATTATATGTCATTTCAAGGTACTTGGGCTTTTGCATATAGAAGGCTGCACTTCAAGAGTGTCGGCAGAGACATGCAATGTCTTTGTTGGGGCAGTTTCGCAGTACGGCTACGCTTGTCTTGGGACCACATGACTTCACTTGGGTGATTTGTGACGCCATGAAGGTCACAGGTAGCGCACGCCTTTTTTCCTCAGTCTGACAGAAGACATCAGGGGTTATCGTTGGACGAGATGGAGCCCCCTTGGTTAAGACGAAGAAACATGAATCGTAAGGTTGTATGAGGTGAGGATTCTTTTACTCATCGCTCGGGGACCTCTTTGTTCTTTCTCGTGAAAACTAATCAGGTTCAGTTGTACCGAGTAGTGAGATACTTGATAGTCGGTGTCTATTGTGTGGCGCTGTTCCTTTAGGTCGGTTTTAGTAGCATCCATTAGCACAGTCAGATGCAGTATGAGATGAGAAGTGGCTGGCTAAAGCTGGCATTGGACAAATGGAATGGAGGCCCTGGGGGATCATGAAGGCACCTCACCTGCGGTTGTGTCACCTTGGGCGGGACTACGGGCAGACTAGCTCATAGGTACCTCAGATCTGTCTTTGATGGGTAGCAACTTATCACCCTGCATCTGATCTTGGCTGTGGATATGTGCCGGGCCCTTTTTCCTTCTCGAAGAATGTAACGATGGTTTAACCGTACGACTTCTTATTAGGCATATCAACTTATGGCTGCGGTTGAAATATCGGTCAGCACGGCATGAAGTGATAAGCAGGCCCGAAATGCCATCATGGATGTTTGTTCGGGCTTCGTCAACAAGATTGCTACGCCTGTCCACGTCAGAAGAGCCAGAGCTAGAATCAGGGTTGTACGTCTGTCTCAATGCGGTCTTGGGGTTGTCTTATCCATCCGCGTCTCGCGACTCATGCGGGTGGCCTCTGTTGAGTGGGAACGCATAGTCTTAAGGCGTCTTAACTCTTAACATATCGATACCCAGCATTATGCAGTGGTACTTTCTACCCGTGTTTCCGGGTACTGTACATGCTTGTTTCTCTGTGTCTTGTTGAGTTAAAAGGCAGCTGAGCTTCACTGGCTATGGCGGATGGATGGACAAGTGAACACGCGAGCGTCTTCCCCCCCACCCGCCGATCAACCCCCGACTATAGCGTCTAGATGACGCCCATGAGCGTAGCATCCCTCTAAGGTACAGATAACTGGCCTAGCTTCCTTTGGTGCAGTTCACTTTGCGCTGAGGTGCTTGACTGGCCCCTCCAAAGGTCCCATCTGCAATCCTCCCGCCTCTCTTCTCCCTATCTCTGTGATACTACAAACCCTTTCTTCCCCCAACATCTTGTTTTCAAATCTTCTTGTCTTTTTCTTCATACCTTCACCTTTTTTCACCCCTTGGACTGCTCGCGGTTGACGACCTCGAGCATCCAAGTCCTCTATTACTTGCTTTGTTCCGCTTTGCCGCATATCGCCTCCGCCAGCACCCCGACATAGGCGGATACAGTTATCTAGGGGGTCCACTTCCATCATCAACGCATCTTATCTTGTCCGCCATTTCCTTATCGGCGCCAACCTCGCAGCTTCGCGACAATTACAACGAGCGTAACAATCATGGCGTTTCACCAGCCGACTCGACAGTCGGTCCAACGCGTCGTTCGGGCTCCTGTCGACGAGCAAGAGATCCCCCGGAGAGAGGTGCCAATCACCCAAGAACGTGAACCAGAACAGTCGCAGACATGGGTGCTCTTCGCGCCTACTGATGTGACAACAACATCATATCTCACCGAAACGGACCACTCGCTGAAAACTCCTGGAAGATCACGAGTGGGAGATCTGGGCAGTTTGAACTCAGCTGCGAAATCGGAGGCTGAGTCACGCCAATCTGCCTCAGCATCTGGTCTTGATGAAGAGGATGATGCCGAGCTAGATAGTCTAGATGGCCACTTGCCTGGCTTTCGCTCAATATCTGCAGTGCAGTATCAGCCACAGGAAGAACAGCAGGGATCTGGGCCAGTGTTTCCCGGCCACGATGGTCTGGGATCCTTCCACCTTGACCAGCCCACCTTGGGGGCCGAAGCACAGGATCACATCTACCAATTCGAACGCTTCAATCCCAGACGGCAATATCAGCGAAGAGAGAGCTTTGATCTGCGGCAGCTCGATGTAGAGCATGACCAGGTTCATGAGGCAGAGAAGCGCCAAAGAATTGAAGCTTGGCGACTGGAACACAGTCGAGTACTGCTAGGTGAGATTCAGCGCGAGACAAGGAGGAGACGATTTTCGCAAGCATCTATTCAGAAACGCCCATCCTCCAATGTGCCTTCTGTCCCGTCGGCCCTTGCCTATGATGGAGAATCAGACAACATGACATGGCACGATGAGGATGCTATTGGAACATCATCGGATTCAGAAGGTTTCTTTTCCAAGGTCACCAGAAGATTCTTGCGAGATGTAGTTGGAATGGACGATCGATCGATTTCAGTGTTCCTGGGAGAAACGGTACCTGAGGATGATGAAGATCTATCGTCAACACCCCGCGCTTCCCAAACCTTGGCATGGGAGTCGCGACAGTTTGCCTCTAGAGAGGAATGGCAGCTGGACATGCTGGAAAGGATGTCGAGGGAGCTTGGTTCCCTTGTCAGCCATATTTCGCATCATCCTGGTGCATTCTCAACCTATACCCGAGTCCAGCAGATGCCACTTCCCTACGCTGGCCTTCCAATCATCCCGGAGTCAAACTCATCTCATTCCGCCACAGACAACATTCGACCAACAGAGCACGAACACGCGTCATTCCCACAATTCAAACCAACAATTCAGACATCATCACAGCCCATCAACATTCATGGTAGATCTGAACCTTCGGCCGAAGCAACGCAAATGTCACGACAAGACACTCCTATGAGTAACATGTTCACTCAAGAGGAATGGGAGAAGGATCTTGATATGAAGCTAGTGTTCAGATATCTACGCTCTCGTTTCATGCCACGAAGCAGCAATCCGCCCCCATCAACACCAGCTCACCTAGCTACGTCGAATAGTCAAGACACAGCCGCAAAGCTGGCTCGCGTCCGTCAACACCACCCGTTGGTTTCACGCATGCGACCTCCCGCCGAACGCCGAACGTTCAAAGCTACGACGCCCGGAAGTCCAGTGGCAATTCGGCATCCGAGTAGTTGCGCGAGTCAGAGCACCAGACGATCCGCCCGCCGTAGTAGTGTCTCATCTCGACATTACTGGGACATAGGTGGATCTCTGGGTACAGGTTCTGTAATTGCGTCTAACGGTCCGATGGGTAGCTGGGGCGAAGTGTGACGATAATTATGATGTATGTGAAGATGAAAGTGTGACAGAGGTTGACGCATGAGCTACGACGGGCGTATTACAACGGTCGCATCAGGAGTATATGAGCATTTGGCCAGTTACAGGTTAACTACATGATGTAAGTTTTAAACGACGGAAATCACCACTATTGAAAATTAGTCAAAGATAATGGTTGGAGTTTTTCTGGGACATGATAGAGTTTTATTTTATGATTTTACGGACTTGTCCTTGGGCAGGTCCTCAATACTCACTTTAAACCAAGAAATTATCCCTTCATTCTTTACAGGTAGATTGCATCCCATTGTCCTAGTTCAGATTCATTGTGATTTAATTTCCTTTGTTACTGACTATTCTGGTGTGTTGCACAGCCAGCCATTAATCGAGGCGAAGGGCCCAGTTATCGCCTCACTGAACGAGTCGAGATCAGAACGCAATGGGACATGATGATCACGTCAATCTTGGAAAGAAAAGTAACATAAGGAGAGGCTGAGAACCAATTGAATTTTCCGCCTCGTGTGACATTTGCCTCAATGAGGCATCTTTAGTTCTTTGCACGGGTTGTATTACTTTTGGTGAAAACAGCTCCAGCATGTACCTGAGTTCAGAGGGGTTCTTTGCAATTGGTGTAAGTCTTGAATTGTGTATCATTCACATGTAGTAACGGGCTTAGGACGGTTCTTCAATCAAAAGTTCTGACAATTATGACTCCTTCTCTTCAACACATACTATTCTTGATGCCTTACTACTGAACCTCTTCTTTTCAGAGAACGTTGTCCCACCGTTCATTTGACTCAACTTAGATCAACGGGGAGAAGAGGGAGGCGCCGTTCGCTCCCGTAGCAAGGCGGGACTCGTCCAGTGCGGAAGCACCCTATTGGTTAGAAAATCCTTATCTCGAGGCGCTTCCTTGTCCTTTTGTCACTTTTAGTGAGCGTGCACTGGCGTGAGCACTTAATTAGGCGGGGTAGAAAGAGAGGCAGCTCTGAAAGTGACTTGGCGAGGAGCGCGCTCTGAGACAAGTGGTGCCGCTTTAACAAGTTTCGTGTCTCCCTTGCATTTTAACCAAGAAGACGTTAGAGGCAGACATGAAGCTTCGTGTTCTTCAACGGTTGACGTTATTAAACCCTAAAAGACGATCTTGCTGGTGAAGATGAATTAACTTCCGTACTATGAACCTTGAAATCATTATTTTGCCCATAATTTGAGCGATTGAGCTGTGTTGAATGTGCTGTATTTCCGCTCTGTTTTCCACTGTAAAGGCAGCTATGATTACTTGCCTTTTATGGCAATAGTGCGTCAACAGGATTCGCGCGTGTCCACCGTCGAGGCGTGTCTTGCTGTGGGGGAATATGATTCCCTATCCCCTTCCCCTCTTGTCCTATCTCATCTCATGAACCACTCGAAAAGCAGTCGCCTTGTTCGCCCTGTTCCCTCCTCCATAGGCAGGCAGACATTTCGAGTCCCCTCCATCTCGTGCCTCGTGCTCTTGCGACTTTGCTTCTCGCCCACTCTCTCCCGTTCGCCTGCGATTTCTTGTCGTCTCCTGAGCCTCCATCGTATAAATTGCGCTGTTCCCTCCATCAGCGCTCTAGTGTTCTTCCCTCTCTGTTCGCGCTTTGGTCAGTCTCATCCATGCCTTGGGATTCTGTTCCATTTCCTCGCCCGGGTTTTATGGATTGCGCCTGGATATTTTTCAACCTCGACGACCTGGACAGCTCTTCTAATTGATCTTATAGTGCGATGAACTGAAATTAGGCGGCCGATTTGCCTGCGACCCTGTCCAGTTGGGCCTGGTTGCGGCCCTTGACACATCATCACGGCTGTCATCGACCAATTGCCATACCATATATATATATCTTACATAGCTTTGCCCCCCCCCAGACTTGGACCTCAATCCTCGAAGGCACCCGAGCCTATCTACACATTCGCTTTCGATCCCAACTTCGCGACATGAGCGCGTGTAGCTTCCAATGGCAACGACCCCGTTCGACCCGTCTCACTTCACTCCTAATGCCTTCGATATATACACAGATGCTGTCGCGGTAAGGGCGCCGACTCCCAGCTTGCCAGGAGGAGCTTGCGGTTTCGTGGACTTGAATCCTGGTGCCAATGGAGCCCGATGTGGATGCCGGAGGTTCTGGAGTCGTTGCCCAACTGGCAATCTTGTACCGGACCAAACCCAATGGTGTATGTGCAATCATCACGCCTGCTATCACGAGGAGGGATCTCGTGATGTCCAGCAGCCCGAGGTGGGTATACCAGGCCAGGAGAACGAAAGACCCAGGACCGGAAGAGAACCGTTAAGCCCCGTAGTGGACATTGCCATCAAGACGCCCCCTGTGATACCCGGAATGGATTTCGCGAGTTTCAATGCAGGAGCCTTTTCTTTCATCCAAAGGACACCAGACCAGAGATTACCGGACCAGAGAATATCCGCGGATACGGGCCCATTTCCAAGGATTTCTACCAGCCAAAACATCGGTGCTTCTGCATCAATCCCGGATACCTTGAGCTGGGGCGGCCTTCTTCAGTCACAGTCTTGCCCTTCTGCTATTCCACCAATACCGGCTCAGTGTTTGATTGCTTCTCAAACCGCATCGACAACCTCATCCGCCCACGCCAAATATCTCCGGCCGTTTGCAGGAAAGGGACTTCACACGCTCACTGGACTTGCAGCAGAGAGACCTCCGTCCCCAACTCAGGCCAATACCCAGGATGTTCCACCAACTTCTGTGCCTCAGAACCAGGCGCCACCAGCTGACTCTTTTACGTGGACTTCCCAGGACTACAAACCACCTGGCACTCCCCGCGCAAGCACACCAACCCAGCCTGAACCCCGAGCTCCAGCCTTCAATGCAGCTGTTTCGCGTCGCGCTTTCAAGAACCTATCTGACATTGTCAGCGGCCATGATCAGCGTTTAGATCGGCTGGAGACGGTCTCATTCACAGCAGCGGGACACGAGGAATGCCACGAAAAGCATGATCACGCCGACATTCGCATGACTGACTTAGAAAGTCGCGTTGAGGAAGTGGAGAAACTTGTGAATGATAACAAGAGCGTTCTTAACGACAGCAATAGCGTCACGTCTCGCCGTGGTGATGATGCCAGTGTGATATCGGCATCGACCAGCACTACGAGTCGGCCAACTCACTCACAGGAACTTTGGAGTCAGGTCCAATCTCTACAAGCACAGGTGGTGCAATTACAGTCGCTGATGCCGTCCCCGAATCACCCATTTGAGATCGAGGTCGTCTTTCTGCCCTTTCCCCTTAAAAAGGTATGGCAGGAGGCACAGCAGTTCAAGAACGAGCCACAAATCTCCAACGATGACTGGACGCAATTACCCATGACGCACAGCAGTGCAACTCTCCGGTCTGAGATGTCGCTCTATCCTGACTGGATGGTCTCAGATCAAGACACAAAATGGCTTCTGCCTAAAGCTTGCGCAGACAAAGGCGTTATTGATCGACGATTGCGCAGCCGTGGTCTAATCAAGACGATATCTGTCAAGGGCTCGGACGCTCGTAGCGTTACTATGGCTATGAACGCAGCATTCGGTCAACTCTTTCGCGAGATGAACATTTTCTCTCGTCCACAAACGACAGATCCTCGCTCATCAACATTTTTGGGGCTTCAATCCACCTGGGTCCCCCTTCGCAAAATTCATAAGGATTCACGATTACGTTTCCTCAGTCCTGCTGAGATGATGACTCCAGCTGTGTGGGATGTTCAGTTCCTGAGCCAAGTCATGATGAGAGCTTCTGAGCCTAGGTTGTTCGTAACTCATCCTGATGCCTACCTTCAGGACTTTCAGGCCTACGAAATGGGCTGGACGTGGCAGATGCTCAGGGAAATGAGTCCGGTCGCCCCTGATCCATCAGCCTCACTAGACGAAGGCAAACCGTATGAAGAGTGCTGGTCTTGGGTTGAGCAGCTTGATGAGCCACCGAGTGCAAGCAACTCCATGAACGTGCGACACGACAAGGCACCAACTTCATCATCACCATCGCAGACCTTTTACCCAGCTTTGCAGTCAATCAAATCTGCAAGCCCATCTATGACACGTGCTCAGTCACCGTTGCTCAGCAGACGGGGCTCTCGCCCGCCTCACATTAGGACCTCTTCAATGCCCATATCTGCTCCAGTACAAGCCTCACCTGCCCTCAGCAGACGCCGCGTGGCGTCATACGGACAGAGCCGTCGCTCCTCTCCAGCTCTGCATGCCAACTCCCAGTCAGCAATCATGAAGCGTCGCCGCACAAGATCACCTAGCCATCGTTTCACACCCAGATGGACTGCTTCACCGAGTCCAATGCCCCTCGGGATTCATGATCGTCAGCCAGCGCGTGGCACTACTCCCTTTGCCTATGCTACGCCGTACAGCAATGCCCCTCTCCAAGAACGATCTATTCGCGCAGGAAGTGCTGCTCCTGCTCCCGCCCAGGATGACTTCGATGATGACTCTGACTTTAACATCGAGATATACGAGAGCGGATCCGAAGACATGGAAGACGCTGAAAGCGTGAACGACATGGAGATTATCACACACAACCAAGCTCTCGTAGAGCAAGGTTCGCAGGGCTGGCAGCTTCCAGAAGATGAGCCGTGGCCTGGGATCGAGGACCAACGCGAGGCCTCAGATGGCGAAAACGTTGATCCTGACAGCAACGTCAGCAGCCAGCCTTCCGAGTATCCCAGTACACAAAATGCGTGGCCAGATAACAACGCGGCCGAGTTTCACATTCACGAAGATGATGATAACAGATCTTGAGGTTTTCGAAGTACGTTATATATGATTGCTGCCAAACAACAGGAAGGCAGCTCTATTTTCAACTCTCTGTACACATGCCCATCTCCACCCATGGTTGGCATTTTCATTGTTCTGTGTGTTTATAATTATATGCTTGGCGTTTTACAGGAAGGTTCCGGTTTACAAGGCGTTCCTGCAATCAAGGTTTAGGGGTGAATGGCGCTAGGGGGTAACAAGGGCGTACGATTATATGGGCTGGATGAGTCAATACTATTCAGATGAAGTTGGGTGTCCTCTGATTCTGGATATTGGAAGATTGTGCCTTGATAGCGGGAAAAGTTTGTAAATCTGGGAAGGATCTTTTGTACCACGATATCAGCCCACATCCTCCTCTTTGTCTGAGCTTGTTGAAGGATGTACCAAACAAGCGATGTATAATGTTCTATTTGAACCCATGGTCCTGCTTATGCTCTGCCTTGTGATGAGGGACGAGAAAGGGAAATGATTTCAAGAGATATATCCACTCAGTTACCGACTTCTCTCCGGGGTATATTCCAAGTCACCAATGTGAAGCGTCTCGTAGCTATATATCCCCATTTGGATTGTCTATAGGCCATTTAGCTCACAACCACAATCCCCATGGCCCGCTTCTGATATGGACCAAGCTGGGGTCAAGAGTCAAATTACCATAAGAGGAAATAATTAGAGAGGTTAAGTCAACTTTACCTTCGATATCCAACTCTCTCTCCTCTCCCAAGCGTCTTTCCACCACCCCACGTTGTGCTATGGACTGTTTGACCTCTCGTCTTGTCTCGTCCCACTGACGTGTTAGCGCGGTTAAGCCGAAAATGGCAGCAATTGGGCAGAGTAATGAGTTGCAAGATTTAACGTTGTAGTTAGCGTTGATCAAGTACAAGAACAGTACAACATGGGTTAAACGGCCAATGCGTTGTATCATGACTCTATTTCACCGTTTACAGTGAGACAAAGTTGTCTAGGGTACCCAGTAATGCCTCGTGAACCTTGAAAGTCACCGCCTAATAATCGCCTGGGGCCCCAATCAATCGATGCCCAAAAAACGACAGTGCCATCACCAGGTTCTGTTTCTGTCCCTGTGTGGGCGGCATCAAATTTTTTACCCGCTAAAAGCCATTGGATCCAATGGCTGTATCTCCACTAATATTTACGACCGGGAGCTCTTGCATTCGCAGGCGCGGACGCGGGTACCTGTACAACCGTGTACAGAAGCAGGAATGGAGGCGGATGCGGATGCACCTTTTGAAAAAGTCAAGACTCCCGCCTTTTTCTTCACCTCCACGAAACATCACCACTTCCACCTTCGGCTCGTCGCTTGCATTTACGTCACGTCGGACTTTTTCTTCTTTCTACTCTTCTAACTGCAAAATGTCTTCCGAGGAGATCACCCACCCTACCATCAAGGGTATGTTTTTCTTGCTGTTCATGTTATCTTTTTTTTTTACTGCCCCGCGTTATCCTGCCCCTCTCTCATGATGATCATCATCATGCACATGTCTGGTCACTCAATTCGTCGCGGTTTCTCCTTAAAATGAAGCCTATGACCTGATGATTGGTTCTCATAAGAGTTGGAGCTCAAATTCTTGAGCTTATCGCTACATAATGGCGACAGCCTCAGCTCTTCAATCTACGCTTCCCCTCTATACACCAAGATCTTCGCATACACTCCAATTCCCTCAGAGTTTTCAATTCTTGTCGGCAAAAGCTAACTTTCTCTTCAGATGGCTGGTTCCGAGAGATCTCGGACATGTGGCCCGGTAGGCACATATAATCCATTCAGAAAACGGCCTTCAATTCTTACTCTCCCCAATAGGCCATGCCATGACCCTCCGCGTCGAGAAGGTCCTCGTTCACGAGAAGAGCAAGTACCAGGATGTCCTCATCTTCAAGTCCACCGACTTCGGCAACGTTCTGGTTCTCGACAACGTTATCCAGTGCACCGAGCGTGACGAGTTCTCCTACCAGGAGATGATCGCCCACCTCGCCCTCAACTCCCACCCCAACCCCAAGAAGGTTCTTGTCATTGGCGGTGGTGATGGCGGTGTTCTCCGTGAGATCGTCAAGCACGACTGTGTTGAGGAGGCCACCCTCTGCGACATCGACGAGGCTGTTGTCCGCCTCTCCAAGGAGCACCTCCCCTCCATGGCCTGCGGTTTCGACCACCCCAAGTCCAAGACCCACATTGGCGATGGCTTCAAGTTCCTCAACGACTACAAGAACGAGTTCGACGTCATCATCACCGACTCCTCCGATCCCGATGGTCCCGCCGAGGCTCTCTTCCAGAAGAGCTACTTCCAGCTCCTCCACGACGCTCTCCGCGAGGGAGGCGTCATTACTACTCAAGGTTGTATGTTCCCTATTTTCTTGAGGAGAGTAACTGGCGTCCCTAGGAACGGCAGAATCGGGGAACCCTCCCGGATCAAAGTTGATCGCTGTGGCTGGGATCTCCCTCGATGGGTACATTTTGGTGCCGCTTCCCTCCTAGGGGCTCCCAGAAGCTAGTGCTGCTTTCCCAGCTCTGCTTCCGGTAGTCCCGCGATAGCATGCATTTCGTTTGTTGGTTAACGTGTGCCGCGTTCGTCCGTTCAGTTCTGCTGTTCCTGATCCGCCATGTTATTGTAGTATTGCATAGTAGTTTCTCCTGGGACTACACTAACTCGTTAACTCGCTCACAGCCGAGAGCCCCTGGCTTCACCTCCCCCTCATCACCCGCCTCAAGAAGGACTGCCAGGCTATCTTCCCCGTCGCCGAGTATGCCTACACCACCATCCCTACCTACCCCTCCGGTCAGATTGGCTTCATGGTCTGCTCCAAGGACCCCAAGGCCGATGTCAAGACACCTCTCCGATCCTGGACCAAGGAGGAGGAGGACGCCAAGTGCCGATACTACTCTGCTGAGATCCACAAGGCCAGCTTCGTCCTTCCCAAGTTCGCCCAGAAGGCTCTTGAGTAAAGCCGTTTACCATGTTTAGGATCTTTGGGTAGGATGTCTGGCTACTTTTATGAGTTTACGCAGGATAGGGATCAACGGAGATATAAAAAGATGACCAAGGTGGTCACGAATAGGTTAACACGGACGCAAAGGTATATGTGTTCAAAAAGGAAAAGACTCTGGCGTTTTACTGCAAATCGAGTCATAAAATAAAGGATTTTGGTCCCTCGCTCAATATATTCTCCGTCATTGTCCCGTGACGTATTTCAATCTGAGCTCTTATGTGCTGCTTAAAGGGGTAGTAGTCTTAAGACTCAAGGTTCCTCGAACCGGATCTTTCCCTCGCTTACATCAGGGTATACATCAAACCTTCGTTGAGTGTCTAATGGGATGTTCTTTCTCGCTTCGGTAATCTTCTCAGGGTCGAGTTCCCAGTCGACAGTGGTCTCCTTCTCGTCTGCTTCGACCTGAACCTGGGCCATTGGGTCGGCGACAAGACTGTGGCCGTAAGCAGGATAGCCCGTTTCAGCACGCGCGGGACTGCAGAGAGCTACATAGAGCTGGTTATCAGCAGCTCGAGCTCTACCAAGCAATTGCCAGTGAAGAGGGCCGGTTGTGGTGTTGAAAGCGCCAGGATAGATAAGGGCAAAGGCACCCTTTCGAGCCGCAATGGTGGCTAGTTCAGGGAAGCGAACATCGTAACAGATAGCAACAGCAATCTTGCCGTACTCAGGAAGATCAACAAGTGTCACCTTGTTACCAGGACTCAGAATATCTGACTCGCGGAATGTGATCTTGCCAGGGATGTCGATATCAAAGAGATGCACCTTGCGGTGTGTACCCAACAAGGCACCGTCGGGTCCAAAGATGAGAGTTGTGTTATAGTACTTCTTGGTATCCGGGCTGTATTCTGGAATTGACCCACCGACGAGGTAGACTTTGTTATCAGCAGCCATTGCAGAGAGTGCGTGATAAGAGGGCGCAGCATCGTTAGATGGCGGACTAGGTTGTAGAGTCTCCGCGTACTGAGGGAAGTGATCTGTTCCATAAGGCGAGTTGAAGCATTCCGGCAGAACAACAATCTTTGCTCCCGAAGAAGCTGCTCGGGCGACGTGTGAGGCTGCACTATCGAGGTTGGCCTTCTTGTCAGAGCCAGAGGCGAGTTGAATGAGAGATAGCTTGACGCGCTGCTTAAGAACTGGTTCAGTGATAGACGACATCTTGCGGATGACGGAGGGGCTGCTTCGTTGGAATAGTGAGAACGGTGATACTGAGGTCGTCAAAGATCGAGATGTTAGTGCGAGTCGACTAAGGACAGTTCGCATCGTTTATGAGTACAATCAGCAAATTTATCAAGATGGCAAAAAGATATGGAAACGTTGGTGAGGGTTGGTTGCCGGCATCGGGGTCCGAGTGATGTGATCCAATGGAAGTGGGGGTGGGGTTCATTACGAAATAGTAAAGAGCTCTTCGGTATGACGCGGGGCAAGAGGGGGAGATGCTATTCGTCAAAAGTTGTATCAATGAATGAGTTGACCAAGAAACAATCATTGAATAGCCTACAGTTATCACGATAATTTGAGAAATTATTTAGGGGAACTGCAATGCTACTCAAGATAAGGAGATATTCTTGAGTTACACAGAACCTCATACGAATTACTCAACAGTTGACGACCCTGGCAAATCCGTTGAATCCCAGGCGCCCTGGGCTTGATGTCGAGTATACGAGTTTAAAAAACAGATCGGCACAACTACAAATGTCATATTTCGAGCAAAGTTCATTTCTTAAGGAGTGAGAATAGCTGCCAATTGTTGCTCCTGTAGCAGCTCAGCTTCATCCTTCAAACCAAAGATCAGAGTAAATCAAGTCAAGCCTCAAAACGAGTGACACCAGACAAAGGCCAGCCATAAACAAAAGCCCTCCATAGATAGATATCCACACCAATAAAAGCAAATCACATGGTATCTCAAACGATTGAGTGTGCACACTTGTATGTAGCCTGATACGGCTGTCCCCTCTTATACATGTCCTGAAAAACATTCCTTAGCAAGACTGACCATAGTCTGCCATGGGGTAAAGTGATCAAGAACGGCGACCATAGACACTGAAACCACTTGAGCCTCCGTGAGAACGGTCATGCTGGCCACCTCTAGACGGAGGAGGTGGTGGAGGAGTGGTGCCTCCTTGGACCTGGGGAGGGGAGGATCCTGTAGCGAGATAGCTGTAGGAAACTCGACGAAGTTTGGTTCCATGACAGGCCTGGCATAAACCACTGCTTCAGAGTCAGTAAAGCTGAGATACAATGGAGTATAGCCAACATACGACCCACGCTGGAAGGATCCAGCACATAGATCACAGGTAATCCAAGTCATGCCTTCATCATCAAAGACATAGGAGGATAAAGAAGAAGCCATGGTAAGCGATGTTAGGAGTTGTTGTTTGTGGTGTTTGAGTTTGATAGTCAGTTGAGTTTCTTATTTTCCCAAATCTTCCATCGCAACATCAGGAAGGCCCATCTATATATATAGTCTCAACCTAGAGAGCATCAGCTTCGGCCATAGTATATATCAGACAGCCAATGCGACAGAGGCCATGTTCATTGTTCAGAACGGCCACCAACACACCGCCTCACAAACAGTACGAAGGCGTGAATTGACATGGAGCGTCATATCATGTCTGTCAGAGTTGGTAGCTGTTGTCAAGATGCCGGCTGCAACCGGGTCTTGTGATGGCGATCGGGTCAAGGATGCTTGGTTGCCTTAATCGGGCTCGAATCCTTAGACAATATGTTTCGTGCCCGAACTCAACGGCGCTCATCTGAGCCAGGATGCAAATTCACATATCTGGGGTCCTGGGTTTGGGCCTCATTTCCAGACGCACATCCCTACACCAGCTCCTGTCGGCCCCGAACTACAGCACAAACTTGGCCGAATAGCTGCGCTTTGTGGCTTCTGCACTTCATCCAACTCTCCTTCGGTCTGTACCAAGAGCGCCTCCTGGACCGCGTCGTCGGTGCTTATATGGAGGTAAAATGCCTCGAAATGTTGACCGGTTGCGGAGGCGTCCGGCAAATCACAATCCATGCTGACCAGCTCTGACGGCTTGCTGCATGATCGCAAGGTTGTGCCTCATACCCCGAGCTTTTGCGACGAACCAGGTTCGGCGGACTCTGTGACTTCGGCTGAACTCATGCAGCTTCGCGGGTATTAAAAGACGCCATTTCTCAAATAGCTGTGCTATTGCGTGCATGCCTAAGTAGTTGCAGCAGCCATCATATTACTTGCCCAACACCCTTAACAGAAGCTGGAAATTCTGGAAAGCGCTCATCTGGTGGGTGTCACATATTAACTCTGAGCGACAGACCGATCGCGTCTCGTGAAGAGTCAGCTAGTAGTAGCCTTGCTTGAGAAGGGACGCAGAAGGCGATATATTCGCATCACCTGAGATCTTGATACCACGCTGGTGTATAGTGCAGGTATATGAAACCGAGATTCTGAGAGAATCCTAGTCTTGGCCATTATGCTGTGCCCATCCTGTCTCTTATCCGGTGCAACCTCCCGATGAGCGTCGGGCCTCTCCAACTGGCATAGCTCACCAGTTGACCGACTTTCCTGATGGCAGCCGCGTTTGTCGTTATTTGCTGCATCAAGTGAGCCCAAAGGTTGTCCCAGAGACAGAACCAAGTACACGAAGCCACGACATCGTCGTCGACATGCCACTCTTGTACGCCCATCAATAACCTGACCGGTCAAAAGACATATGTTATCCATCGGTCAAGCCAAGACTGGAAATAAGGAAGGAAACAGTAAGCTTGCTGTGATCTTTCGATACGCAAAGTCATGCACCTCTTCGTTAGCTCTGCCTTTGTGTTACCCCCAACTACTTCAACCCTTCTCTGTTGAGCCTACAGGTGTCTGTCCACCAACGCTTTGTAATCGAAAAAGTCATGGCCAACAGAAGACTCAACCAATCTTGGCTGTCTCATCGATGGATGCCGTCTCTTGCCTTGGCTCGGCTTAAGATCTTGCCTGGACGAGACTATTCACAGTCTGACCACCCAATCCATCCCGCATCGTTGCCAATGGTTGATAACGGGTACATCATCCATTGCTAAGGAAAACAATGGTCAAGATAACAAGGTCGGAGATGTTAAGCCTGGGGTTGTTGCACAGATGGCCTTGCAGGCACCTTTGCCAATTGAATAAGATACTTCTTATCCTGAGCCTCAAGCCATGCACATTCACCGTGGGATGCTTATTCGTGCTTGATGACGTCTGAGCTCATCAAAAGACTGTCAGATGACCTCGATGCGGGAGACTTTTCGGTCACCAATCAGAGAAGGTACGCAGTGGCTCGAAATGTAGTTTTTCTTATCTCTGATAGTATCTATCATTGTATCTCAGCCCCAAGCTCGGAGATGTATTGATTCAGAGAACATGAAAGTCAGCTGAACCATACCAGCATTCGGCCCTCGCTCATATTGAGAAGGGGGTGGAGCCGTCAGGGGCTATCAGCCAGATTCCGTTCAGTTTTGGAAGTCTGCAGTCAGCCCCAACGAACCTGATGATTCAAGTATGATGAAAGTGAAGAGAAAGAAATTCCTCCTGTTTTGAGGGTCACGTAGGATATGCCGTGTATGTCTCAAACCTTCCGAAGGTCTCGATGTCAACAGGCCGTATTGAACCTCCAACGGCGTCACACGACAGTTGGACCTGCATCGGTGATGTTTTCGTGAAATGATCTGATAATATATTCAGAGTCGGTTTGAAATTGACGCAGGCAAGGGGTGCCTTTCTTTGCCTTTGACATTGTGCAATAACTCACAGCTGGTGCACCCGGATATACAACTTGGTGTCAATATGAGATAGTGATTCCGTAGACATACACTTGCTGCTCAGTAGACGGTTACTGCACTTGCAGCTACTCTAGCATCAGACTCCCGTCACTTCCTTCAACATAACGCCCACTTTCCTGTAGCTGTGTTACAACGGCCCGACCACGCGAGAATGACAAGTTGACGTGACCGAAAATGGTTGGGTCAATCATATCATCTGCCATGCCAGGAGCTGTTGTTGATGCAAATGCTGTATGCGGTGGGCAGGCGGTGGTGCTGAACGAGCTGCAGAGACGGGTGATGGCATGGGCGAAACCACGATGAGCCTGTGCGACCGGTTACACAAGCCAAGCTCGTCGCACGAATGACGCCCTTTCTTGACAATGTGTGTCTCGTAGCAACCTGGCGAGGTTCTGCTAGAAATTTCTGGCCTTTTCGGACTTTCGGCTGAACTTGGTCTGCATGATCTTTGTGGTATGCACTTGCAAGTGTCCACGTTGTGGCATAATAGTTCACAAACGCTGCCACGGGTCAAGCTGAAAGCACGGAGAGAACATCGTGGCAATATTCGATGTATTCTTTAGTGATTGAGAATCAACTTTGCTGTTGATGTTCATGTCAGAACCAGTTGTTCAAGTTGGGTCTGGAAGGAGGATGCGACGTTGCGATGTGTGAAGTCTAGTATCGTTTAAATGCATAGCTTGGTTGTTGCATATCGTCTCCATGCGCGTCGTTCTTCGCGGTGGAGAGGAGGCCTTGGAGTAGGGAATTAGAGCTTGGGATCTTAATGAATCCTTGGTTTCTCGAACTTCCTTGACAAAAAAGTCCTGGGATAATTATCAAGACCATGAGCTGAGCTTACGCGACTGATTTTCCGCCTTCAAAATGTCTGTTATTCTCTGCACAGGTAAATGCGACTTCTATCACCAAAATCCTCCAGCACAAGCTAACCCACATCGCAGCTGGCTATGACCACACTATCAGGTGCGATCCGATGCGCTTGTCGACTGGTAATCGCAAATGGCTGACATGCAGCTTCTAGATTCTGGGAGGCCTTGTCGGGTATCTGTTCACGCACGATTCAACACCCTGACTCCCAGGTGAACCGTCTCTGCATCTCCCCCGACAAGCGATACCTTGCCGCCGCTGGCCATCATACCGTCAAACTGTACGACATTAAGTCTACGAATCCTAACCCATTGTTGACGTTCGAGGGCCACACCGGGAATATCACAGGTGTCGCGTTTCACTGTGAAGGGAAATGGATGGTAACTAGCTCCGAGGACGGGACCGTCAAGATCTGGGAGACACGGACCGGGTCGATTCAGCGAAGCTACAACCATGGCTGTCCAGCCAACGACGTGGTGATTCACCCCAACCAGGGTGAGATCATCAGCTGCGATAGGTCTGGAAGTGTCAGGGTGTGGGATCTGGCTGAGAACAACTGTTCCCATGAGCTCATCCCGGAAGAGGACGTCTCAGTCTCCAGCGTTACTGTCGCTAGTGATGGGTCCTTGCTATGCGCTGCGAACAATGCTGTAAGCAACAATCAGAGGTGCTGGAAATCAATCTCTAACCATTTCGCTAGGGCAACGTATTCGTGTGGAATCTTATTCAGAGCTTTGATCGCACACAATTAGTTCCAGTAACGCACTTCAATGCCCACAAGGAATACATCACCCGTATTCTTCTATCCCCAGACGTCAAGAAACTCGCCACTTGTAGTGCAGACCACACAGCCAAGATATGGGAGGTGAAGAACATCGAACCAAGCACAGATCTGGAACCCAAGCCGTATCCTTTAGAAGCCACTCTTACCGGGCACCAGCGCTGGGTCTGGGATTGTGCCTTCAGTGCCGATTCTGCATACCTGGTCACTGCTTGCTCCGATCACTATGCGAGATTGTGGGAATTGCACAGCCAGCAGATTATCCGACAGTACAACGGACATCACAGAGGGGCTGTCTGCGTTGCCTTGAACGATTATTCAGAAACACGATAAAGGGGTTATATGGGGCACGGTATATCACTAGATTCATGCCAGATTGGCGGGAGAATGGCGTTGGTACGATATTTTCAACAAGGTTCGGATATTACGGTTTGAGAATTGGAGCTTCGATACGGACATGTGGCCTAGATAGTAAAATGCATCCATTTGTCAACAGGAATCACATTTTTGTAAGCCTCTAGAGCATGACATCAAGTATGCGGCACTGACGAGGCAAGAATGCTGGCCAAATCAAATATGGAATGATTAAACAGATCTTAAAAGGGGGTCTAATCTATTGACAATCTCAATTGTTCATATCTAAGTTATGCCGCTGGTGAATTCCAGGGCCTTCCAGGCATTTGCGTAGGTATCAAGGTCGCTAGCTAGACATGGGCAGCCTGAGAGATTTTAGAAGTCCTCCTTGTCAAGGCGCTCCTGGGCATTCTGCTTGGCCTCTTCGGAGACATTGGGATTGTTCAGGGTACTATTGCTATCAGCCGGAAGTCAAATCCAAGAGACGTTGAAACTTACGCCTTGAGACCACCAGCAACATTTCCAGGGTTCTTCTCCTTATTGTCCTCAGCGCCAGTGACTGTAAGGTTTCAGAATAGGACTTATACTGGGACGCATGGAGCTTACCGTCACCACCGTTGAACTCGTTCTCGAGAACCTGACGGGAGTTCTCCTTGGCCTCCTCGGAGGTGTTGGGGTTGTTGATAGTAGCCTTGTGGCCGCCGGCAACTTGAGCATCAGTCATTTTGAAGGAAGTGTGTGGTGAAATTGGTAAAGAGTAGGAGTTTTTGTGGTAGCTATTGCTTGAGAAGTGTCGATGTGTTGATGAGAACTGGTGAGTTGGTAGCGGACAGCAGGACCTTCTTATACCTGTTTCTCAGTCATTGTTTGACCTCTCATCGCCGATCCCAGAGTTGAAGTCAACTTTAAAACATCAAAGATACTTTCATTGACGCAATTGATAAGCCGGGGTATTATCCAGCCTCCTCTTACGACAACATTGCTGTCGGCAAGCTGCTTTCTCACAAGGAAGCTTGCATATTGACATAGTACCCGACGGGATTGTTTGCTTTTGTTGAGGAATAATGCGGATACGGCTTGTTGCGTGGTGACGTGTAGGGTTGCCCCTGAGCAAGTGTCTCGTCACGGACAACCGCTCGATCATGGTGTTCAAGCGTGATTAGTGACATTCCGGCATATCAGAGATCTCAATTGGGAACATCACAGGAAAAGCCTGTAGGTATGCTATTGGGTCGATCGTTTGTAAAGTCCGATCTTGTTTAATGGTCTCCTTACAGATCATCCCCGATTATGCATTATAAGTGTTTAGTCTAGATCAATGCCATTGCAGACGAAGTTCGAAAGGGCAATTTGTTGGTTGAGATCAACAACAACACCACAACTATAACGTTCCTAGGCAAAGCTGTCATGACGCATACTTCATATTCGTGAGGCACTTATAGCTAATTTCAACAAACATTCCATAAAATCACGGCCACTGGTCTAAGTGAGGACTCCGAAGCAAACAAAGATGAACAGACGGTCTGCGCCAGTTAATGAATCATGAACGCGGATAATGACATCAGAGCGTGTTGCAAATATAGGACCGATCACGAGGAATGCGCGAGATCCCGTGAAATACTGGAGAATGGAAACGACACGTCAGGAAGCGAGTGGAAAATGAGAAAAGGGGGTTGGATATTCGATGTTTGGATTTGCTCCGAGCTTGGTTCACGGTGATTGGATCAACTGATAGATTTTGACTGACCACTGAATCTCTACCAAACTTGAACTCTCAAAGCATTGGCGAGGAACAACCTTGAATAGAAACATGTCTAAGATTCATGAATCCAATCGCAATCTGACAATGTCCTGTAAGCAAGATCAACTTAACTGATATATCAATTCTGTCATTTGTCATGTGATTGGTCAAGGGTAGGTTGATCGTCAGAAACTCTGCATGATCGGCAAGCTGAGACGTTGGGTATGATTCGGACAATTCCGAAGTAAATATATCGAACAGTGTCTGTATGAATGGAAAATTTCAACCGGCGCTGGCCGACTTATCTGCATATGCGGTCAAGTCGAAGCCGACATATGGATTGACGATCACTTAATCCTGTCTTGTGTGTCGTTGAGCTTGATGATAGTCCCGAGACCGAAGAGCCAATCACGGAGCGTACCAGCTTTCTAGGTCGATCCAAAACTTAGACGAAACCACTGCAAAGACACTAACTGGCTCTAGCATATAGCTGATCCGTCCTCATGGGACAGCGAGACATGTTATGTCGATCCATCTGGATATGACAAGTGGCTCATCGGCGTGTCCGCGGTAAAAGGAGCGAATCAAACCCAATGGTCCTCCACTGAGCGGCTCTTGGCAGTGCGTCTATCGATATCCCTCATCATCGGAACTGGGTCTCTCCCTACAGGGCCTATGCTGATCACAAGGAGGTAGGGAGGCCAACCACGGGCCTCATGTCCAACATCCCGATGACGTCGCATCAGAACTTTAAGTCCCCATGTCCAGCTGAACAGGGATCATCGCCAAGAAGCCCCGAGTGACCGGGACGAGATGTGGGCTACTCCTAGCAAGCGGTGACAGCATCTCGCACCAAGAAGAATAAGCGATGTGTCTGTGTGAGAAAAAGATGTCCATGATGGATGGTCGGGTCGCTTGTCAGCGCGGGAATGCGGCTAAAAGCACTGACCATGCGGGGAGCCAGAAAGCGCCACACTAGCTGGCCCAAGCCCCCTGGAACCCATCAACAGCCCCCTGTAAGGATAGCGTCCTTAGTGGACAGAATTTCCCTAGGGCGAGGCTGAGTTCATGACCCGCCAGCCACGTTGACGCCTTAACCTCCAGTAATATTTTTAGAACGCACTTCTCCTGCGAGATTCTGCCCTTGGTTCAATCTCAACCTCCACACAACCATCACAGCCCGACGACTAATAGGCCTCGTGGACTAGTATCAGCCCTTTCTTGACGAACGCACGAGCCTCATGTTCCCTGGTCTACGTTCACACCTCTCCTTGATCCCTTGACATTGAAAATCTAGAACGCAGGGGAAGCTTGCGTTGCATCATCATCATCACCATCATGGCATCTGCAGACGAGAAGCCACCAGTCTTCAATTACATCCTCAGCTTCGTTCTTGTCGGCCTCGCGTGGGGCTTCACAACCCCTTTCATCCGTCGTGCCGCTCAATCACATAATCCACCTACGCATCCGGTGCTCGAGAGCCCATCAGTTCAATCTAGCTGGCTGAAGTCAAAGTTATACGGAGCTTCCTTTGCGGTCATTGACCTTTTGAAGAATCCTCGTTACGCAATCCCATTGGTTCTTAATCTTACGGGAAGCATCTGGTTCTTCTTGCTCATTGGACAGGCTGGTAAGTTGTGCTTTCTTAACTCGCCTGTCAAAGGTTGTCAGGGGGTGTCGATCGCGGATAGTCTAGTGAATCTTTGCCACGCCGAGGTGTTAGTTACTAATGACGGCAATCAGAATTGAGCTTGACCGTGCCCATTGTAAACACTTTGGCGTTCCTCTTTACCGTCCTGGGTGATTGGTACGTTGATGGTAAAGTGATCAGTAAAGGTGAGTTGGTGTTCTTCCATAGCTCTTTGTGTATTGACCATTTTAGATACTGCGGTTGGAATGGCTCTTATGTTGGTAGGAATTGGTTTGTGTGTTAAGAGCAAGCGTTGATAGACTAGATTACACGCAATTGAACGTCAATGATTTTGTATTCAATAAATGCTTTGTTCGGATTGGTTACCAAACAATGGGAGCAACATGCATGGGAGACTCCACTTCGGAAGGACTTATTTGGTGAAATATAAACCACAATCATGGGTGAGGCATATAAGTCATGAAGTGAAGAGAAAATTATCAAAGAATGCAGGATGCAGGAGAAGAGGTAGAGTAAATAGTCATGTTATTGTTCTGCTCCAGGCAGTTCATGGAGCCCAGCCCCGTTCTCCTAATCAAGGTCCTACAAGACCCAGGAGATGCTCTCCATCTATCTCAAAGTGTGCCCAAGCAACACAAATCTGTATCGTTTACATCCAGTAAAACAAACCATGACTCATCAAGTCATGAAGAAAATATAACAAACATGTTTATCCTTTGCAAAATCACAACCCCAAACCTCAACTCTCCCCCTTAAATATCCGGTCGTCAAGGGTATTCGTTAAAGAATCGTATGCGTCAAAGAAGTAGTAGGAAGAAAGTTTTCATGATTAGCGTAGACGTCGTTCGCTTGCTTTTGGTTCTCTTCGTTTCGTCTCTCGTTCATCACAACCGTTGGTCCTGGGGGTATCTTAGATCGTACGTGGTAGCTTCGTCGTTTCTGGTTCCCTGGCGTATCGTTCACCGGCGTGCTCGGAGCCAGCGGAGCACGCTTCGGAGACTGGGATCTTCTGCCGTCCAGCGGCCCATTCCTTCATCCGAGGCCTTGAGCTCGGCGTAGATTACTTCGTCGGCGATGGCTGAGAGCTCCTGTAGCAAGGGTTAGTCTGGGATGGCTTAGAGCATTGGAGGTTATCGTACCGCTCGCAGTTGACGATCGCATGCTCGAAGTTGAGACTGGTTGCTCGAGTTTGGTACGCCGCCCTGCAGCACCTGTTTTCTGTATTCAACCCATCGTTGAGCCGCCGCTTGTCGAAGGTAAATCTTCTGTCCCTCGTGTCGTCTCGCGTACGCGTCCAGGAGAACCCTTTGAGGTGTTAGTGATGTTGACCCGAGTCCCTGTCTAGCAAACTTGATGACCTACTGTTTAAGCTCGGCCTTCACCTGCTCTTGCTCTCCACCAGGGGGAGTTGGTACGCTGGTGTCTGCACCACATTCCAGAATGTGTTGTCCATCCAGCGCACATTGTCGAAGGGCAGCCCATCCTTCGGTGTAATAGTCTGCAGTGTCCTCAGGGTCGACAGGAGCAGCAGCTATGTAGTATTGCAGTGTTCGGAAATCAGAGAGAACTTCAGCAACTCGCATTGTGCGGAACTCGTTTACTGTAGCAGATAACAAGTTCACGTGTCAGTGTCTCCGAGTCTTTAAGGGGGGCTGTGGTGATGCAAAGATGCCAATTGACCACTGTAGGTAGTTGCCAAGCTGGCCAGGTATGACTTACATCCGTCCATTATTTCTTAGTCTTTAGTTGGAATTGCTTTCGAAAGGTCAAGGTGTTCAGACTCGCTGGGACACGAAGACAACAAGGCCAAAAATGGAAGAAGAGTTAGGAAATAGACTCGGGATGTAATCGAACCAAAGCAAAATCGATTTGAATTGTAAAATAGTCGGTGATGAAAAAGTAGACGAAAATGGTAGGTAAGGAAATATTATAAGAGCTTTGTCATGTCGATCACTTGGTAACAGTTGAGAGAAGCCGGTTCTTCAATGCTTGCTTGATTGATTGACTGAACAATCGAAACAAGCAGCAGAACCGGGCATCCTTTTTGTATTGTATTATCGTGATGGTTGTCGAAGGCCTCCCAGATACTCCATCGAGAAACTAGAAACAGACAGACACAGACAACAAGAAGAGTTCCAAGAAGCTCTTGCTCCAGAAAAGTCTCCATCTAGTCTAACTTGAGTCTACAGCTCGACCTAAGCTTGCCAAAGGCATGCCATGCTCCACCAACGGGAAGCGAACGGCTACTAGGTCCAAGGGGGGATACCACCCGACATCAAGCACCCCCCTCTCTCTTCCTAGTCGAAGAGCCCCTACAGCACACATGAGAGGCTCGGCAATTAAAGCCAGCCTTCTGAGACAGAATCCTGGGCCACCAGTGAGAGAGTCGAGATGTGCCTCCACTCAGGACGACCCTTTGCAAGCGCATGTTCAAGTGCAAGCTCAAAAACATCGACGACCCCGGACCAGCTGGTGGCAAACCATCATACTATCGAATGGAACCCAAGCACAAGGCCAAAGCCTTACCCTCAGCCCTACTCCTTACCCTGTCCTGCCCCTGGATATATGCAGAGTACTGCAGGGCCCGGAGAGTAAAGAGCCCCATGTAGGCAGGTACTGTAGTGTAGTGTGTATGTGTGTGGCACGTCATGAGCATGGCATGGCATGGCATGGCATGGTGTTGAGGGTGAGGATGAAATCAATGGGGGTGTGTCCAGCCACATCCCGGTTTTTCTCTCCCGATAGGGTCGAGCATCCGTGATGTTCTGCTTGAGAGGCGTCAAAGAGGCGTTTCTCTTTCTTCTCGGCTCGGTTTGTAGTTTAAGCACGATACCGTATTCCGTCTTTAAACAGAGCGGCGTGGGTCAAGACTCAAGCCATTGCGAATTTCACATATCTTGGGTTTTCCGACGGACAAAAACATCCTAAAAAGCATGCTTGTCCGAGCAAAACGAAGTAAAAATACACCGGGTATGTTAACGTTATACGCTAGGAAACGTACGTGCAGTCACTTTTCCTGCAGGGGTGGGTGTGGTTGTCAGAAACAAGTCTCCGCAGAGAGAGATGCTAGGCTTGAGATACTGTACAATACCTGCCCTTGCGTGTAGAGCAAAGAGACGGTCAAAGTATTTGATGGTTAATTACCTAGTTGTGAGAGAAAAAAAGATGTGTAGGTTGTTGAATAGCGCAGGTGGATGTGGTGGGTTGGCGCCGGCTCAGCTACCTGGCTACCCATGAGCCACTCACTAGTTGTTCCCGAAGAGGAAACGCCCTGTAGCTCTATCGGGGCAGCGAGGCCAATAGGCGCGCGGATGAAGCTTTCACAACTGTCCGGGGCGAGCTGGAAGGCCGTAAAGGGTCAAGCCTATCTACACGAGGCCGTCTGAAAAGTGAATGCAACCCTACAAGACATGGGCATGACACGACACAAGACAAAATCAAAAGGCTGAGTCAATGGCGGTGATTCCGATATGAGGAGTTATCGAAATAATGATTCATGTTGTTCACCCGGGTGATTGACGACTCTTGTCACCGACTTCCAGGTTTGATACGCAATGTAATGCTAGATTACGTACCAAGATGGTTGACATGGGGGGTAGGTAAGATAGTCCATGGATGTCAAGTCAGATCTGAGACCAGCCCAGGGCCTGCTGCATCTATCACACTTAACTTAGCACCTAGCTTGCTTACTTGGCTTGTCAATTCCAGCTCGTCCAGGTTCATTTCAACAAGGCATATCGCAGATATTGCAAAACATTGGGCTCTCCTCGAAACCATGAGGCATAGAATCGTCAGTTGACCGTATCTTCACTCACTCACTCACTATCAAGCATCCGCAATCCAAGGAAAAGAACTGTTCCTGGTCCATGCTGTGGCGTCATGTCCTCTATCTATTCTTTGCATGACGCCGTTTGAGGCCGCTCACATTCTTCCCCAACCAAACATCATTCCTCTTGTTCTTCAACCGTTATTGACTTGTCCAAACTAAAGAAAGCCCTAACTAGTCTACGAACTCTTTACCGTTCGCCTTCTCAACGTTCGCCTCCCATACCATACCATCCTCAACACGAACTCCTCCGTCTCGGTTACTTTCCATCGCTCCCGCTCCCGCTCCCGCGCCTTGGTTCTGTGAACAACTTACATCAGAACTTGATCCCGTTTTTGGATTGGCCGTGGCTTGTTTTCTTTCAGCGCCCCTGGGAGGCTCAAATCGGCGCTTACTCTGGGTAGCCAGCCATCAACTCCAAGGAGCTTCCCAGTAAACCAGGGCCCCCTGTAAGGACGTAGTAGTAGATCCGATCGACCGGATGGATGGCTTTCACTTTCAGAATTCAGATCATATTCCACAAGCCTTGTCAAACAAGCTTGTCCAGGCCAGGAGAAACATTCATTACCAGCCACTTGTTTTCTCCAAATCTGTGCATTGACATATTTGATCCCATATGATTATCACTTCCAAGGATGTGATGAAGGTACTAGTATAGTTCGGGATAGCTCTGTTTGCATAGGTATTCATTCAAGCTTGGAGATCATACTTGAAATCACTCGTCCAGAAGCCTCTTTTGTCATTCACGTTCTAGATTCTCGTATGACTTAGAGATCAATACCAATTGAGCTTGTTTTGGAGAAAGTAAATGACACAAGGTATGCGCATTGACCAAAATTAGAACAAACCACGCTAGAACAAACTTGCACCAAATCGAACTGGCTTCGCTGCGAGGCTTGCGCCTTTGTTCATGTCTGAAATAGATCCACTATTGAGAAATATTGGTTTTCTCAACTCTCAAACCTGCACTACACCCATCCTTGACCCACTAACTGGCAAATGTTGGGCCCATCGTAGGCTCCTAGCAACTTGGCACGAGGCATACTCGTCCTCAATTGGGTCATCAGGCGCGACTGTTGTCATTTGCTCAATTGAAAAGTCTCATCAATTTCTATTGCACATGGTCAGGACGGCTAGTGACACACTGGCGAGGACCCACGCCCACGACGGCATCCAATTCTCTGATCTTGATAATCCATCCCCCTGCATTGGCATTGCATGGCCCACGTTCCTGGGAGCAGAACGTCGTCCCTGCAACCCACGAATCAGAGCTCTCATTCCTCGCGACAAAGCGCACCGACCTTCTACTATGGCCAGCCGACTATGTTTCAACCCATGTTCCATATCATTCTCTCCACTTGCTCAGTCCTTCTCTGCGATAGCTTGTAACCGGTCGTCAATCTCGTCCTCAGTCAATGTTCGGAATCCCGAGTAGGTTCCCTCTTCACCGTCAGGTCGAGGCCCACCTACGATACCGATCTCGATCTCCCCCTTCTTGAAATCCATGCTCAGAACTGTGCTCAGTGTTGTGATGGCCAGCTCAACAACCTCCTCCCAAGATCCCTCCGCATGCTCCTTGTTACGGAGCTTCTTCTCAAGGTGGTTCAGCGCCTCCTGTTGCTTCGGGCCTGCCGCAGTTCCCTTGTAACCGATGTAGTATCCAGCAGGGTCGCACTTGAACAGCTGGGGGCCATATTCGGAGTCGAGCGAAATCAGAGTGGTCGCAACGCCGTAAGGTCGCATGTAAGCCTGGGGTAGAGTCAGTATATGATTGGCCGCAATTTTGAGGATGAGAATATGCTTACTCGTTGAGTGTAGACTTGGCTGATGTTGGCAAGACGCTTGGCTAGTGCATCAGCTGGCATCTCATACCCATACTTGTATCGAAATTCTGCTGCTTCGCCCTGAGCCCTTTGAGCGAAAGCCCGGGCATCTGCGATGGATCCTGTGATGACGCAGCCGACCGAGGGAGAGAGCTGGAAGATGTGGGTGACAGAGGCGGGGTCCATGAGCTTGTCCTATTGTCTTCATCAGTGCTGATCATGAGATTGCCCAACTTTATCAACGTACGGGGACCTTCTTCTGAGACAGAACAACGGCACAGTCCTTGCCTCTCACACCGACGGACATAATGTTGGCAGCCGTAATCGCCTTGAAGGCATACTCTGCATTCATGTCAGTCCTGAATCATGTATCCATCAACGTCATCGGCCAAAGAAATCGTAGGGTTCGGTGCTCTTGACGCTCGGGATTCGCATACCAACTTGGTACAGCCGACCATTGTCAGCGAAGATGGTAATGTGTCGATCGTATGCGCCGGCTATTCATTGTGTGTTAGCAAGGATGCCATAAACCGTATTGATGCAGCATAACATACCCGACATTGTGGAGGATTTGTGTATTTAACGGTTCGGAATCGGGTAGATTTAAGGGACGAAGCTCAAGAAGAACTTGTTAAGTTCTCAATGAGGCGAGTTTGGGATGTTGATTGACGTTGCGGAGGTTGAGGGGAGCTGTTGTGGGTTGAGATAGTCGACGCGTTAGCAGGAGCTTGCCTAGAGCACAGTGAGGCAACGGAGCTCAATGGGAAGGCTGAGTTGATGCCTCGCTGGCATTAGGTAATCCCCAGGCAGAATGTGGTAGGTGGCAGGGTGACACAAAAGATAGACACCATGATGTCTTCCCATAAAAGAAGCCTGGAATTTGTTTGCCGGCTAAAAACCATTAGGTTCTCTCAAACTATTTAACAGGCTGTAGAAAACTGCTTAGAAATATCTAGCATTTTGTCCCTACAGAGAGGTCTGAAATGATAAAGTGATCGATCAGTCTCTAAAGCTCTTTCCCTATAATATTGTCGTCCAAGCTCCCCATATTTCTTATCTTATCGTATCTCTAGATCCACTCATGATGATTCTCAGAAAAAGTTGCTCGACGACCAAGGAGATCCGGCCCGCAACAACACGACATTGCATATCGGCCTTGCACTTGCACTGCGCTAAAAGGAACTTGCAGAATTGACAACTCAGAGTCCCCCTTTGGACTTTACGCTGCTGTTATTGGTCCTTTGAAAGTCAACAGAGAATCCACCGCTCACTCAGCAGCTAGAAGAAAATTCAAGGACCCTGGTAACTACAGCAAATCTGAGGAAGTTGAAGAAAACACAAATCTCTGAATCTCAACTTTCTGAGAGTCGAAGTCCGTTCAAGTTCTGGTAGCTGTTTTTTGGTCCTCTCCTTCAAACCAACTGCACAAACATCATCTCACAATGTCTGGTCAAACTCCCGCTTGGAAGAAATTGGGCTTGAAGCTCAAGCAGCCATCGGATGCATCTGAGCCCAGCTTTGGGCACCCATCCAGCAGTACAAGCACAAGCATCCAGTCAAGTACAAAGAGAAAATACGACGCCCCGCCACCTTCCAATTCCTCCCAGGTTGCTAAGCGACCACGTCAGGATGAAGCCACAACAAGTTGGAATGCACCAGGACAGTTAAAGAGGCGGAAGTCAGTCACCTTTGCCGATGCACCATCCAACAACCACTCTGCCAGGACACCATCAAGGCCCATCAAACAGAGTCAGGCCAAGAGCAAAGGCCCCGCAAAGAAACCTCAGCCCCAGGTCCCTACTGATCTCAAACCCGCGCTTGAATACTTGAGGCTCTGGAAGACAGCTCGCGATAGCTGGAAGTTCAACAAAAACCACCAATCAAACCTCATCAAGCACGTTTTCGATGCCGATGGAATCCCCGCCTCTGACATTGAAACCTTCTACGACTACATCCAAGACTTGAAGGGCTTCGTGAGGATGAGACTGCTGGAGAATGCTCGCGAGGTTAGGGATCAGGACCAATTGGATGGAGCAAAGGTGTTCCCCGAGGGAACCAAAAACCTTGAGGCTAATCAACAACGATATGAGGAGGTCCTTGCTAAAATTCTTGAAAACCACCCAGTGGGAACTAAGAGAAAGGGCTTCACTGAGGTTGATTACCTCTCGGACTCAGAAGAGGAGGATGCCATCATTCGCCGACTTGTGAAGCGCATGAGAGCTGAGCTTGTCATTGATGAACTTTCCGAGGGCGAAGACACCGAGGCTAGCATCGCATCATCACAGACTATCGCAGCAAGCGATAATAACGTCACATCAACTACAGAGGCAGAGAAGACTGTGAAGATCGCCGACGGCGTTCCCGGAAAACGTCGACGAAAGCTCCGTGTGAATGTCGAAGACAGCGATTCCAGCAGTTCCGAGTCAGACTCGGAATCTGATTCCGGTAGCGACTCCGACACCAGCAGCAGCGGGAGCTCGTCATCGTCCGAGGATGAATCTGAGAATGAGGCCCCGGCACGAGCTTATCGACAGCCCGGCGAGGAAGATTCAAGCGATTCCTCGTCTTCCTCGGATGAGTCAAGCTCTGGCGACAGTTCGAGTGAGGATGATTCAGACTCTGAGTGAGGATTATGATACCCGTCTTTGATGACACAGGATTAGGACGAAGGTGGAGCCGGATAGACTGTAAAACCATGTTCGCAGACTAATTTTATCGACATACCTACGCATCATGTTTCAACGTATGCCTATGACATACTTATTTGTGGACGAAAAAGGGGCTCTGATGAGCGTTGCAATAGTATATGTTATTTAGAGATTATTGTACTCATTTAAGCATACAACTTGGTGAACCCCTCGTTTGGTGGTTGAAGCCAATTCTTATCATCATAGTCCCTGTCTTGTCCTTCAATGATATGGAACGTGTAAATAATTCGTCCCTTCTGACTGGTATTCCTCTCACTCTTATGCAACAGGTTGCCGTGAATGAGCACTAGATCGCCAGCCTTGACTTCTCCAGGGACATACTCATGTGGTCCGTCTGGCGCTGCTTGTCCATCGCTTGCTGCTGCAGGGAACCTTGGACCGTCATTATCCACCATCTCTGTACCAACATTGCCTGCCTTGCGAACGAGTCTTTTCTCAACGGGTGCCCAGAGATGTGAACCGGGCAGGAAACTTAGACAACCATTCTCGAGCGTGGCATCCTCAAGTGCGTACCAGAAACCAACAGCCGATGGCGGGTTGGTGTACAAGAAAGTGCTATCCTGGTGGATGTTAGTCAATCATAAAGCAGCATCAGCTTGACATACTTGGTGCGGAGGGACAGCGCCTCCTATTTCTGGTTGCTTGCAGATAACCATGCTCTGCAGACATCGAGGGTCTTTGAAGCCAAGGCTACGTGCCACAGCAGGTGGGCTGACCTTGCTCGTATCGTGGTCCAGAAGACGAGCAAACGGAGGGGATAGAGCGTGCAAGTAATGACCGATTTTGTTAACAGCACGAGCCTTGGGTTTGGTGAGTTTTCCATCATCATCAAAGGCGTCTTCCTCGAAGAAGAACCGGATCTTGTCGCCTGAAGTCAGGAAGTAGTCGTCACCAACATGGTCACGTTTCTCGCCGGTTGAGAAACGTGTGAGAGGGTGATCATCTAGGGAGAAATTCTCGAGAAGATTGTGGGTTTCGTCGAGTAGAGATTTGATAGTTGAGCTGGAGAGGGCGCCAGGGAGAATGAGGTAGCCGTCGCGATTGAAGGTTTCCAGCTGATCTGGTGAGAGTCCTGGGATATCAGTAGTCATGGTGTCTTTGCTTCGAAGAGTTTAGTAGTCCTTAGGTATAACTTGAGGTGATTTGTCTTTATCTGAACCGAGGTTGTGTGAGATAAGTTCATGTTGATAAAGAGTCAAAGGTGGGGAGCTACATACCCCGCCTGCATCACCACATGCCTCATACGGCTATACTAACTACAACACACACAGCAGCTGTGTCACCAAGAGAAGGATTGTAAGCTGACTTGATTGTAGACTCTGACAGTTCGGGGTCAACTACTGACGGACGCAGTTACTTGTGATGATTATAGGTCATGGTTCAGTCACTTCTAATAAGCGAAATAATCTATCGATTTACTAAATCTACGTATTTCAAGGTAGCTACAGCAGAGCCCCTTGTATTAGTCTAGATCAGCACCTTGAAATGTACCAGACATCCAACACCAGAGACTCTTTACTTAAAACAAAACACCTGTCCATGAGAACACCAGACGAGAAAAGATGCAACCAACAAACACAAGCATTAGTTATTCTAGACTTCCTAAGCATCGAGAGGATCCGACAAAAAATCGTATCCCTCCTCGGGAGGAAGAAGGTATGCGGAGAAAGCAATACCAGTGGCAGTCAGAAGGCAAATAACTGCCGCGGTGGTGCTGAGATAGAACGACGTATCGAGCGACCATCCAGGAATATTAAACTGATCATCATGATCATAAAGATACGCCTAGCATAGATTAGTTTGCATCCAAATACTTCCGTAGCAGGCCAACTCACCACGATAGAAATGGCCACAAACTCCATAATAGAAATAAAGGTTAACATGCCAGCGGCAAAAGGCCATCCAGTCTCGCGCTTGTATTTCCCACCGCACATGATGACAACAAAGGTCACCAAGCCGCCCAAACATAACAGCGTAGCAAATGATGCTAGAAACCCAACGGTCCTCCACATGGAACAGAAGTATCGTTCACCTCCTTGACAGAGATCTTTGGGAGGGAATGGTCGACAGTAGGGATCATCAAGCGTTGAACAGCTCTTGTGTAAGCCGATATGTCTCTCGACTATCTCGCCGGTGGCCGAAGTAACAGAGTATGTTACCCAGTTGGGGAGCCATATCGGGATTACTATCATGACCGTCGCTATTGTTTGTCAACTTGAGATGAACTAGAACCGGTCGCATACGTCATTGCAGGCGCGTGCTGTGGACAGAAAGTCGGAAAACGTACCAGCTACAAAAGCCGCCAGGGCCGAAGTGTATACTGAGACTCGCGTCATGGTGTATATTGCAGTTTAATATCGAGAATAAATGAATTAGATTGAGGTTATGTGGTAGACAGAAGAAGAAAGAAATGTCGATGCCTTGTGGTGGCCTGCCTTAAAAACAGCCCAGTTCATGTGCCAGCCAGGATAAGTGCTACAGCTTATGAGTGGTTGATGCCAAGTTTCATTAATGGGCTTGGCGGGGATTGAATTGTGGCTTAGTTTGCGATGCAACCAAAGATAAGCGACCAATAGAATATCACGATGCATACGTTATAAGTTATTGAGAAGATCTGAACCATGTCTCATCGGAGAAACAAGCCTCAAGATTCATGCGACGGCTTTAAGCCCAAAACGCTAAATTGTTCCTATACCTCTTCTTTTGCGAGAAGTTTACAACACTCAAATCACCAAGCAAGCACGTGGCCAATAACTTTCAAGACGCTGTATTGATAGAGATGAAGGGCAAAGCAAACCCATCAGATATCGCCGCTTGAAAGAATGCGACAGAAAAGCACTTTAACACAACCATCCATTCGTCTATTCCGACAAGATCGTCAAAGACCGACCAAGAACGTATGCCCTTCTGGAACCCTCCATGTAATAATCCCCCAGGTATAAAATCTGTGTCAAAACGCCTGCAAAACACCCAAACCTCGAATCCCAATTCAATGTAGTTAGTCGTCTTATTTCTTAGGGGATTTCTTTGCAACTGGTCCCTGGTCGCTAAAGTCGGCGTCACTTAGACACTCAGCAACGACAGGGTTGTCAAAAATGTGCTTTTGTAGGTGCCCTCCAAAAAGAAGTCTCATCATGTCGATTCTGGAAGAGAGCGACCACGAATCGATCACGGCGACGTAGTTGCCGAGGCGGAGTTTGTGACGGTATCCAAATTCAATGACACCATCCTCATTGGGCTTGGAGGTTTGGCGCTTATCGCCTTTTTGAGGTGTATAGCCAGCTGACGAATATCCTGGTCCAACACCCTTTTCGAGTGAGGTGATAGCACTCATCAAGCTATCTCGAAGGTCTCGGCGATCCTTCTTTGAAACTGATTTGGAGCTCTGCTTGGCGAGCTCTGACATGCGACCTGTGAGCTTCTCTGGGTTGACGGGAAGATCCCAGGATTCTCCTGTCTCCTCCTCGTGGTTGCGCGCCGCTTCAAAAATGAGTGCGATGCAGGCAGCGGCCTGAGCTTGAACACCAACATCGACGCTGTCAAGCTGCTCGTAAAACCCATCCAAAGCCATGGTGGCGGCATATGAAAAGTCGTCCACATGGCTAGCAACAAAGGCCCAACCTCGAAGAGCAGCCGCAACAATGAATCCATTGTCATAGGAATCGATGTTGTCTCCATCAGACTCAACTATGGCGTATAGGTAGTCGAGCAACTCGAGGGCCTCCGTCTCGCCACCGCCGCCATAAAGTACAGTAAAGCACAATGCGTAAATGCCAAAAGCCTTGCATTCCTCATCGTCGTCGTCGGCAATTATCTGCTTGAGAGTTCCTTCGGCATGCTCGTAAACGTTGGCGTCCTCTGAGGAACTAAGAGTCAGAAGATACGCCTGAAGGTAAAGTAGTCGCTCTCTAGCTTCTATGCCGCGATTAGCGCCACGAATGAAAAGCTCTGCGAGTTCGTTGGCCGAATCATCAAGCCACTCGTGGGTGGCAGGGGCGAACCGATGTCGCAAAACCTTAATGTAGAGTTCCAGGAGTTGAGTTCGCGCATCGCTATTGTTGTGCTTGCGATCCTGAAGTTCCTCCATAAACTGCTTGGCGTCGAATGTGTTGGTGCCGTCTTCGTTGGTGTCGACTAGAGAGCTTCCGGAAGCAATGCTCATGGTATCGTCGTATTCGAAGTCATCTTCACTCTCGTCAGAAGCAGCCCGGCTTGGGGCTGCGGAATGCGCGGGTGACGTAAGAAGCGAAGCGAAAGGAGAGCCTCGAGGAGTCAAACCAGCGGAAGCACGGCCTGACTTGATGGCTTTCTTGGATGTAGTCTTTCCGTCGCCTTTGAGGGCCTTGACTCGAGCGTGGTTCATCATTTTGCCGAAGTCTCGGTTAAGTCCAAAAGTGGTGTTGTAAATGCGAATGTGCAAAAAGGATGGAGGTTAATCGACGAGGAAAACTTGCAGAATTTGAATGTAGGCAAGTTTATAACGATCAAATGATCAAAAGCTGTGCAGCAAGTGATCCTCGTCTAGTTGAAAATTCTGTCACTTGGGTATAGTTTTGGGTCTGGATCGACTGATGTGTGTGTAGTAGGCGGAGGTTCGTGTTACTTTATAGGCGTATCGAGGCATAAAGTCCATGAGGAAGTTCGCGTGACAATAGGAAGATTCGGAGATAGGTGTTAGCAAGATGGTTGCACCTGAATTTGAGTAAAGTAAGGAGAGAAAAGAGAAGGAAGTGGACGAACGGCGATAAATATTTGTTTAAAGCCAGTAAGAACCGGGTTGTGGCGTGGCACCAGGAGTATGAGCAGCCCTGTGGACAGTGGAACAGTCTGAGTGGAACATGGATCAGGCGCCGCTGAGAAATTCCAGCACTGTTAGTGGCAAATCGTTAGCCGTGAAGCTTAAAGTGCCTTGAACACAGGTGCAAGCCAACGGTTAAGGGGTTTGTGACTCAGAGGCTTGGATATTATTATCAAATGCATGCTAGATGCTTCTGGGTACTACTGTCATCTGAGGAATCTCATGCATTCTTGTCATTTAGTTCATGAGGTTCGAAGTATATATCACATGTTTGTTCCAATACTTCAAATGACAGCATAGTGGGTAACCTCCCCAAAAAAGGGACAAGGAATGGATGCTAACGTCCCACTCCCGCTTAACTATTCTCCACTTGAATGACCCTTGTCTCGGTCAGCGTCATCGATCATCTAACTCGCTTAGTCCCTTGCTGATATGTCTTAATCAGAGTGTTGTCTTGGTGCCTCAGCAATGTCGAATCACGCTTTGAGTCCAAACTTCTGAACATGATTTCGCAACTCAAGAATAACTTTGGGTATGAGAAGTGGTATGATGAGAGAATTCAGCTAGGCGAGCTCCCTCCGCAGTCAAATGTGGTTAGGAAAAGCGAATGTGAAACCGAACAAACAAGAAGCCAACCGGAGAGCTTCGCGTTTGATGTTAGTAAGCGCCAATCACTTGAGATGCTAATACCCGTGTCAGTATTCATTGCCTGGTAGGGTTAGGCAGCACCGGCTTGTTGGCTTGAGTTAAACGGACAAGATCCCATAAACCGAGGCTTGACTGACCTCGTGTGAGATGTAATAGTCAGGGCTATATCGTAATAGGTCTGCATATTCGTCAGATAGAATTCATACTGTTATAAACAAAGTATCACAGACGAGAGAGATACTGATCGGAATACATTGTGCAACTACTGCTTACTTGGCTGGCTGAACCACGTAGAGTCCATGCGAACCATCCAAAGATGCCCTGGGCTCCTTGCCTGCCTCTCGTTTACGAGCACCTGGCAACTGAAGTCCTAGCTTCCCGCAAAAGTGCAATCGTACCCCTCACCATATTAGAAACATCCAATAATACGGCCCAGACTTTCGCATTTATTGATGTTTTCTTCAGGAGGGTTGAAACAAAACCAAGCTGACATTTATGCGTTGGAAGCCAACTCACACCCGCCATATCAACCACTCCTGATAGCGCTGGTGCCAATGAAAAGATTACCACCTGACGCCATGTTGCTACTTATTTAGGGAGTCAGATAAAATGCTAGTCACTGTGCCAGCTCAACCACTTGCATGAACATGATACGAGTACCTTCATCACAATATTCGGGTACCGCCGGTTTGACTGCTTGCAGATACCCGATAAAGAAAACGAACACTCACGGGTGAGGAGGATGGTCCCAAAATCAAGTAGTCTAAAGACCTAATAACATACACTGTAAACATTTGACAGGGTCTCCGTGACTTGGGATGACGGCCCCAAGTTTTCTGGCCTCCCCCTAGAATGATAAGGCCTTAGGGTCGGGTGCCCAAGCTGAAGGGGTCAGCAAAGCAGCGCGCAGTCTACACAGTTCAACATTGAAATCTTGCACTATTTATCATTTATCAATGACCTCTTCACTCAAGCCATCTTCCCCTCGGTCCGATTTTCCGGCTTTGGGCTGGGTTTTGTTCGATTTACGAGCTTCTTCGGGGGCTGGTAGCTTTGCTTCGAGGAAAACAATAGTTGATTAAGTTGGTGAAGTGATCATTGTCTCCCCTATCACGACAGCCACTTCAATACTCAGGTCCAGGGTGTTTCGGCAGTGTACAGTGCGACCCACTTGAAACAGCTGCCGCCATTAACACCAACCTAAGAGCACTAGATCCAAGCTAGACCCTGAAACTGATAATACAGTACTGCCAACATCAGCTGTGATACCTTGCTCTTGCTAGAAGATACCCAAAGCGACTTGAAGAAATTTTATATCCTTCCGGGTTTTATTGTGAGCAACTTGCTCACGATCACCAACCAGGTAATCACAAAACTGAAGTGAAGATTCCGGCGGGGTTCCTCCATTCACCCCGCGAAGTGGGGCAGCAGAGCAAGGCCACTGCCGTAACAGGCAGACGGGACAGGTGACAGCGTAGGCCCACAGCCCACAATGCAGGCAGCGATAAGCCCCGCCACTTATCGGAGCTAAGGTACTCGCAATGCCTGCATTCACCTTCCGGGCTTCCCAACACCATTCACCTTTCATCTGTGTTGCCTTTAACTTTTATCTTTCAGCCTTTCTCTCGAACCAAAAGGGTAGGCCTCTCTCGCAGGCTTGCTCTTACTTCCTTCATCAACTCTCACAAACTATTTGGAGTCTGCGCTTGGCCTGCTGACATCCATTCACAGGAGTGGGTCCAGGACAAGTATATGAGCACCGCACACCAAGAGTATCACCACACACTATCATCTTCACCCAAGAGCTCGTAATTTGTCCTTATCAACAAGCCATCAAAATGGCGGTACCCGAGTACCGTGACGAAGGTAAGGCAATATCCAAACACCAGAATAAACATACTCCCGGAACCTTGATGGTGACTGACATTCCTAGTTTCCATCACACTCTCGATAACCGACCCGCCGCCCGGCTTCTCATTTCCAACTCGTCGCATCTTTCTCAGCAAGAAGAATGCGACCATCGAAATCGGCCGAACTTCCAGAAGAAATGGAGCTTTTGAAGCTGCCAAGAGCAATGCTTGGTTCGATTCACCAGTCATGTCTCGAAAGCATGCACTCTTCACCCTTGACGCCGACAAACAGGTAAGGTTTATGGAGGCAAACTCTCCAGTAACTTTGTGTTAACTGTTTCCATAGAAACTTTATGTCAAGGACACGGGTTCTCTCCATGGAACCTATAAAAACGACGTCCGCCTCGAGACGAATGTGAACCATGAAGTGATCAGTGGTGACAAGCTCAAGTTTGGTACTCTCATTGAACGACCCCAGGACAAACACTACCCTTGCGCTATGCTAGTCCGTCAGACATACGGCTCCATCAAGTATGTCATCCTTCAATATCTCCTGTCCTTTTGCTGATTATCCTAGCCCCGAACTGCGCGGCAATAGCTTCCGCGTTCCTGAGGATAGCGACATCGAATCTATAATCAGTGACGAAGACCAAGTGAACAATAGCTACGAGATGTTGCGCACCAACAAGTTTGTCCCTGGTAGAGTGACTACTTCATCGTTTGGTCATGGTTCGATCGACTTGACAATGGATGATCAATATCCTCTTTCCAATGTTAGGAACGGAACTGAGATTTTTGACAACTGTCCCCATATTCAAGAGATACCTCTCCCCAAGCTGCCAGAACCTGTTTCTGTCATGGGCCACGAGTTCTCCGACCTTGAGGAAGAGCCTGAAGAAGCGGAAAACGACTTGTCACCAAACTCGATGGACACAGACGACTCTTATGGGGGCATCTCTGAAGATTGCCAGAGCGTCGACTATGCAATGTCATCCGCTGCAGAGGACTCTGTTGTCGATGAAGAAGAAGACTTTGAAGAGCATGACGAGTTTGAAGAAGAGCAAGGTATGTTCATGGGATACAGTGCTCTGGACCATTTTGACCATTTTCTAGTCCACACTCAGGAACCTGCCCCTCAAGCCAACGGTCATATTGAAGAGGCTACTCTCATGGCATCTGTAATGAGCGAGAACCCCGAAAAGACCCCTGCGCAGCCCTTGGTCAACCCTTCGAGCACCCAGACCCCGGATGCTTCTCAAAAACTTAATAGTGCCAACCTCACCCAGTTGGACAAAAGCCACTATACATGGAAATCAGACCTTGCTCCAATGATGCCGATTAATGGCACGTCGTCCTTGAAGCTTCCCCCAATTTCAGAAGCAGTCTTCGACAAATACAACCATGAGACGATCACACACTCTACCGCCGAGGTTGTCGGCAGAAAGCATGGGAAGTACGAGTTCTTTGCTGCTAGAGAAGCCAACGCTCTAGCTGCCCTTGCCCAACCCCGAGCTCGACCCATAAGCCCTGTCCATCAGGCACAAGTCCAGGAACGTTATCGGGCAGTGGTGGAAAACAAAATCCCCGGGCACTCAGAAGATGAACTCCAGTCGCCCGCAGATGAGACTCAACCTCGCGCTTCCGATTTGGTATCTTCTGGTATTAGATATCTGGCAACGCCCCCTGAGCACATCGATACCACCGTACTATCTGTGGAGCCAGAGTTGGACGACTCATCCGCCTGGGCTTTCCAAGAGAGCAAGAAGTCATCTGGTGTCGAAGTCACAACCGAGACAACTGAGAAGGTGGTGGCCCAAGAGACTGATACCGATGTTGTCGAAGACGGTGATGCCCAGCCAGCTGAAGCTTTGGAAGCAACTGGACTAGCCAAACCAGTCGAAGCCGTGGAGCCAGCGAAACCGGTCGAAGCCGTGGCAGCTGAACCTGTGAAGACTCAAGTAACAGAGTCCACTGCAACCAAGAGAAAGGCCGATGAAATTTCTCAGCTTACCCCTGAAGAAGAACAAATGTCTGACGACTGCCAATCTCGCCCACAGGTGCACCGCCAAGAGGTGCAGCCAAGTGCAAGGCCTCGCCACATTGCAGCCTTGGGAATCCCACCAAGCAAACGTCTTCGTCGTATGGCAGAAGCAGTTGGGTATGTCGCCCTTGGAGGAGCTGCTGTCATGTCGGTGCTTATTGCTACGGCGCCTGCTCTGTGATTTACAGACAGTACACGCCAGTGACTTATGAAACTTTATTGGAGTTTAAGATCCGGAACCAAGGACAGGGAGTCGGTTGTTTACTTTAGTCTATCTTTTGCTTTTCCACTTGCTGGCTTGAGGAACCAAAGGCATGTCAGGGGGTATTTTAGTCGTATTCATATGAATCTACAAGTTTCCTTCCACAACTAGCAAGCAGACTGTCTCGTGTGAAGTATGATAAATGTCATTCATCAGAAATGTATTAAACTTGATCCCTTCTCGGGTTACCGCTTCTCTGCACCAAACGCCAGACCAAATTGCCCAAGCAAGCTTTCCAGGATTCCGCCCGTCATTGACAAATTCTCATTACTGTACGCTTCCATTCATCAAGCTTTCAAGTTCCCAAGGACTTAACGTACTTCTACGTCGCGATGCACTCTTGCTCATTCGACGTTCACGGCGTCGTTTTTCAGGCTTCAGCTGATCATCAGCCGGTACTGGGTCCCTCTTTACAGGGTCGACATTCTCAAAATCATTTCTCTTTTCGGTTTCGGTTGTCGATTCGGTAGCCTTGTCAGGCTGAGATGAAGTCATGGTTGGTTTCTTGACTCCACGAGTTCCACGGGCAGCTCGAAGCTTGGCGCGAACACGAGCAGCATCAGCCTCGCGCTCTGAAGCGGCCAGTTTGGCGGCAATAGTCGCCATAGTGAGAGGACTTTGCTGAGGAGCGGGATCGATGTTTCGTGGGAGGGGGAGACGTGATGCTGTTCGACGAGGGGAGCGGTTGGGTGATGTTTGATTCTCGCTTTGGTCGTCGCTGCTGCGGTGGGAGCTTTGGTGTCGGGGGGTAGACATCTTCATCTCGTTAACCTGAGGAGCAGTTTCCGGTGACTTGACGAGGAGGACTTCGTCGAGTGAAGAAGAAGAAGACGACACGCGGTCGCGAGGTTCTTGATCATATCTAAGAGGAATAGAGCCTCCTTCTGCAGCAAGGTCCCATGTGTTTTCCTCCACAATAGTGGTGAAGTCTCCCTTGCCATGTTTGCGTGGTTGAGAGCCTCGGTTTCCGGCTGATGCAGAATCTTTCAAGGGGCTGAGCTGGGGAGGCTCTGGTAGTGGCGATGAGTCTTGGTCTGGGTGGTAAAGGGGAGCTGCTGTGGACTGTTGAAGGATTTGCACATTAGGCTCCTCAACGTCATAGTCGTCGATTGGTATGTTTTCGTCGTAATCGGATTCGATGTCACTTTCTCGGTCAACTTCATCCTCAGGCTCTGACTCTGGGACGAGTTGTACACGAGGGGAGCAGCGTGAAGGGCATGGCGAGTCGATAACATCCATCTCATCCTCGGGCTCCTCAGCAACCGCAGAAAGTCTGAGAGCAGATGCGTGCCTTGTCTCCTCTACATCTCGTACCCTTACCGGACTAAGACGCAGTCCCATCTGAAGCTCTTCGTCGCAAATTGGCCGTCCATTAGCGGCCATGCGCTTCCGCCAGCCATCGATCAGGTGAACCGCCTCTGTCCAGCGACTTTCCATCTTGACCCAACCATCCTTGAGGCGGCTGATTTCCTCTTCTCGAACCATTACCTCCTCGATTGGCACGAACGAGGGGTTCGTTAGGATAGTTCGCATGTGTTCCAGCACAGAGTCCAGCTCCGAAGCCATATCCTGCCACCCTTGCTGCTGAATAACAAGGTTATCCTGGTTCTCGTTGTTCCACCCACTCATGTCCCGCAGCTGCTGCATCGTCTTGCGCATTACGGAAAGAATAGCTTCGTTTTCTTCACTCAGATTCTGAGCCAGGTTGGCCAAGAATGCATTGGTTTCGTTGCGCAGATCATAATCATCTGCCGCTGTGGTGCCTCCGCGACCTGTCGACTTTTCCTCGCCAACATCGCCTGTGACGAGGATTGTGGTTATGCCGGGGTTTGCTCGGGATCCTCGCGCACGTCCAGCTTCGGCGAGCTGTTTCTTCAAGGTATCTATTTGGCGGTCTCGTCTACGGACGTCTGTTGCGCATGCAGCTCGTGCCTGGGCGACCAGTCCTTTCGTGCGGGCGACTTCTTCCTTTAAACCGCGTATGGCGGCGTCTGCCGACTTCATTTGTGTTTTGAGAGCAGCCTCTGAAGCTTCTGCAATGTCCAGCTTCCTCTTGGCCTCGGTGTGTTTCTCTGTGAGTCGCGCAATGTCGTTGGTGTGTTTGAGGTTATCGGCGCGTAGGGTGCGCATGGTGGTTGAGAGGGATTCGCGATGTTCTGCATCACGCTGTGACTGTTAGTTGTATCGAGACACATGAGAGCTAACGTACATCTCTTCGGAGTATTAGATCGTTGAGGACGCTCACGATCCGTCCCATGGTAGCTCCAGCTTCATCGCCATTGAAGGCCGCGCCGGCGAAATCAATACTCTGGCCATCACGAAGCAAACCTCTAGATAGAAGCTGATTGTTGATATACAGCGATGCTGTACGAAGATTATCGGTATCGATCATTGTGATAGGTGAGCGAGTCCAAAGTTGATACACATATCCTCGAATCTTGAAGAGATTGACTTTTTCTCATCAATTTCCTGCGCAAAGGTACTAGTACTATCTCTCCTGTATAAGTGTACAAGCTTGTGGTCCCTTTAATTGTTTTGGTGGGGAGAGCTGGTTGCTATGTGGGGGAGCAAAGTAAACAATGCGTCCGCCAATGAGATCCCTGTAAAAGTGAGGCGGGCCTGAACGAGAGACCTGCCAGGGTCATCCTTTTGACAAGACAGCGCTCGACAGGTGGCAATGCAGATGATCAAGTGTTTTCTGTTTTTGGGCCAAAAGTGAGGGTTTTGGCGTTTGCTGGTGAGGGCCGTTGTCTGGGTAGACAGTCCCACCTGTTAAACTAGAAGGCCTCGATGAGGATGCTGATGGGTCGAAATTGGGCATGTTTACAGTATACAGCCTGATCAATGTATGGATGAGGGGAAAGATGTGGTCAGAAAACGGCCAAATGTCATAGGAATGGTGTTGTGCATTGTTTCCAGGGACAACTTGACATCGAAACAGACATAGCTGCTGGCACATGCACCGTCAACTCGTAGTCTCAGTCTGAAACATGTTCAAGCTCTGAAGCCGCACTGATTGTATATTTTCTATCTCCTCCTTCCGACAAGGTCCTCCCCGCCTTGATAGCTTCTTGGCTGAGGCGAGACAGAATTAAAACGTGGTGGAAACCAAAGGCCCGAATGTTGCCTCGTGGCGGATTTTATATCTCCTCCTGTACCCTTATCAGACTTAAGGGTGCTGATCCGAGCGGCGATGACAGGATGTGTTGAGCCGTAATGGTCAGAATACGAGAAGCCATAATGACTCGGGTATATGTTGCGCGTCAACATGGATATCTTTGAAACAGTATCCTTGTGTAGACCAGCTGAACCTGTCAGTGAGGTTCACGAATAGAGTCTGACAAAATATGGAACAATGTCTTTGTCTCAGACAAATTTGAGAAGATTGTAACGCGGTTGTTTTCGGCACCCAAGATGGGAGACCAAAGGCCTCGCTACCCCATCATGTTCGATGGCCCCGCGACGTCATCATAGACAAACAAAAAACACCATCATGACTTACGAATCGTAGCTTATTAAATATCTCATGTCTCTGGTCGGAATTTCCCTCTCTTCTCCCGCATCGCTTCCACCTTTCTCTTGTCCTCCTGGAATCTCTTCATCAAGGTCATTTGCTCCGCCTTGCGTCGTTCTCTCATCTGGAAGCGGTAGAAGTCCTTGGTTTCAGACTTCTTCTTGGTATCCCTCTCGATCATTCTGCGCTTGGCTTCCTCGGCCTCGTTTCGGCTGGCGGGAGCTGCCCGTCCACCGCGGGTTACTGTAACGAAGCCATCCTCGTCTGGCTCATTGCGCAGCCGCTTAGCTAGCTCAATAGCTTCCTTCTCCTTGCGGTTGAATGCCGTGAAGAAGGCGTGAACAGTCTTTTGGGTGGCTGGCTTGTCGACGCGTGAGAGTTGCAGATGCAATGCGATCCACGATGAGCCGAGCGAGGGGACGTCGTCGGAGAGATCGCTACCCCATGTGGGATACTTTTTACTTTTTTGTAGCTTTGCGATAGCCTTGAGGACTAGTTGCACACTCTTCTCGTCTGCGAGAAGCACAATTGCGGTGCTGCTGCTGCGTTGCACGCGCCGCGACCAGATCTGCGGTAATTGCGCATCTTCCTCTTCTCGCTCCCGCTCTTCCGCCTCGACGTCGCCGCGTTTCCTCTTTTTCGCAAAGCCTGCGACTTTTGTGGCTTGCGCAGGGTCAATAGGTAGCAGCGTCCGTGATTCGTCTTCGAATGTAATACCCTCAAAGCGCCCAGCGCCTACAAGTTGTGTAAAGACAGCGCGAAAGTGAGGCTCTGTACTGTCGGTGGGAATGTTCTTGAGGAATAGACTTCGTGAGTCGTTGGGGGTAGGTATCTTGGGTGCATTTTTCCGTATGCGAATTTCGTGAATGACGGTCTCTGGGTATGAAGGTGTAGCAGGGATTTTTATTGGGAGGACAGAGAACAGGTCTCCGGTTCCTTCGACGGGAGACATCTTGATCAATGTGGTTGATGAGCAACTGGAAGACTATTGATGGGTCCAGATTGAAGCAATCAAGAAAAAAAAGTTTGGCCCCATATCAGATAAGGACAGTGTTATCTGTGAAACAGTTCGCACAGCTCACTTACACGAAGGACAGGGGTCTGCATCTCGAAGGTACACTCCGAGAAAACCTCAACTTGACAAAGGATGCCAGACTTAAACTCAACAAAGGGTCCCTCATCTTCTGATGACTTATCTAAGGCTTTTTGTAGTTAAGGATAGAGGCCCCAATTTTTGTTGCCTTCCCTAAAGCTGTCAATGAGAAAATTCTCATAAACTTAGAATATATCATCGTAACTCTGAAGATCAACAGTCGTTACTTTTGCTTACCAATTTCAATCGTCTTTTCCACTCGGATCCTCTTCCAGTATCGGATCCTCTATAAACCATTTGCTACCTTTTCTGTCTCTCATATGGCTCTGGGTATACATCTGGCTAAGTCGGTGATGTCTCTGGTTGAAAGATCACTTCTGTCGTGAAAACGTTCACTACCAAGAGCAATCGATGGCGGGCAGTAATATGGCCAATTTTTGAAACTATGAGCAATAAAAAAACGTTCTCTATATGCTTTGGGTCTCAAATCCAATTTATATAACTTGCCTAGCGGAGGAAAGAGAACTCGGGACCTCGATCAAATGACAAAAAGACTTAGTCAACTTAGTATAAGCTGAGCCTAAATTTAGCATAAGTTTAGGATACCTTATATTCACGTCCAATTTTTTCTTGGCCCCATGAGGCACATCGAGTTGGGATTTCTTTCAAGGAATTCGATAACCTTTCTTTCGCAAAACGACGGTCCATCGCCCTCGCCAACTGAAACCTTCCCTAAAACATGCATTCCAGCTACTCAAAGTCGAACTCATCGAGGTCTCACACATCGATACCATAAATTTATCGTCACTTAAAAAGGCATAAGTAACAGCAGCATCAGGAAACGCTTCAGGGGTACTATTACCAGCAATCAACTAGGTGCAGGTGCCACACGAAGAAAATGGGGGGAGAGATGTACTGATCAGCCATGTCCTTGCCACCCTCAGCCTCACCCTCATTGGTCTTCTTCTCCTCGCCCTTGCTCGTCTCGGTCATATAAGACCACATCATCTCAACCTTCTTCTCAGCCATCTTCTTCTCGGTAGCTGCAGCAGCAGCCACAGCATCTGCCTTCTTCTCAGCAGCAGAAAGGCGCTGCTCCAAGGCAGCAAAACGCTAAGATAATATTAATAAAAGAATAAGCAATAGTAATAACAGGTAATACTTACAGGATCTGAGAGCTCTTGGGCATAATTAGCCCCCTGGCTGCGGAGCTTGTTCTCCTCTTCCTCTTTCTTGGGACAGGCAGAGGCATAGTGCCCCTTGCGTTGGCAGTAATAACAATGGCGCTCAGCCATTGGTACCTTTTTCAGGCGCTGAAATATAAAATTAGTAAAATAAATTATAAGATATCCTCGGGGGGGGTTCCAAGAAAACAGGAAACCTCATTATTAGGTGCCAAAATAAACTCATCAAAAGTTATCCTAAGCTTAGACTATATTACCTAAGTCTTTTTATTATTTAGGATCGAGGTTCTGTATTTTCTTTCCTCCCCTAGGATATGTAGGGGTACTCCGTCTTATCAAAGGTATAGTAGGGAGGCAATGAAGAAAACTTACTTTGGTGGTCTCATGGTCGCCTTCGGCGCCATGCGAGTTTCCATTGCATCCATGTGAGCGTTGGTAGCTTGACCCTCGGTAAGGATCTGGGCCAGGATGGCTTGGTTCAGAGACTGGGTCTCGAAGAGGATGACTTGGTGTGCCAGACCGCGAGGGTGAAGGACGACGGTGTCTTTGTCGAACACCTCGCGAGCGTTCTTGCTATGGGCGTTACCTTAGTGTTGATGGCGACGCTCTCGAGCTTGTTGAGTCCTTCCTCTACCGCGTTGACGCGCTCTGAAGTATAGGGGAAAGGGGAACCACATTGTGTCGATGTTTTCATGACAACGTTGGGGTGCGGTTGAAGTGCCGGGGTGGTGCTACTCGAGGTACACCTGGAGATGGTCAATATGCTCCGGGTGCATCAAGTTTCTCTTGCTTAGGTACCTTGGACCTCTTTGTGACTGAGGTTTGGTCAGTCACTGGGGGTTGACCCCGTTTCTCGGGCAGGCTTGCTGCCCGAGAGTTGAAGCGTATGCTTCCCTTGGACACAGCACCGAGGACTTCGGGCTGGTCGTTCTTGTTGTTGTTCTTGTTGGGGGCCATCTTGGTATTATTGAAGGCAGTTATATGTTTTAAAAGAAGGCCTTTTAGAAGAATTGGGAAATGGTCGTCGTTGAATCTTTGTAGGATACAAAAATCAAGACAGACAACCCATTCTTGGTGTCTTGATGACCCGAGCCTGAACTCAGGAAAGAGCACTTTTGTGGAAGGGGCGTCGCCCACAGTAGCATCACCATATGAAAAGAGCGTATTGAGATAAGAGCGTTACTCAGGAGCAGCACTACCAAGTCAAAGAAATACTCAAAAGGAAAGAGTATATTAATTACTACCTTACTTACCAGGACATGTAACACTTTGCATTATTTCTTATTCTTTTTTTTAAAAAAGACATAACTTTTGAACTCCAGTTATACTATCACTAATAGTATATAAGTAAGAAAAAGAAGAAAAAGCAGGAAACGTCTTGGATTCATTTAAGAATCGTTTTGGAATCATCTCGCATCACCGAGAATAAGGGGCAACGCTGCGCTCTCACTTCTTCGCGTGCTTGCTGATGCGGCTTTGCGCATCACGGAGTCTCTGACCAAAATTAGTAAACAATCAAATAGGAAGCAATTACATATAAGTATACCGAGGGACCCGGGGTTTGACTCGTTCGATTGGGGAGTGTGTAGGTAGCTAAGGCTACCACTACCACTCCGACCACGATCATGGCCCCGAGATGTCTTGGTCGGGGTTTTCTATTAGAATTGATTGGTCAGTGATGATAAAACAGTTAGAAAGTAATTTCCAACTTACGGTGGCTTTCTGTTTGCCACGACGAGCAGCACGTAGTGCCGATGGGGAAGTCTAAATGCTATCAGTCTATTGTCAAATCGTGTAGGAAAAGATTCTAAAATACTTCGCCCCTAACCTCTGTACGAAGAGGCGCTGCATCAGGCTTGGCGGCGGCGGCAGCGGCGGACTCGCGGTCGGCGTCGTCGTTGTCGTCTTCGCTGTCTTCGAACCCCTCGAAATCTGTGGCAGAGTCGTACTGGGATTAATTAGAATGCCATCCCGCTTTGACTCCAAACTGATTCTGGCTTACTTCCTGGTTACGGCGAGGGCGGCGGGAAGAAGTTGCCTGGACACGAGCTCCAGGGCCGTAGAGGGGGGAGGGCGGATCCGTTGGCAGGAGTGGTTGAATGCTTGCCCTGGGTCCAAGTTCTGGGGAGAAGCCGCGGTGCTTTGCCTTTCGGGGAGACCAGTTGGGGCAGATTCTACCAGCAAATAGGGAATACCACCCTAGGAAATTTCAGCAGATAGCTTCGAATCAATGTGAAATCATCTCCGACTTACGGACAAGGTCGTCTTGGAGATGCCGCTTGTTTGGGCCAGCCTGGCGAACCTTCAATTTGTGCTCGTGCACCTCACGATAGTGGTTGCGAAGTGTGCCCGTATTTGCGGATGCATGTGTCTGAGCAACCGTCATTCTTGATATCTCGATCACCCAGGACCGAGTCCAGAAAGGAGCATGTATGTCAACTGTTGGTCGCTGGGCACTGACATATGCCACTCAGCATTAAACTTGGGCTCTTGATTCCATAGGAACGGCGCCGCTCACACGTATCGAATGTGTTCTATTTCGCCCATGGCCGGTTGGGCGGGTGTGTTTTCGTGCCAAAATATGTATCATGCATCCTTGGGAACCCAGATGGCACTCCGACTCAACAGCCGTACCTGCCCGCATCAAAGGTTTGCTGGCCAATAGGTACCACGTAACAGAACCCGAGTGGGCCGTGTCGATTCGTCCTGGCAGTGGAAGGCACATGCAGTTAACACCGCCTTCATAAGGTAGTGGAGGTGAGCAGTTGCCTTTGCCGATATATACGGGTATTCAGCTCAAACTTTTCACACATTACACCATGATATAATAGATAAAAAGGAAAGGTCTAATAGAATTAAGTCTAACCTGGAAGAAAGAGGACTATTTATACTAGTCCCTGAGACAATTACCTCTATAGGTATCATCAGTTTGTCCTTGCTGCCTAGATAGACTAAATGCATTTAGGTAGCAAGGCAAACAGCAAATAACTACAAACATAGGTGTAGGCAAACCTAACCAACATGATATTAGCTTAAACACAGGTGAGAAAGTTGGCAGTCTTGACTACCTTAAGCTAGTCTAAAGTCATATCAATCTTGTCTATGTTATCCTAAAGATATCTCAACCTTTTCTATACACTTCTAAAGTTTAGGACTGTATATTCATAAACTTAGACTTTCTCTTCATTTGAGGTCCGCGACAAGAACCCAATAAATAATTTGTGTTGTTGCTGCAAAGCCGATCCCCTTTCTTAGCAATAGCAGAATCTTACTGAATTTGTCTGGGCAAACATCGCGCCAGGGTGTGCAGTTGTCTTCCTCTCTGAAGTGGCAGTTAGACGACAATCGTCATTCGACGTTGACCTCAGAATATCTCTTGCCCATATGGTTCTTGCCGATTACCACCAATGAGAGTTTCTAGCGGCAAAAGAGCTTGCGGATCTCCTGTCTACTTAGGTACTTAGATTCTGTTGATCTGCTTCATAATAGTTGTTGCCATCGTTCCTCTTTTGATATTCAAGACAACGCCTGGGCCGTGCTGAGAAAGCCATATTCGTGTGATTAAATCTTCGGAGGTAAGGACTAAAGATAGTCTTTTTCCACTTTTTGCAGTTGAGAATGTGTGCTACGGAACGTGTGATAGAGGTTTATCGTCAAAATTTGATGGCATGACTTAACGGTGTCATCTTTGGATCAAGTTGTTGATCACTCAGGGGTTAAACTATTCTGCAGATTTATCATTCTACACATTGTGGACGTAAACGCTTGTTGGTAAATGAAACAGTAATATGATATCATAAATGAGTAAACGCTTGCAAACCAGATAGTTTGTCTATCGCACGAGTGTCATCTGGAGCATCAGTAGATATGAATTTCCATGATGTTTCAAGAATTCATTACCCGCAAAGGAGCATCATAAACTCGGTAACTACTTTAAAGTCAGTCGTTTGTAAATGGCGGATATATTCATGTATTACGTATCGAGTTGATGGTAAGCGGAAGTAGCCAGTGCCGTGATTATAGACCTTAAAATATCCCGAGAACCAATGCCACTATCAGAAGTATGCTAATAATAAAGAATCTATGTAACATCAGCACTGCTTAAAGCTAAGGGTTCCCCTCCTTGAACAAATACATGATACATATCATAAGTAGCGTCAGGACAGGTCACTATGACAGTCTTGACAAGCCTGAGGTTATCAGATCGATCTACATCATATCAGGAGCACACATTACAGAACAGCTGACTCGGAGCAAGTTTTTGAGAAGCAGTTATACTTGTATCGCGGTATGCTTTTATTATATGACGACAGTAAGCATACAGTAGGATTTCGCCTTAGGGGAAACAGCTCTGATAGCTATTCAATAGACGTGCAAGGTTTAAAGTGCCTCAATCATCGCCCAACAATCGTATGCCATAAGTTCTAAGTTCTACTGATTGGGTAGTACTCGGAGGTCAACTGAAATAGCCACGAATGTTTGCAAGTCGTGTCTCAACATGAGTGAAGGGCCATCTATCGCCTCGTAGCAGTCCGTCAACCCGGAAGGCTTTCGGGATGCTAACGACCAGTCAATTCAACAGGACCTGGAATATTGCAGTGCACCTATAATTCATAAGATGATTCATTTTGCAGCAATATTGAGGAATGTCTCGGAATGGTTATACTGTAACTCAGGTCCGTTGTGGTGAAAGAACTTGCTTGATTGACGACTGGAAAAACTGGTCTACGAATTGCATCGATTCTCTGCGTGTTATCAGAAACCGGGAATATTTAGGTGAAGTGTCTGGTCTTGCAATGAATCTTTCTGCTCATCTGGAAATATTGAAACACACATAGCGCCCAACCCTTTTCCCCTATGCAGCCGTCATAAAATACCCAAACGAAGTCAAATATAGTATTAAGAAATAATTATTTACATTTAAGAAATAACTATCTACATTTAACCAGTTTTAATAATCATGTCTCTGAACTGTCGTGCCGTATGTAGGAGTTCAACAGGCGATGTGCTCCTTCCCCTATCGTTCCTTCCCAAACTGGGTGTGCCTTCCTCGACTGAGCGAACCTGCCTCGACAGTCCGAGATGGGGTAAAAGAAAAGTGCCACAACACCAAGTTCCTGTCCTTTCATCCCATGCCACTATTCACAACTCAACGGCTTCCCCCTGTTTTTTTAAGAAAAAAAAAAACAATACCAATCCCCCCCGGCGTCAAGATGGCGCCCAACAACACCAACAGCGGCGAGACACCTGTCTCGGAGGGTAGCGAGAGCTACAAGGCTGGAGCGGCTCGCCGCGATGGCAAGCGAGGACAGACTTCCTCGACTAACAATCTAGTCAGGAAGAAGTCCAAGGTACCTTCGATCCCTCCCCTGTGATGTTCACCTTCCACTAACACAATGTAGGCGTAAGTTATATCCCCCCTACACGGAAGCGCCTGGCATCAGTCAATGCCATACCATATGTTGAACCATAAGCCATATATACCCCTTGCTCTTTCCCATGAACCTCCCATGCACCTCCCACACACTTATACACCATCAGTACTAACAGTCTCGCAGGGTCCACCAGGACGAGGAACCAGATCTACCGCTTTTTAATAGGGGATCTGGGGGCGCTCAGCGTCTTTCTGAGGGCCGTGAGGTTCTGGGATCATTGTCTAGCAATGTTCCAACTTATGGCGCGCATCACTGGTCTGCTGGCCGTGGTGTTGCAAGACAGTCTGCGGACTGTAACGCTCAACACTTGTCTGCGGGCAGTTTGGGTGAACAGGGTCACGAGCACTTGCCTGCGGGCAGTGTAAGTGTAAGGCATGAGCACCTGCCTGCGGGCAGTGTGAGTGCAAACCGACTTCCTGCGGGTCGTCAAAACGATGGAAACCTGTCTGCGGACAGTGTTTCAATGATGACCCCATTGCCTAGCAATGTATGGGGAGAGAACGAGATCGACGAGTTCCCTGACTCTGATCTTGACGGCCTCCTAGAGGCAGACATCGAGAAACTGGTAGGCCCAGCTTTATCGCGGGCTCCAGTTGTTGAGGATGACGGACCGGAGGCCCGTGCAAACGAGGTCGACGAGTTCTCAGACCTCGATGTTGAAGACCTCACTGAGGTCGATTTTCAGCAGCTGGAAAGCCAACCCCTTGGGCATGCTCCAGTTGCTGATGAGGATGATGGACAGAAGGCCGGTGAAAATGTGGTCGAAAAGTTCCTTAATTCCGACTTGGGTAGTCTCTCTGAGACAGACATCCAGCGCCTGCTAGACCAGGCTGTGCCAAAATCTGCGAAAGCACTTGATGGTGGCGATTCCGAAGCACCAGTTATGGGTGTGGGTGAGTCAAATCTGGGCGTCGAGTCAATCGACACAGATTCTCTTATAATGGATAAGGACCGCATCGACATGTATGTGGAAGATGTGGAAGAAGGTGGGCTGGAGTTTCTCCTTGATGAAATTTTCACCCAACAGGGCAATCCTACTGCAGCTGCAGTAAGAGAGAGCCAATCTCAGGGTCTCGTAGAAGAGATTAGTCACATAGCGCCCGCAGAGCGGCCTTTCTATAATAGAGTATATGTGTGATCTGCTGTGTCAGTTCGCCCGTGACGAAACGGAATGGAGCTCCGCAAGGAGCCCTTTCACGTTCCATGCTTGGAGCTGGTTTCGAAATGCTGAAGCTGGGAGGCTTACCGATATAGTTTTCAATTTCGTGTTTCCAGCTGTACGTCAAATTCTATCGGCCGATAGTCTAGACATGGTGCTCTTGTTAAGTCTTCCAGAGCCCAGGCTCGATGACTTGGTTGACAGCTGCAACAATCCTGGTGTATACGTTTTCGTATGCCATGCCAGACGTGGGGTTCATCCCCAGTCAGGAAGTCGAGAGGCTATAGACAATAACACGGTCGCGTCCTACGCTGGCCAGAGTATTGCCAAGCCTCGTGAAGATGGGTATCAAGGAATGTCCCTTCGTTTCGATCAACATCGTCGGGAGATGAGGCGATCGATTCCCGAGCTTGAAGATAATGCTCAGAGGGTTTCGGCGACTGTGCCTAGACTCTACCGAACTGTGGTTGAAAACAAACTTGAGGTTAATCCTCGAGTGGTCGCAACTTTGCCCCGAGATGGTCACATGGCTGATCGGGCAATGTTGATAGAAACTGTTATTATGTTAGTAACAGGCTCGATTTCGCCGGAGTCTAGCTATGGACTACCAACGAAAAGACTTGTGGCAGTTATCCAGAAACGGCTCCATTCTCAGGGGCCGTTCATACATCAGCCTATGGCATTGAACAGAGCTCTGCCTGTTCATCAGGGCTTCAGATCCAGCGTCCGGGTCTTTCGACAGTGCAGCTTGTGCGAGCATAACTCCTCAAACTACGCACTGGGGCTCTTCGTGTCACCGTTGACACGGCAATGTGTTTGTAGAGGTTGTCTTGATAAGCAACTTCTGCCGTGAAGAAAATGGACAATGGTTGTGTAGTGTCCAGTTCCAAAAGAAACAGGGTGGGCAAAGGTTTCGACTCGGACCATCAGCTGATAGGGTTTCAAAAGGCCCGTCTAGTTAGTGAGAAGGACTTTGGGTGAAGCCACTTGTCTTTCTTGAGGGGGCGGCTATTGCTGTCTGGGCTTCCCGTCACCGGCTGACATGGAGAAGCAGTTCGGTGCGGCCACTGGCCAAGCTGGAAGAGGCAGTTATTGCTGTCAGATATTCTCACTTTCAATTCACATGAGGATTGTGTAAGCGCCCAAGATGCGACACAAAACCGCGATAAAGCTTTTTGCGATAAAATATGCCGTCCTTCGACAAAACCGCCCTCTTAAAAAACCATCCTGCACAGCAACTTTACGGAACAACTCTGCGCATTCTGACGAGATATACTTCAAAGAAAGAAAGCAAAAACAAATTACAGAATGGTAGTTCGGCGCATCTCGGGTTTAGGAGGCAGGGACTATGAGTTCCAACAAAATAAAATCTTGAAACGGCTTGTGCGCAGTGTCACGGGCGTCAAGTGCCTCGAGGCAAGGCATGACTCCGCAACACACCTTATCACCACTCTTCCAAACCCAACCCCGAAACAGAACCCCGCTCCTTCTGAGCCTGTTCGCCATACCGAACCAGGCTGCACCTTGTGGACACACCGAATATGAAGATCAATCGCCACGAACAGTACCATCGCTTGTCATCACCATCAACATCATCATCATCGGCGAAACGAACTTCAGTCAGGGTTGGGTCAGCCCGGAAGGTCCCGTTAATTTCACGGATGGGCCAGGGCTGCTGTGTCGTCTATGCTACGACGTTCTTATTAAGGCATCTGTCAGTAATGCGGCCAATACCGAGAACCTTACTGGCCATCCTAATAATAGGCACATCAGCCTCGAGACTCGTAAGACATCAACAAAGATGGAACAACTATCAGTCCCATAAGATCCTCAATCGTACAGAATGGCCATCGATAGACCCATCCATACAGATTAATAGTCCCGCTTGGCAACATCGACACATTTACTGCGACTGCATATGAACTATGCCTTCGGCAAGCATGCCGTTCTTCGGCTTATTCTTCTCTTTGACAGAGACGATCTCGTGGACTTTCTAGCGTTTCAATATATCACAACGGAAAGCAAAACAGCCATTGTTTTCTGTTGCTACCTACCTATGTTGACAAACATGCTGACCGCGACAACCGCTCTGCCACAACCCCCACCCTCAATTGTCGATGTATTGATAGCCAACAATTACTCAGAAAAGGGGCCTATAACACTTCTCAAACCAAACGCTTAACAATACATAGCGGTATCTACTCCCAGGGTTGGTGCTGGGTCGGATAAAAGCAAAGGGTGCTAGAACCCCAGAGGATCAGTCAAAGTCTATGATACGAGTCAAGCAGTCTACCACAAATTACACGCATCACAAAGATTAGGACTATCACCACATTTCTAGAGCCTGGTTTCACAGAAGTCTTGCTAAGGTGGAGGATAGGCGGCGGAAACACTACCAGACTACGACCCAAGATACAATAACCAAGATGCAACAACAAGGATACTGCAACAACGACACGGCAACAACGATACAGCAATAAAGATACAGCAATAAAGATACATAAAACTGATTCGTGCAGAATACAATACAACAAGAAAAGCACATGACTCGACAGAAAATATATGCAAGATTAGCCGAAAGCAATATCACACCAATTTCAGGGTGGAAAGGGGTACAGAAACGGCAGCTAACTATGCGATAAGCAAGTATATGATAGCCAGCCATACAGCAATATACAACTGCGGGACCAAATAGAAACTCCAATCAAGAGATGGAAGCAAACCGAAAGGCACACTCGAGAGAACCACGAGTTGGAAAGGAGACATGAGCACAGCTTAAGACATGAGCATTACCCGAGATCAATTTCAAGTCAAAAACACGTCGAATATGGACACGAACAAAGCGCAAGGCGGCGAACAAGATTGAGGAGTAGAAGCACAACTGGAAACGAGATAAGACGAATAGCAAATGACGCCACCCCAAGAACCAGGCGAAAATGAACACAAGATCGATGACGTTAAACCCTAGGAGAAGAATTCCAAGCTCGACGACCCACCGAGACGAAGCATGAGCCCAACACCAACGAGAGCGACACCGAGACACAATCATATCATTCAGGAACCAAGCTGAAGGTCTTCACGAAACCAGGCACAGCTCATTACCACACAGGATTGCGGTACTGGGGGTTAATCGAGAGAAGTTTCTACTCAGCATTATTTGTGCGTCCGGTGGCCTCAAACATAAAACAGATAAAAGACAAAACTGAGAAAAGGCATGAAACAGCTCACGAACGAGCTAGCCACATACCCACACGACATTCGAAATCAATATATGTCAATCGAAAAGGATATCATGAGTTGAAGAGAAGAAGGGGGAAATAGGAGAGTATAAAGATTTAAGCAGAGAAGGGGAAGATAATGGCATAGGCGGGAACCAGCTGGGGACAGGTCAGAAGAGGAAGCGGAACTGAATGGCGATTGCATAGTTGGTGTTGTGCCAAGTTGATTACGGGAGGTGAAGTGGGAGTAAGGGATCGCGAGAGAAGTGTGAGAAATAAGGGACAAGGTGACTCTCGGTGGACGGTTTGGATGCCGAAGAACGTAGGAGAAACAGACGCGGAGAAGGGATGATCACGAATTACGAAACCACTGAGACCGCCGAGATCGCCAAAACCATCAGCATCGGAACGGAAGACTGCGGTAAAATGAGCTTTCTTTATTTGTCAACACGGAAGGACTGCGGTTTGCCGAGAAACACGCCAACGACTATATACATCCACATACTGGCCAACCCATCGGTACGTCTGGAGAGCCTTACGCAGCAAGATTCCAGGATACGATATATCATCGTAGAACTGCTAAAGCATACATATCACCTCTCAGAAACCAAATCCGATACAGAGCATCGGGAAAGGAAACAGACACTCAAACGATTGCTCGGCCATTGGCCAAAAGACAACCACCACAGAGCAATCGTCGTCTTCAACGCAACAACGGCAAAGAAACAATGCCAGAAGACGTGAATATCAGCAAGCAATTCCTTTTGAATGAATTATGTTTCATACGAACCTAGACTCGGCTGCCAGGCATGATACATCGCCATCATTTTACAATGGCTCACTGATCCCAATCCGCTTGATCTGAAGAGTTACATGTTGATGATGGCTCGTTTCTGCCAAACAAAAAGCCGGTATTTTGTCAGATTGCGCACCCAGAGCAACAACGAGTCCTGCGTCTTCCCGTAACAAATTCACATCAAGAGACCAGGCAAACAAGCAACAAACAAATCATCATCAGAATTATCATTAAACGGTTCACCACATACAAGAGATCAAGTCCGTCTCGAAGCTCACTGGTCGTCGAATTCGGGTCAATTCCTTTATCATCGTTTGTTCTCAAACTCCGTTCACAACATCCAATTAAGAATCATCCACTAGAGAAGGCTTTGGGAGAGTTATCACCATGTACATCAGATCCGAATTCCTAATAGAGAAAGAAAATTCCCCCATGTTTCTTGATCTTCTCTAGGGTGATTGGTTCATTGTTGGTAGAGGGGTTACAAGGAGTAAAAGTTCACCATTACTTTGAGCGAAATCACACCAAGTAGTCCGGCGAGCACAAAACCACCGTTCTAAAGATCTGGGAGAATCAATCAAGTAATGAGTAACACCTCCCCTTATCACAGGTTGGGTCATTATATCTTGGCGCTAGTTTCAGCACGGGTGAGAAGCTCAACAGTAGTTATCAGTCTAAAACTATGTCAATCTGAAGCCTATAATAGCTAAAAGATAGTCAATCCTGTCCCAGCCAGTTGCCATATATCTATGGCTGGATATCTATAAACTTATACTTCTAACTAGAGATTTTGTTTTAGTTTAGCAATGGAAAGCTCGTCGTTATTTTTTAGTCTTCTTGTTCTTGAGGACCGGTTCAACTTTCTGCGTTTTCCTTAGCGTTGGTCTAAGCAGCCGCAGATTTGTGCTATGCTTCGTTCTAGCCACTCTCACGCTGGACTTTTTGGTCATTTCTTTTCCCAGACTGGCGATTTAACGGCTATTGACCTTTCTTTAGATACCAACTTCAGAACATTTCTCATCCCCAGTCTCATTCCCCTTACAGCTAGCTTGCTCAGAATCAGAGCACACTTACATTGATGGCTATAGGTCTTGCGGAACCCGGAGCTGGGATATCCTTCATGCTTTACGCTTCTATCTGTTGTTGCTCTTGCTTAGTTTAATTGAACGCCCAATCTTTACATGAAGGACATATATCCACGTACTAGGTAGAATGGTCAAAACTAAAGCCTGCCGATTTTCTTGATGCTCCGTTACAACTGGAGTGTGTCATGGGGAGGGAATGGTTGGAATCCTGCAAGATCTACAAGCACCACTAAACAATCGAATACGTATGATGGTGGAAACTACCTTCCTTGCAAGTTTGGGCTTTTGATACATCAGGTGCGGGCCGTTGATCGACTCGGGTAGTCACGTGCCTGGTTCCACGTGCGAAAATAAGCTTAAATATAACGACGCATCAATATTTCCTTCACCATTCGCATCGCCTTTCTGCGAAGATTAAATATTGAAGTCTTGTACTGATTGTTTGTCATTACTGTCCTTCAGGACAAGCTGTCATGCTATCTATGTAATCAATAGTTTCCCAAACCGTCGCGCCGTAAACCATTTCATGAGAATGCTAAACCTCTAAAACTCGCTCTAAGCCATGGAAAATTGAAGAAGAACCTTGGTAACGCGATAGGGGTCGGCGTTAGAAGCAGGGCGACGGTCCTCGAAGTAACCATAGCCCTTGGCCGCAGTTTCACGGGGTACGCGAATACTTGTGCCGCGGTTGGCGACACCCCATGTGAATTGGTCGATAGAACCAGTCTCGTGGCGGCCAGTCAGGCGCAAGTCATTGTCCTCGCCATATTCAGCGATACACTCAACGTGGTGAGGCTCTAGCTTCTTTAGTGCCTCCTCAATCTTCTTCATACCGCCCTCCTCACGCATAGCCTTGGTAGAGAAGTTTGAGTGAAGACCCTGGACAAAATGTTAGCATCACAACAAGAAAATCACGAAATAACCTAGGAAACTCACTGCGCCGTTCCATTCACCTTGGATTGGCTTTGGATGCAGAGAAACCTTTGCGCCGAATTCCTCGGCGACACGGTGTAAGAAAAATCGTGAAATCCAAAGTTGGTCGCCCACTGATGAGATTTGGTGGTTAGCTGGGATCTTGGAATTTGTGGGGAATCCCTTTCAAGCGGGTCTCCATCCACTTACTTTCGATACCAGTACAAGGGCCGACTTGATACTCCCACTGAGCAGGCATGACCTCAGCGTTGGTGCCGGAAATTTTGATACCAGCATCTAGAGTCTTGTTAGATACAATGCTGGTAGGCGAATTGCGGAATTATCAAGTTACTGCAGCTTGATAAGAGCACAATCAGAGGGTTTGACTTACACAAGCAAGCCTTGTAGTGAGCTTCGACGATATCACGCTGGACAACCTTGCCAGTACCAACACCACAGTAATACTCGCCTTGCCTAAAAAGACATTAGTCATTTTGTATTAAAAGCAGACCAGGCACAAACATACGGAGCAGGGAAACCTCCAGCTGGCCAGCCGTAAGGTCGGTCATCACTGCCAAGCAGAGTGTACTCTTGCTCGAGACCAAACCAAGGCTCATCGTCAGCATATTGATCCATCACCTTCACGCAGTCGTGGCGGAAGTTGAACTTGTTGGGAGTGCCATCAGCATTCCAACACTCCGCGAGAACGATAATGTTGGGGGAGCCACGGAAAGGATCGGGGTAAACGGCGCAGGGGCGAAGGTAAACATCGGAGTTCTCGCCAGGAGCTTGGTTGGTTGAAGAACCATCAAAGTTCCAGACAGGAAGATCCTCGGGGGTATAGTCCTTCTCAGGCAGAGTCTGCGACTTGTAAGCTTATATTCAGATTTGATTTCGATCCTGCTCCCTTCATGCGCCCATCCTTTTTGGTTCCTTCCTTCAGCAGACACGTGGGCCAAATCGACCCAGCAGATCGGTACTCCACGCATCTCCGCCACGTGGATGGTAGGCCCATCTCCGGGGCCAAATCATCCCACGAAAGCAGGCGCGACGGCGCGTCTGAGGCCAAGACAATGATGCCAAATTCGAGGCCACCTTCACTATCTTGAATCGGAAGAGGAAGTGGGTCCCGGGGTTCAGGATCGGGAGATTGAGACTTACTCGGGACTTGGATCGTGTGCCACCGTCGGCATCAACCCAGACGTATTCAGCCATGATCATGCCCTTCTGATCGAGCTTGAGAAACTTCTGGAGAGTTTCCGTCCTTGAGGTAATAGGAGCAGCCTATGGAACACTATGTTAGTGGTTTGCTGATAAGCAGATTGCCATCATGAGTACAAACCATTGTGAATGTGGTTTAACGTGAAGACCAGGCGGATTCGAGAAATCAAGAAAATATGAAAAGGATACAGATGTATCAAACAATCAAGCGATTATGTGTAGGATGACCGAAAAATAAATCTTGGAGGCCGGGGCGTCGCGGGTTTTATGTTTACGGATTCTAAAGAAAGGTTGATGCTCTCGCCCGCCAAAAGATAAGGATTCCCTGTGGCCGGATGCAGGGGCGTGGCTGTTACCGGCTTTCAGAGTGGGGTTAAATGTATTCCGTCACAATCCTCGATTGGCGTTCGGTAGGGCCTCTTTGTGGAGGGTGTGTATACATAAAGTTTAACGAGACACTACACACAGGGAAGATACTTGTTTTGAACAGAGATCGTCTTTTTCTTCGTGATGAGTATACATATGCTGCTATAAACGAGACCCCATCGTCCATGCCTACCGCGACTGACTCCCGTGTAATAATCCTTATGAGGGAATCTCGCCACGCAAGTCGAAAACAACTCAAGAAGGAGTCAGTAGCTTCGTTCAAGTGGAACGCATTTTCCATAATTGCACCACCGTCTCCAGCACGCAAGTGCTTCCCCGCAGCCGGCTGAATGAGAACAACAGTGCCTCTTTCAGTGGGTAATATCGCTGTCGTAACGAGACTTTCAGGGCACTGCCGTCTCATGATTGTGCTGAAAACAGTATGACATAACGGGGCGGCTTCGGCGGAGACGGTGTATGTGCAAGGTACTCAGACTTTTTTGACACAGCCGCTCTACGGATATCCCCAGCGGCATAAGGCGGTGCTTTCATCAGCCTCCGTATCTAATCATCACCGGGCCGGCGAGGTTTGGTCGCTGATTGAGATGTCGATTCGGCTCAGTGCCGGCTCAAACTGTTCGTTGACAATTAGTTATCTGAAGACAGGCGGATATAAACCGCTTTGCTCCGCTTACGGAGCCTCGACTCCATTGAGGAAATACGGCCCAGTATACCACAAATTGACCCAAACTCTTATCGCGACAATGGCCCATTAACACGTTAATAAAGTAGAGTTAATTGCGCGTGTGGTTGTGCGTATGTGGTACGCATACCCGGATAAGGAATAGTGGGGGTGAGATAAGGTGAAAACCATGTGTTGCCAGATTGGCGATTCAGACCAATTGTATATCCTGCATTCAAAAGCTTCATGCAGTCGTCACTGAGCAGCTCAGTATCCGTAAACCATAGATAAGAAGGCATCCCGTCGTGCCTCCGTCTTCTTCCCCAGGAAATTGAGCCCCCAAAGTTCCCTCCCACTCTCAAGTAGAGGCTATCTGATGGTGCCCGCGCCTTTCGTGGGCAAAGATTCTGGGGTTGGGTGGGACAGGTGCAATCCTTGTAACAAGGTACGGTCTGGCCCACATTCGCACATGCTGCAGGACACAAGTAACAAAGGTGCACACAGGCGTCAGAAACAGTTCCAGGACCAAACTGCGCCCTGAGCCCTTCTGATGTGAGCCATGGATGCCCCGAAAATACTCCAGCTAGGAGCCAGGCCCAGCTATTTTGAGAACCACTTAGAGCCTGGTGCTTGTGACTCTCAAGGAAGCCCGACAGCCTCGGTGGTTCCGGTTTGTCCCTGATCTGTTACCAAATCGTTTCTTGAGCCCAGGCGAGCCATACTCTTTTTGGTTAGAAGACCCTGTTTCTTTGTTTAAATTGTCCAACCATGGGCAGTAACACCTCGGCCGGAGTGCAATTCCTTCTATTACCACTGCTTCTTTTTTGGGGTTCATTCTCAGCGCTGCCCGGCGACGAGTCGGTGTCTCTTCAAGCACGCCCAGCCTTGTCACCAACGCCACCCCAAAAAAAGAATACCGTACCCAACGAACTAAAGCCACACACCCGACGGACAGCAACTTGCATGTTCTTATCATTGAGTTGTGATTGGCTCAGGGCATGCTCTGCATAATGAATGTTATCTCACGTTGGGTTTCGACCGACGCCTTCAAAGCCGTTTCAGATATCTTCGTCCCTGGTTGGCTATTTTCATCACTTACCGAACTGTAAATCGCTCATTGATTCCGATCTTCAGGACTCAGGTCCTCTTGAGTCTTCCATTTCCCCAGACCGTACGTTGCAATGTCGGTTTCGGGACACTCCAGACTTTCAGGCACTTCTCCAGGTCTGCCCTGTCCTGGATTGAGAGGCTGTGGTCTCCGGCTTCGGGGGTACGCGATGAGTTGAATTGAATTGCTGGGGTTTTGCCGTCAACTATTAGCGTCGGTCCGGTTGTGTCAGTCGATTTTGCTCACCTCTTCATCCATTTCTCCCTAGATAAATCATTGATCTAGAACTGGAGGACTCCATTCTGCCGGGTGTCAGGGTTCAATTATTCCCGAGCTGAATCCGACTGGCTGCAACGAACGGTTCTTGTCAGTGGGCGCACACGCACGATACCATGAGAAAAGATAGAGCCCCCTGACGATGCCAGGGGTAATGCATATTCCGACAACTTAATTGAGATGCTCTCAAGTAAATGTATGGTAATGATAAGGCAGGCCAAGAGGAAGAATAACACCAAAGTGATAAGAGGGCGCGTTTGAAGATGTCCAGGAGAAATTTTCTCAGTCGAGGGCTCGTGAGGTGAAGCAGAGTTATGCAGATCGTTCCTTCTCCGTGAGTGGAAGAATTATGTCAGAGCAGGTGCAAGTGCTCGAAATTTTGGTTTGGCAACTACGCCCAAACCGCAATACCACAGTGACGCCTGCCTTTCTTAGACGAGAATCATCCTAACTTTATCATAATCTTCTAAAATGTGACTGCCTTTTTCAAAACTCATCATAAGTTTCTATTGCTTTGAGTAGGAGCATTGCCTAGATTGCCTCTTTGAGTGGTTAATTATTCTGCTATTAATGTCCCACACTGCTGAGATGGAGATCTGCCGCCCCCCGCAATCCCCATTTGACTCATTGGAAAATTGCCAGACCAATCAGACTCAAGCTTGAGACTATTACACATTTAAATGAGCAACAGGAACTGATCCGATTCAGGCTTACCCCAGGTTTCCGTCGATATCTTCCTATCTCTGGAAGAGAAAGAGCAATTAATCTCGATCACTAAAGGCCTCATGGCTATTGGATCGCCAGAAGGGGGATGTAAATCGTTTGGCTTTTCTCGCTCCCACCCTCCCGTCCTCCGAGATCTGGAGAATTGGGTGATGGAATCACGTCCAGATAACTCGTTGCGCGAATGAGATTGAGTCTAATTGTCGAGATACCGTGCCGGCTTTTGAAATAAAAAACTGCCGACTTCGCATTGGACTCAAAGTTTACCCACCACGGAGTCAACTCCGGGTTTGGCGTTCCGAGATGCTGCGATTCACGCCGAGACCCGGCGGGGTGATTGACGGGGGATGACGGACTTTCACCGGGGGTTTGCCGTGCCAAGCTGGGGCATTCAGCATTTTCGTGTGTTTTGACGCAGTTCAACACCATCCAGTGGCGACGGGTAATGGTGGTTTAAGCCTCGCGATGGATCAAAGGGCACCAGAAGGGAAAGGGAGTTGCTCTTTACATCACTTTATTCTCATTGGTCTTGGCAGGAAGGGGCCAAGGTCAAGAATTGCCCTTGACCCTCAAAATGACGTCGCTAACTTGGGTTTCTACACACCCATGACGCTCTGTATAGGCACGTCCCAGTACCAGCTCGCTACTGCCATGCCGCCAACGCTCATCGTAACTGCCATGAGGAAATTGACATCATTGTTGTCGAGAAGATCCCATCCGTTTTCGATAGCCCGTGATGGTCGCTGATCTCCAAAACTTGACTTGCGGTGCTTGTCTTTATGATTGTAGACACCAGCATGAGCATCGTCATCGTCCACAATAGCGGAACCACCAAGCTTCTCTTTTGCCTCGCTCTGCATGGCCTCAGTTTTGACGGAATGAGCAGCCGCGCCCGTGGCAGATTCGGCTAACAGGACACGGTTGCCGCCTTCTCCCTCGACAATCTTACCGGACCGTACGTCCCTGACTGACCGTTGGAATAGGCCACCCAAGAAACTATCCAAGACACTGCCAAGAGCACCCCAGACTACCATGAATCCCATAAACTTGCGCCGCTCCAGCATCGTCCATGGGGCACCGCCTGCGGGCGTCTGAGATGACTCCTCACTGCAGGACGGTAGGAATATCATGGATGCGGTGACAATAATCATTGACCCCAGCAAACCTGCACCTAAACCCAGCAAGGTGACACCACCGTTTGTTCCGCGAGGCACCTTTCGGAGTGTTGGCGATGTGATCAGTCGAGGTTGTCCTGAAGACAGGATACCAAGCTCGGAGCTGAAGGTATCAGCCGCAACGGCCGCATAATTGGCAATGATTCCAACGACCAGGAGGTCACCGCCCCATGAAAAGCATAGTGATCCCGTGGGATCCGGGGTATTAGGATCGGCGAATGCGGCTTCTCGTTTTCGTAGTTGGTTCGCGTGGAGGACAGAGAGAACGGAGGCCATCAAACTGTTGGCGAGAACTTGACAAATTAGTCAATTGATTCATGAATGGCTCCAAGTGCTTACCTTGAACATGTGTTCTAGGCCCTTCCCCTCCAGAGGTACCCTTTGAACGAAGCGTATAGTTGGCCTTGATGCCTTCTTTGATCTAAGGTGTTGTCAGACATCTCCCTTGCCATGTAGCGGGCGCAAATACTTACGTGTGTTACGCGTGTCCCGGCAAGGAAAAATACGCATAGGAGTGCAAATGGAAGATTCCATGGGTGGTAGGCGTGTGCGGCAGCTGTCAGAGTCGCAGCGAAGATGCCAGCGGGCGTTAAAGAATTCCTGCTCTTGGCGCGGTAGATGAGCGCGCAAGTTGCGGGGAGAGCATATAGTAATCTCATGACTGATGGACTTAAGCGCTTAGAATACTGAAGTTTCAGGGCGCAAAAGGTGAGCTGAGGTTTGTCGTTGTCGAACTTCTTGTGGTTAATTGAAAGAGCTAGTCAATTTGGCATCAAGCTACCCTCGTCAGCTGACGTCAGCGATAATGGCGTGGAGGGAAATACAACCACGTGTGATAGCTTGAACAAGAACGTCGCTCGTCAATAATAAAATGTCCGGCTTTGGAATAGGAGAGGGGACGTCTTGTTTTATAGTCAAGAATTACTAAACTATGTCTATGCAGTCTCTATCGACGTCTTAAATACTAGTCGATTCTGTGCAATGGCCTACCATCCCATCACTACTGGCTCCTCCCTTCAGACAAAGATAATGGGCTGAGGTTGCACCAAATCTTTGAATCAGAAGTGAAGAATGAGGAAGAGGGCCATATCTCTCACAAGTTGTACAGAAGAAAAGCAGATCAAGTTCTAAACAGGCACTCGAGTAAAGTTTCGTGTCAAAAGAGCCTACCCTGAAACTCGTAGCTCTTATCTGAGTAAAAAAGCATGATGCTGAGATACCATCTAGCATACAAGCCTTACTTCATAGTATGATTCGAGGTGGCTTTGGTCTTACAAGCCTCTTACAGTCAGTTTTTTAAGTTGATTTCTTATCCAACTCTTTTCAACGAAGGACTCGGCAGATCCCCATTTTTCCGGTCCGAGATTCCCGGACTGATCGGATCCGAAGCCGAAAGGTCGATAAGATGACATCTTCCCATACAGAGGGGAAGACTGATCATACAATTATCTCCGGTATTGACCTAATAGCTATTTGGAGTTTCTGGGCTATAATTCTAGATCAAATTGAATCAGAAACTTATGTTAGAAGCTCAATATATAATAAACATAAGCTCTTACTGGGGCATCTTCTGTGTAAGGATGATAAGGAATACGTTTGTGGCTTGATTGGTACAGACACGAAAGTGAGGATGAACTTTACTGACGATAACTATTGATCATGTACGAAAGGTAGACACAACTATAGATATGATACAGCCTCTTCTGACGCTCCTATCAAAGTTTCGAGTTTTCTCCCAACACTTGATTAAAATATATACATAATAAAATACTGATCCAGCGCACGCAATGCTCAACAAGCAAACATCGATGCCGCCAGCGGCGAGTTCCAATTTTAGAGTCCGCCAATAAACAAATAACACGCTTCATTCTGTCGTCCGTTATCATCATAACTGCATTCATCCAATATCGAAACTGGTATCCTCAACTCATACTCAGGTCTCATCCATATCCAGTGTTTGGAAAGATATATATGGTGCCTCTTCGCCACTCGTGGGTGGCCAAGCCCACTGGCTATGTTGAAGAGAGACAGGACCCGCGGCCTCGAAATTCACCATAGGGGGTGCTTGCGAATACCACATCCCTTGCTGGACAATAGGGGGAGAATTCATATTGGTAGACATTATCCCAGGAAAAGTCTCGTTGATTGGCCATTTGTTCATCTCCTCAAACGGGGTGAACGAGTGAGTCGACACACTAGTAGAGGAGCCTGACGAAGATGGCATAGATGAAGATACCCTCGAAGAAGCTTCAGCCTGAAAAGGCGACGGCATATCCACCAAAGCTTCATCATTTGCGATAAATCCATTCGGAGGCCTGACATTGCTCTGAGGGGAGTGCGACATGGATCGCATAGAGTTCATGCTCGGCTCCAATAACCCAAGCGCGTTGGTATTGCTATTACTGCCAAAAGCACGAGCACATGACTTGATCTGCTTCTGCACACTGCGCAAGGTTGTGCCTTGGTAGAATCTCTCGTCTTTGCTGATTGCATACAAGGAGCTTGCCAAAGAACAGAGACGATTATCCCACTCTGGACGGAAGTAGCTATGATCAAGACTCAGCCCTAGGTTATCCCGCAGGAGGTGAAAAGCTCGGGAACAAGTGTCCATAAGAGTACACAAAGCTTCAGAGAGGGGTTGTTGGAATGTTGAGGCTGAGTGTTGATTGTGCCTGGTTGTTGGCGAAAGGGACTGTATGATTTGCTCTATAGAAGCGCAAAATTGATGAACGGTCTCAGCCGGGACCACCACTTGCTCGTAGAATGAGCCGTTTTTGGGGAAGAGAAACTGAATGATCATGGTATGGTGAAACGCAACAAGTAATTGCCACAATATGTCATCATCTTGACCTTTCGCGCTCGGAAGATGTGTATTTGTACCAAAAGAGCGGATAGCTTCTTTACAGATGCCGACGCCATGATTTGAGGCGGTCTGATCCGAGGTTTGGGAGAACAAGTATGCAACAGTGCTGACAACCTGGGCAAGAGGTCTCATTTCTCGAATATTACCCTTTTGCTTTTGTAGGGTGTTGAAGTTCTCAGAGACGAGGTCAAGCTGGATGGTAACTGATGAGGTTGAGGTCACGGGGAGAGATTCGAGGTCAAAGGTTGACGGTGTGGTTTTGGGCAAGACTCCTGCTTGGATGGACGTCCAGATGTGAAGTGAATAGGTTGTCCACCAAAGATTGGAGACAACTTCTTTCTCGACATCAAGAACGTCAACACCATTTATGCGGCTGGAGTTCGGCTGGGAGGCATCCTTCGACATACAATCCTTGATCTCGGTAACCAGCTTGCTTGCAACTTCGATATAACAGATCGCTCGGCGGAATTCGTGGAAAGATAGGGCGTTCCAGGCCAGCAACACCAAGGTCTGTGCTGTGGTAACCCCTTTATAAACTCTTGTAGGTACACCAGAGTATACAGCATCGTTGTCCTCGGAAGGATGATAGCATGGCCGCATCTGTAGTTGAGTCTTGGCCCACTGCAGGAGTTCATGTCCACGAGCAACTGTCGAGTCCTCTCCGACGACGAAGCTAGCATCAGCCAGCATCACAGCCATGAGGATTTCGTCACAGGTATCTTCGCGTATTTCTCGAAGCAGCAGTGTCTTGGAGATGAGAAATGTCAGGGGATGTGCGGAGAACCAGACGTCGATAAGCTGGTTTCTCTGTCGATGGCTAAAGGTAGACAATGGGCTACAATATGCTGAAGGATTGTCGAACATGTTGGTAGAAGTATCGTTGGATAATCCAGACCGGATAAATTGGTTGCTTTCATTAGACTGAGGAGACCCCAAGTCGCTATATCTCTGGCCAACAGAAGCGACAAGGTCAAAGGCAATCAGGGGCATCAGTCCAGTGAATCTAACCTCTGTGCTCTGCTGCTTCTGGGCTTTCCCTACTTCTCCAAAAATCAACTGGGAAAACTTGTCATGAAACATGTGCTCGAGGGATGCAGCAAGGCTCTCAACACCATCTGACAACGGGGCTAGATCTTCCTGGGCTCTGCCAGGAGACATAGAAGAGGCAGAATTGGCAGAGAACGATCTCCTTCTCTTGCTGTCAGGTAGTTCATGTTCGCTCCGCACCTGTAGATGATTGTTGGCTTTTGTGCTGTCGAAGCTCAAGTTCCGACCCTTTGGTCTTGGAGGCTCAAAGTCGTAAATGCAGTCGGCACCTTGCTTACGACAAGCCTCGCAGATAGTTTCGTTTGAGCACTTGATTTTTCTCGCCCGACAAAATGCACACGATCGTCTCAAAGGATGTTTCGAGCTCATCTTGCTCGAGGGGTGTAAATGTTGAAGGATCAGTTACCATATGTCAACAAATCTGGGGGCCAAAAGAAACTGGCAGCTCTGGGGAATTTTCCAAAAAGGGATCTGATCTCGGTAGAAACGCCGAGGAGACGATCTTTGTATGAGGTTGAATGGCGTCGGCTGCCTGGGTTTAGTTTCGAATTAGAGTAGCCTCAACAGGAGCTAGACAAGCCCACACTGTAGGGTTTAGATCAGATCAACGCTCAGGGCCTCCAAGAAGGTTTCCCCTCTCATTGGCAGGTAATATTAGTAGTAGCCGAAAAGCTTGTCAACCATCCATGTCCGAGGCCTGCATCATTTAGGGCTGATAGCCTCGATAGGGTGGGAGTGGCAGTGTCTGGGTCAAGTGAAGCACCACTCTGCTGGTAACTTGGAGGGAGAGACCTGACGTGAACTGACAGACAAGAGACATGTATTGGATGGACAGAACACGGAGCTAAAGATGACACAGGCCGGAGGCAGTGTTGACAACCGTCAGATGCTTATTCTTATTTTGAGGGCATCATACTGAACGAGAACGTCAAACACGCTGCCAGGCTCCCGGCAAGGCATCTCGGTGGATCCGATGTCATGGACACGGCTTACATTGCATTATTAAATACGAAAATTATCGATTCGCGAAGCTCGGTCTTACTGTTCTTCGTATACCTCTCGTAAGTGAGACTGGACTGCAACAATACGAAAACTTTACTGTGAATCAAGGAACAGGATCGTGATCTAGTTATACTCAATGCTAACTCTCTTGGATCATACTTAACTCATTCCAGAGAAGCCTATCGCATTGGCTGCCTATTACGGATCAGTTGAAAATAGTTCAATGTCTCGCAGCACGACTTAATTTAGACCCTCCGAACCTGTACGCAGCTCAAGAGCAAACACTGTACGGAAGAATGCGTCAATCCGGGCTGTGACCTGATAGACTGCCATCAGAGGGGAGAAACATGACCAGTGATTTAATCCTCCGGAGTTGATCTCACTCGGCATCTAACATAGAGCAAGGATGACCTCAATGGGCGGTAAGGGGTCAAACGGTACCGTTTCTTAGTCTTAGTGTGGCGCCGAGCCATTGGTTCTCGCATTGCTAGTTTAGTTGGGCTGAGTCTTACATGGCTTTCTCGTGGCTCTCTGCTTGTGACCAATGATGAGAAGCAAATCTGTGTCCCCTTGTAATAGGATCCTCAGCTGAGTGATATGTTTGCTTTGTAACATGGATGTTTTAATGAGGTTATGACGGTTGACTTCGGCAGTTCAACTCATTCACGCAAAGCGAGAGTCTAGCAGAAGAAATTACATTCCTCAGCACACAATCATATTTTCAGCATCACCTCATCAAGCGTCGTAGCTCAAATAAAGTTGATACGAGGCCAATAGCCCCCACACGGAACGTCGTCATGCCGGTGGCCCATGGTTCGACTAGTTCTAGACCCTGCGCCAGAGATATCAACGGGAAATGCCGATGCTGTCAAGTCACACTCACCCTCACACTAATAAAAAAAGGCTTGATATTGTGGTGGTAGAGTTACTGACCAACCACCCCATTCCGGTTTGCCTGACATTAGATGGGCCCTACCATTCAACTTTGTGGCTGTATGCAACATGCACAATGGCAAATTCCGTCGACGCCTACCACGTAGTATGCATGATGAGACTGCATTTCCAGCCAAGGCAGAATCCCTCTTCAGCTATCCGTATGGCATTCGCATTGACGGTAATAAACATGCTTGTCATGCTGGTCGAGTCAACTCAGACCCAGACACTCATTCATTACACGATGGTAACACAAGACACGTTGTAAATAGTTCAGATCAAAACCTTGATTTAATTGCCAATAGGCACATGATTGATGATATCCGCTAACCAGTCCCGCACCATATGTTGAAATGTCACGCCCTAATGCTTCGCCTTCCCATCCGTCCGTTCCCACGTTGAGTTGAGGGTGTACAGTCCCGTGTACCTCGCTTCCGACAAAATCCATTATGCACCAGAATAGAATCCTTTTAGTTTAAAAGAGACCTTCGATCTCGCCTGTCTCGACATTGACATCAACATTGAGATAGCCAGGTGCTGTTGGCAGACCAGGAATTGTCTGAATATCAGCAGCAAGGGCATACCTGGTAATTTGTTAGTTACGTTACGTCCAAAAAAGTAAATAAGCTTACAGGTATCCTGCTCCGGCAGCCATCCTGACATCACGAATGGGGATCGTGAAGCCAGTAGGAGCACCCTTCAGGTCGGGATCATGGGACAGAGAGTATTGTGTCTTGGCCACGCAGATAGGTAGATGGCCGTATCCTTGCCGTGTGTAGGTGTCAACCTTCTTCTGAGCGAGTTCGCTGAACTCAACCTTCTCGGCACCGTACATCTTCTTGCCGATAGCCTCAAGGCGCTCCTGGACAGTACCCTCCAGATCGTAGGTCAGCTTCAGGTCCTTGGGCTTCTTTGAAGCTGCAATGACACCATGAGCCAGGTCGACGGCTCCCTTGCCACCCTCAGCCCAGTGGTTAGCAAGGATGGCATCCTCAGCACCCGCGGAGATGGCCTCCTCACGAATGACAGCGATCTCGGCCTCTGTATCGGTAGAGAACTTGTTGATCGCAACGACAACAGGAATGCCAAAAGACTTGGCGTTGGCAATCTGCTTCTTCAGGTTCACGCAACCAGCGCGCAGAATGTCAACGTTCTCCTCCTTGTAAACGGGGCTGAGCGCTGCACCGGGAGCAATGGGAGGTGCACCACCGTGAACCTTGAGGGCTCGGACAGTAGCAACAACAACAACAACATCGGGAGCAAGGCCAGAAGTACGGCACTTGATGTTGAAGAATCGTTCACCACCCATGGTAAAGTCGAAACCGGCTTCGGTGACGACGAAGCCAGCCTTCTCATCATGGTCCTCGTCAGGCTCAGTACCAGCAAGCTTCAGAGCGAGCTTGTCGGCAAGAATAGAGCTCTGACCGATGCTGATATTAGCAAAAGGACCAGCGTGGACAAATACAGGAGTACCCTCGAGTGTCTGCATAAGGTTGGGCTTGATGGCATCCTTCATGAGAGCAGTAAGAGCACCGCCCGCACCGATATCATCGGTAGTGACAGTGTCGCCATTTCGTGATGTAGCCACCACCATTGAACCAAGACGCTCGCGCATCTCGGCCAGACTGTTGCTAAGTGCCAGGATAGCCATACACTCGCTAGCAACTGTGATATCAAAACCAGTCTCTCGAGTTTGGCCCTTCTCAGTGGGGGCTGTTCCAACTGTAATTCCTCGAAGGTGACGGTCATTAACATCCAGAACTCGTCTCCACGTAATCGTCTCGGGGTCGATGTCCAGTCTGGCGAATCGGTGAATCTCGTCTTCAGTCAGTTCATCAGGGTTGGTCTTGTCAATTCCGAGCTTCTTCAATCGGCGGAACATGACGGGGGCGAATTTCCTCTCGCCGTTCTTTGTGGGGACTAGGCGCTTGTACAGAGGTCCGTCCTTCTGAGTATTCTCGTGGAAGATTCGAGTCTCAATAGCAGCAGCCAACAAGTTATTGGCAGCGGTAATGGCATGAATATCACCAGTAAGGTGCATGTTAAACTCATCCATAGGGATGACCTGACTGTAGCCTCCTCCAGCAGCACCTCCCTTGATACCAAAGGTAGGGCCCTGACTGGGCTGTCGAACGTTGGCAAAAGTCAAACGTCCAATATGAGCTCCAAGAGCTTGAGCCAAGCCCATAGTTGTGGTAGACTTGCCCTCACCCAGGGGTGTTGGGGTAATGCCAGTGACAACGACATAACGGCCGTTTCGACGGTGCTCCAGTCGCTGCAGGAGACCAAGGTCAACCTTGGCCTTGTATGCGCCATAAGGTTCCAGTTCGTGGGGAGCAATGCCGACTTCGGCAGCAATGCGTGTGATTTCCTTAGGTGTTTGCGCTCGTGACACAGCGATATCTGAAGGAACAGGATCCTCTAGTTTCAGGGGTAGGGGGATGGTCTTTCGAAGCTTCTGAGACTCGAAATACCACGTTGTAGCATCGACGACATTCTGCATCAACATAGCAACAGTCATGGGTCCAACTCCCCCAGGAACGGGGGTGATGGCAGATGCAACTTCGACTGCGGCAGCGTAGTCGACATCACCAACAAGTCGTTGACCAGACTTCTTGGTGGCATCAGGCAAAAAGTTTGTTCCAACGTCAATGACGACGGCACCAGGCTTGATCCAGCTGCCCTGGACGAACAGAGGCTGGCCAATAGCAGCAACAACGACGTCTGCATTCTTGACGTACTCCTCAATGTTTTGCGTTTTGGAGTGCAGAACGGTGACAGTAGCGTCAGCGTTTCGCAACAGGTAGCTCACGGGGCTACCGACAATGTCGCTTCTCCCAAGAACAACTGCGTTCTTTCCCTTCAGGTCAATCCCCGACTCCTTGAGAAGGATCATGACACCCTTGGGCGTGCAGGGCACGAAAAGAGGTTTGCCGCCCCTCTTGGCCAGCTCTCCAATGTTCTTGGTGCCAAAGCCATCAACATCCTTCTCATCCGCCACAAAAGATGTGACAGTATACTCAGAGATGTGCTTAGGGAGAGGGAGCTGGACTAGGATACCATGAACGGCAGGATCATGGTTGAATTGGCGGATATGATCGAGAAGCTCCGCCTCCGTGATAGACTCAGGGTAATGCAGCAGTTGGCTGTCGATACCAGCCTTTGTGATGAGTCAGTAAACGTACGCAGTTAAAATTTCATTATGACTCACCTCTGCAGCAGCCTTGAGCTTCATGCGAACATAGGTAGCTATATCGCGGGTTAGTGGTGAGATGATCTCATGATGGCGGGGCAGGATTATGACGAACAGGAGTCTGAACGATCACCCACTGTGAGACAATTGAGTCAGCATTGAACAAGTATAGTATTACGAGCAACTTGGTCATACCTTGGATGATCTTGAGGCATGGCTTAAACCTAGGGTTGAGCTTCTGTTTCTCAGTAACCTCGGCGCAGAGCTTCTCTCGGATCGACTTGGCAATGGCATTGCCATCGAGCTTTGCAGCAACCATTGTAGTCGACGAAAATAGTCTTTTCTGATATGAGAATAAGTTAATAGAAGACAAAGACTTAGACTCGACAACAGAGGTTGAAGCAAAGATATTTCGTGGTTTGTTGACTGAGAGGCAGTCTCTGTATAAGAAGTGGGCTGTCGGGTTGTGAGGAGGGGCAGTCCGAATAGCGGCGTCCACGAAAGGCACGGTCGACACGGGAGAAACCACCGAACACGTGTGAAGGGGAGTTGGACTGTGCGACTTTGTGCGTAAATACGCCTGTGGGTGGGTGAGAATCTGACTTTGCTGGGACCCGCCTAATTCTACTGCGGGTTCGGCTTGGTGCGTATACAATCGGCAGCTCAGCCGCCGTTGATGTCCAAGGCTTATTCTCGTTGCATATCGTGATATCGGTATCGATAACGTCCAAGATAGAAACCGCAAATGCCGTTGCTGTCTCGGGATCACTCGGGAACTATTCGATTCAAGCCACCCGGCGCAACGGAGGACCGCGCCGTACATGATCAACTGTAATATGATTATATCCTCATCAGTTGTATGTAGATGAGTATGGTATTAGACCCAATGCCGAACAATCTCCTGGTGTCCGACGGATCAATGGCGAGAGCATATACATGTAGTTCTATGCAATGCAATGCAAGCCTTTCCGTAAGGAAATGTTCTAAGCCAAAGTGGCAGAAAAGAGAGGAAGCGAACCAGCAAGGTTGTTGGATGATGACGACGGCAATAACGCAATATTGTACAGCAACGTAGTTCTCAGTCGATAGACTTAGTCTTTCAAAGAATATTGAGCCAGTTGAGAACTTCTTTGCATCTCGTCCATATTCGAATACTTGCAATCAGTGGTCTTGCGTGAATGACTTTGCATTACCGCAGAATCTGATGCCAAGTACCTGCCATGAAGAAGGGACATTAACGTGTCTCTCAACGAACTGAACATTCAAGACCAATGGGATCCAAAAGGTCGTGGTGATGCCCTCAATGAAGTGGTCTTATACTGAGATTAACAAAGGCCAGAGTTCTAGAATTTTACCTGTATAAGGTAGTTAGTCACACGCGACAGATCTTACCCTTGACCCGTTCATGGTGCCAAGCCTGAGCTGCTGGTGCTTTCCTCTGAGCAGATGTGACCCAAGTGCGGTGCTAGAAATACAGTGCTAATAACGAATTATACCCTTATTTACACTGATGGCTGAATCATGCAAAATATCTCTAATGGTCTTCAGATCGCACAAGGGGTCCTCGTTACTCTGGCTATTAAGTCAGAGCGGATAGAGGCTGCCCTAGATGCATCTATGCTGGCCACTGATCTTGCTGATTATCTCTTACGAAGGGACGTACCCTTTCGTGAGACGCATCACATCTCTAGGCGATGCGTCGCTGAGTTGGAACAGATCAATGTTCTTAAGGCTATGCTTGCTTAGAGCGGTTTAACAGCTGAGAGCCTCAAAGAGACAGTTTTTGTCGAAAACAGCAGGGCTACTTGGACGATAGATTCGTAGCCATTGCCGCTGGGCTAGAGTCAATTCAGCTACAACGTAGAAATATTAATAAACGCGCCCGGCCAGAGGACGCCTGAGTTTCGTTGCAGAAACCAAAGTTGTTGATGCCTCAGATTCGCTGACAAGTGATCTGAGGCTAAACGAGAGTCATAATATGAATCGACTTGAATATTTCTACAAAGAATTACTCAAACGATGACTCTTGAATCCTTCAGTGACTCTTGTCAGACTCATATTAATCTATGATAGGCATCACAGCGTGCCAAACATGGCTAAACCCAACTTTAACACCTCTGTCCCTACAAATCAGGCATCAGCCATGTGCCCCTCACAGCTCAGCTAAGGCGGGGGAACTGATTTCGATTTTTGCCCCACCAAAACGCACAACCGCCAAAAATTCCATCGCGAAAGCCCTCGCCATATAACCACCCGCTCCGAATCTGCCTCCGCCATCAACCCCTCCTAGTGCCCCCCAGACATCGACAATATGAGGCCCATTCTTCTTGCCGGGCACGAGCGTGCGCTCACCCAGATCAGGTATGTCCGAGCCATGTTCTGTCTCTATACATCTCTCTGTATTATAGTCTTGAGGAAGAGGAGGAAGAATATTATACCTTTATACATACCTTTATACAGCCTGTGATAACTTAGCCGGTACCCTCGACTGACCTCGCTCAACAGATTCAACAAAGATGGCGACCTCATCTTCTCCGTCGCAAAGGATCAGCAAATCTGCGCCTGGTTCTCCCACAACGGCGAGCGGCTTGGAACCTACCACGGCCACGTCGGTGCCATCTGGACAGTCGATGTCAACCCCACCTCAACCATGATCGCCTCCGGTTCTGCCGACAACACCATCCGTCTCTGGGAAGTCAAGACTGGCCGTCTCATCAAGACCTGGGAGTTCCCCACCGCCGTCAAGCGAGTCGAGTTCAACGAAGATGCCACCAAGTTGCTGGGAGTTACCGAGAAGCGAATGGGTTACCTCTCCAACATCGTCGTTATCGACATCAACCCCGATCTCAACGCTGAGCAGACCGACGAGAAGGCTCTCACTATTGTTTGCGACGAGAGCAAGGCCACCGTTGCTGGCTGGAGTGCTCTCAGCAAGTACATCATCGCCGGACATGAGGATGGTAGCGTAAGCCGATACGATGCCAAGACTGGTGATCTCCTCGACAACGTTCCCGTCCATGAACTCAACCAGCCCATTGTCGATCTCCAGTGGTCTCCCGACCGTACCTACTTTATCACCGCATGCAAGGACAAGACCGCCAAGGTATGTCAGATCAGACTATCCCATATGACAAATACTAATCTTTAAAGCTCATCTCTGCCCGCGATCTCGAGGTCCTCAAGACCTATACAGCCGACACACCCCTCAACAGTGCCACTATCACCCCCAAGAAGGAGTTCGTCATCCTCGGTGGTGGTCAGGCCGCTATGGATGTTACCCGAACTTCTGCCCGTCAGGGTAAGTTCGAGGCTCGTTTCTATCACAAGATCTTCGAGGACGAGATTGGTCGTGTGCGAGGTCACTTCGGTCCTCTGAACACTGTCGCTGCCGACCCTACGGGCAAGAGCTACGCCAGCGGCGGAGAGGACGGATACGTGCGAGTTCACCACTTCGACAAGGGCTACTTCGACTTCAACTACGAGGTTGAAAGGGAACGAATCAACCGAATGCAGTAGATGCGTTCTTTTCCTGTGTGCTTGCATAGTACGGCGTTTGGGGGACAAACAAATAAATGTTTTTGTTCAAATGGGGCAAAAAATAAACGGGAGCTGGATGTGATGGAAGAAGAATTGAGTGTGTTAGGGGAGATAAAGAGGTTGACAAATGGGCTTGTAATTCTTACCATCTCTCCAGGGTTTAAGGAAAGGTCAAAATGCACGATTGATCACGTTTCTACGACTTTGGATATCCTTATGACCATGCTGTCATGATCATGGTCGCTACTTCACAGCACGTCGAGTTGAAGATATCAGGCAGACAATCAGTCAGATGGTTCTTCCGCTCAAGTAACTTTCTTCATTGCGCTATCAGCCATTCTCACGCCTGTATTCCCACCTGTCGGGCATCGTGTGATGCATTTTCTGGCCCCGGTACAAACAGCCATGCTAGATTAAGCAAATACGTACACATTGGCTTCTCTTATAGTCCTCAAAGCAACCAAACGCCAAAAAGTCTATCCCTTTGCCCACCAAGCATACTAAAGGCAATTCCATATTCCCTCACTTCTTTTTACCCTTCTTGCCCTTGGCAGAACCTCCTGCGGATACGGTAGAGGCAACACTAGATGCTCTTGATGGAGTGGCGGAGCTATTCTTGCTGGACTTGACGGACTTGACATTATCGAGTGCCTTGTTCTGTAACACGTGTCAGTCGTAAACAATGCGAGAGATTAGTTATTGACGCACCTTGACGCCGTTTTTGGCCTTCTTCTTTGCTGGTGCCATACCAAGAATGCTATCTTCGTCATTCTCATCGTCAGGCTCTCGCTTGGATTTTCCATTCACTCCATTTGAGCCACGAGCAGGGACGTCTTCGAACTCTTTTACAATAGTAGTGATCAAAGTAGTGCATCGACGAGACAGCTCAATTGGTGTACGGCTGAGAAAGAACCAGTCAAATCGGAACAGAGGTGACTCTCTAATGTCGTCTCGCATCTTTTCGTAGAGACCTTCCGAATCAATGCCATATCGATCGAGCAAAACCAAAAGGAATCGGTCCTCTTCTTCCGTGTAAACCTTCTTGTTAGTAGTCGACACAGAATAGTTAATCTTGAGCTGTTGCAGAGGGACTCGATACTGCTGCATCTTCTTTCTCAAAAGCTTTTGGTGATGGCCAATACGACGAGTCCGCTCCTCGCCATCTTCGATAGTCTTGATGTATTTCGGGTAGTCGGCGATCTCGGTATAGCGTTGCCAAAAAACCTTTGCATAAGCCTTGATTTCGGGGGCTGACTTGCTGTCAATCTCGTTAGAGATGCCTTCGTAGTCTGTTCGTCCGTATTTGCCCGATCCATTGACAAATTGCTGAAAGTCCCGTTTGTTCCAGTCTCCAAAACCTTGTAGCGATAACTTCTCTTTTTCCTCCCTCTCTTCCTCAGTCAAAGGTGTAGCGTTGTCGATCTCCTGCTGGTCGAGGGCTCTTTCGGCCTCTCGCTCTTCAAGATTTTCTTCATCACCGTCAGGTAGAGGTACCTTATACCCAATCTCCTTCCGATAGTAAGCAGTCTCCCTATCTTGGAGATCTCGCAAGCGAGGGGGGTAAAATTGGTAGTCATGAACAGGAACTTGCTTTGGTGCCCGGGGTGCCTTTGGCTTAGCATCCGCCTTAGGGTTGGGATACATAGTTTGCCGGAAGTACTTATCCATTGAGTATGACTGCTCCTTTCGCTCTCGCTTGGCCGGGTTGATCCAGGTCATGTTGATATTCTTCTTTGTGTTGGCGAAGTTCTCGCCATTCCACTCGTAAGCAGACTCTGAGGTAAACTTTTGCAGATCATCGATTCCCAACTTCTCGTATTTGGCGTTCAGCTCCTTTGTTCGGTTTTCGCCCTTTGCAAGGATCTCGTCGATATCGTCATCACCAACTTCGCCGTCCTTGGAGGCCATGTTGCCGGTAGGCCCCTTAGACTGAAAGACCTTCTCAGCACCGTGCTGGATCATGGAAAGAAGCTCATCTTTGTTGGCTGCAGCTTTAGCGGCTTGTTGGGCACGGCCTTGTTGGATAACCAGTTGGTCTAGTCGTAGCTTCTGGGCAGCTCTCTCCAGAACCTTTTCTTCGATTGCGTTATCTGTGACAAATCTGTATACAACAACCTGCTTAGTCTGACCAATACGATGGGCTCGATCCATGGCCTGAAGATCAGCTTGAGGGTTCCAGTCGCTGTCATAGAGAATGACAATGTCGGCAGTCGTCAAGTTAATGCCCAAACCACCAGCACGCGTTGTAAGGAGGAAGACAAATTTCTCCGAACCAGGTTTGTTGTATTCGTCAATAGCAGCAATTCGATCTTCATGCGCTGTGCCGCCATCGATTCGACAATATTTGTACTCCCGAAAGACACAATAGTCTTCGAGAATATCCAATAGTCGGCTCATTTGAGAGAAGATGAGAACGCGGCTTCCCTGCTTCTGGAGCCGCTTGAGGAGCTTGTCGAGAACTGCCATTTTGCCAGCATTGTAAATCAAATGCTCATCGGTTGTGTAAGGGGGTCCGGGCTCGGCGCCCTCGAACAGATAGGGGTGGTTACAACATTTTCGAAGCTGCATCACGATATTGAGCAGTCGCGTCTTTGACTCTCGTTTGCCACCAGCGCCGTTCACAGCATCAATGTCTTTCTCCAGAATCTTCTGGTACCATTTAATCTGCATCTCCGACATGCCAAGATAAACATTGACCTCTTTCTTGGGCAAAAGACTCTTCTCCACATCGCTCTTCACACGACGCAGTAAGAAGGGGCGGAGAACTCTATGTAGTTGTTGTACGACCGTGTCTTGATCGCGGTCTTGACCAGAGAACCACTGATCAAATGCTTCAGAATCGCCGAAAACATCGGGAAGCAAGAAATTCAGGAGAGCCCAGAGCTCGTGCAGGTTGTTTTGTAACGGTGTGCCCGTAATAAGTAACCGGTTTCTGGAGGAGAACAATCGGATAACCTGTGACAGTGATGACTCTTCGTTCTTGATACGATGCGCCTGGATAATTGTTAGCTGATGCAGGTCTCGACTGTTCCAGATCACATACTTCGTCGATGATGATGTATTCCCAAGCAAATTTCTTCAAATGCGCTTTCTCTCGAAGCACCATTTCGTAGCTGGTAATGCAAACATCAAACTTTTCGTCAACAAGCCGGTCGTTGATTAGAGTTTGTCGTTCATCTTTAGCACCCTGAAGCACCAAAACATCGACCTCGGGTGTCCATTTGGCAAACTCTCGCTTCCAGTTATCGAGCGTGGACTTGGGCACAATGACCAAGTGTGGTCCAGTAATGTCAAGGATGTGTCGCAAGTAGCCGAGAAATGAAATAGTTTGCAGAGTCTTTCCAAGTCCCATTTCATCGGCAAGAATACCAGAAATACCATTCTCATGCAGGGAAATCAGCCAATTGAGACCGGCAACCTGGTAGTCTCGCATGGTGCCATGGATGAACGGAGGGGATTCTCGGAAGACCGTCTCAGCGGAGCCGCCGTGCTTCTCATCTTTCAAAAGTTCGGCGTCTTCTTCAGCTTCGGTACGTCGGCGTCGCTCGCTCGTGGCACCCCCTTGCCTTCCGGCACCCTTCTTGCCCCGCGCAGATTCGGCATTTTGTCGATCGATTTCGGTCATGATATCGCGAATCTTGGGGTCGGGGTTTGTTTCAATGAAATGGCGGAAGAGGTCTGTCAGGCCGAGGAGGTATCGAAATCGACGAATGGTGTCATCTTCCTAGAGGCTCAGTTAGATCGTTCTGTATCATAGCCTCTTCTTGGAGTGCGACGTACCTTGGACTCGCCCAAGCGATCGTGCTTCTTTCCAAAAATGCTACGACGAAGTTGGTTGACTTCTGTGCGGCGCCTACGGCCATCCCCAGTAGGCTCTCCGGCGACGCTGCTAGCAGTAGTGCTAGGGTTCTCGGTATCAGTGTAGTCGGGGGTCTCGTCAACTTCCTTAACAAACCGTCAGCACAAGCTCTTGGCCATAAACGAACAAAATCTTGTCAGCATGGGAACTCACCATCTCTTCTTCTTGACGATGCTCCTGCGCGTCAGACATGGACGCGTCAGTATCGACAGCTTTGGCTCGAGAGCGAGGCGCCATTGCGAGTCGAGTTAGGATAAACCTCTTTACGCGACTGGCATCCAGAAGACGCGTTTCGATAGCTTACAATATGAAGCACGAGTCAATGCAAGTAGTTTGTTGGCTCTTGTAGCGTATTTTGTGTATGTCTTGAGGGGTCTGTGGTGTATTCAACACAGTCACGTCGCCTGAAGGATTGGAAAAGAAAGTGTGAATGCTGTTGCGAAGGTGTTGGCGGGTAGAATCTAAACGGTCGCCTCGAAGGGGGCCAATCTGGGCTAGCGGCGTGCATAGACCCTTGTAAATGGCATTGGGCCCCACGATGCTGCAAGGGAAGAAAGGATATTCCGATGGCTTTTCAACGACGTCACTCTGTCTTACTGATCTTGTGCGAGGAAGTCACTGTAAATCCGAAAACACCCAGGTTAAGTATTCTAAGCTGATCTTGTTTTATACACTCGTACAAGTACGCGATTGAAAGAAATTCTGGTGAGTTGCTGAAAGACAATTCTCGAAGTTGTAAGCAGTCACGTGGCTGAAATGCCCCCATATCTACAGGTACCGACCCCTCGGTTAGTGCCGTCCATCAGGCTCTGCCCATGCTCCGTTGGAGTGGATGACCTGGGCAAACGCTTCGTGACCCCAACCTTTACCCTACCCAACTGTGTTTGAGATCATAGCTCTTCAGGAGCAACATAACCAGCTTGTCTGACCCTGGTGTACCGCGACTACATAGCATTCTCTCTCCGGTCTAGGAGCCTCTTTTGATACCAATACTACTTTCCCTTGACCATCAAGTGAGGCGATTTTCCCCTCGACGTTTTCAAACATATCTGACTCTTCGTTTCCAGTTTTCCACATCTCCCCGTCGCTTAATCACGATGGAGCCTATGAGGGGCGTCTCTGGTAGCATGGGCAAGCAGCCTGCTCAGCAAGAAAGCCCTGAACAACTCCTCGATGTCTTCAAGGCAGCTGCCTTGTCGGTTACCAAGCTCTACAAGATCTCCGCTGCAGGACAGTCCAAGGCTCGCGCCGATGGATATCAGGATTGCCTTGATGACCTCTTACAGTTCTTGGATAAAGAGGGCATGGGTCTGGGTGACGGAGAAGGGTGGAAGATCCGGAAATGGGCCACAGAAAGACTCGATGGGCGTGAAAGCAGTTCTCTGAACGCGGAGAGTGAGGACGAGGTCGACAAAGCAGAAACAGCCTCATCGCCCGAGCTGACTCGAACGGCTATCCCTCCTCATCCGGCGAATCAAGTGCGTACCGACTCCGCACCACCGAGTATCCCTCCTGTTGCCGAACAGCCTACGCCGATAGTTGTCCCTTCTCAAGACAACTTCACTTTCCAGTCTTCACACCCATACCCGAATATCGCTACTCTGGACCTGTCTGACTCAAGACCTCACGATGATGTGCCTGCTCCCACACGACCAACGAAAACTAGGCTTGCGGGTGGTCCGAGTCGATCTTGCCCGAGGGGTCCGGGACATTTGGTACAGCGGGCTGGTAGCAAGCGCAAATTGAACTTTGAGGAAATATTCGATCTCGGCAGTCTAAGCGGAAAGGATCCTTTCGAAAAGGGAGGGAAGCGTGGCCGACATGCTTGATTATCCACCGAGATCATCACCTTTCCTTATCTCTACACACAACATGAAGCATATTTGTCTCGGAGCACTGGGTACTAGATGGATGGGATGGAACGAGGCATGTTTACAGACGGACGCATTGACTAGCGAACAGCATGGGCGGCGTTTGGAGGACGTAACGATTGCATTTGGGGGTGTCTGGTTTTCATTTTGTGTCTGGCGATTGCCATATTTTTCATAACACGATGAATTTGATGATGATGATTCTCTAACTATTCCTGCTGAACCAACGAAACTTCTTCCACGGTTGTATGTGACTGGTCATCCTATCATGGTCTGGCAAAGCCCTATAACTTCCTAGGTCGAAGGAGTAGATGGTATAGATTCAGTTGGTCGGCAAATGTAATCATCATCTCGCAGGGATAGATCTAAGCCACTCGGTCAGAATAACACATTAGCTTTTGCCCTCTTTCAGACAGAATAGGCTCTGTTTTTCTTGCAACCAATATCAACTCTCAATAAATAATAGATGGTAGAAAAACAGCCAGATTGCTTCATACCTACCAACCTACCTAATCACATGTAGAATCCTAATCTCACGGCTCCAACTTGTCGGGTTATCTTCGGTCCGAGAACTTACCAAAGAACACCAGAGCTTCCCTTGGTTTTTTACTTGCAGGGAACTCTCATGCAGCCCGAGACTCGGAAGTGGCGCTAGATGAAAGGTAGCTGCGTACCCCGGCCTTGACCTCATTCATCGTGCATTTTTGTCGTTCGCGAACTTTGAACCCCTTCGCGCTTTTCCTTTTTTTTATACCTTTTTTGTTACTTCTCTTCTTCCACTCATCGCCAAAGGTTTGTCCCACGAAGGTAAATATTTCTTCTTCTATTTTCTGGCATTTATTGTTGCACTATTCTGTCCCTTCGTACAATGATGTCAAGCCTGTTTTGAACCATTGCGCATCGTTCATTTTCCTCTATCAGCAGTCATCCCACCTTTTACTAACACTGGTTCACGTAGACTTATCGCGCGCGAGAGACACTACCAGCTTTCCTTCAAACCAGTCAACATGTCGGATTCTGGCAAGCAAGACGAGAAGCCCACGGGCGAGCACGAGATCGATCATGACCGCGAGCACGACAATGAACATGAGCAAGGAACTGAGATGTCAGGAGCTGAGGAGGTGTGTTAGGCGCGCAAAGAGGTGGATCTTAGAAGGAAACTGACGCCACACCCCTAGGAAGAAATCACTGCCATGAAGCGCCGCGTGGCAGAGATGGAAGAGGAGGCCAAGAAGCTTCGCGAGATGCAAGCAACTCTGGAACAGCAATCTGCAGACCTTGCGGATGACAAGGAATCCATCGATGCACGCAGTATCTTTGTTGGCAATGTCGATTATTCAGCCTCGCCTGAAGATATCCAGAGTCACTTCCAGAGCTGCGGCTCCATCAACCGAGTGACCATTCTTCTTGACAAGTTCACAGGTCAACCGAAGGGGTATGTTGGTACGCGGGAGCTTTCTGAGCATTGCTAACATATCGCTCTGTAGCTACGCCTACGTCGAGTTCACCGAGCCGAGCTTGGTCGCCCAGGCTCTTGTTCTCAACGAGAGTGTCTTCAAGGGACGCAACATCAAGGTGACCCCCAAGCGCACCAATGTCCCTGGCATGAGCCGTGGACGTGGTCGCGGTGGGTTCCGCGGTGGCCGAGGCTTTCATGGCCGAGGCAGCTTTCCTCGCGGTGGTGGTTATCGCGGTGGCTACCGTGGTCGCGGACGAGGTTTCGCCCCCTACTAGGAGCAGGGAGGCACTCTGCCCTTGGGACATGGTCGACGATCTGAGCAACCTAGGCCTTTCGAGATCGAAGTTGAGGAATCTCACGGGCTTGAAAACAACCCCTACGCGCATGGATATGTTGGCCTGTGATGGAACAGTTTCCATACATTTTTTTTCCTTAAATTTAGGGTTATGGTAATAAGGAGAAGGGTGCTTTACTAACAGAGGGGGAACAGTGTAATACTATCGATTATCCAGGAACAGGAAAACACACAGATAGCCAAGAACCCCGAGGGAAGGGATAGGAGTTCCGGTCTTGACGTTTCTTTCGTCTAAGCAAAATCACAGTAATCCATCAATGTTTGTTCCCATCATTAACTCGGTGCAAACTTCACCTGAAATCATCATGAGCTAAAAACGCAATCTAATCAGCTATTTTAAGTCTAACTGGGCTAGGGTGCCAATTCTAAGCAGCTTCGATAATGTAGGCCCATAGGAGGCTTAGAGAGTAGTGACATGTTGCCACGCGTTCCTCTTCCTCTTGGAGCTTCATCCTAGGTATGCGTGTGAGGCCGCCCGTGTGGTACCCCCCACATCAGTTCGTGCCAAGGCTTGGGTATTTGGCGGGAATGACTGTGATTGCAATGAGACAACTCTAGTGTCAGGGTGCATAATGGAAAGGAGACCTGACATCTCACTAAAGATCGCAAGCTAAATAAGCTAATGCGTTGGGTGGTTAATCCATATTACATGCAGCTTACCCTAGAGCCCGGGCTTTATACTCTGTCAACGCAGAAATGTCCCTGATCACGTAGTTATACTATCTTGTAGTGCAACGTGTGTTTTCTTTCATATATGGTTGATTCAGTTCTTAACAAGGCTTCTTTTTAGGTCTAATATTCTTGCTCAGCCACCAAAGCTGGTATTGAACAACTCCATACTTTGTACAGACATACTATTGCAAATGTGTCACCCCTCGCGCAATGGGCTATAATTAAGTGTTTACCATAGCATAGCTCGTACATGAGTCGTCATTCTCGACTACTCCAGATTATGTTGTCAACGCAATCAACAAGGGTATCATTGACGTTTTGCCAGTGGCTCAGCAGTTGCCCAGTCACAGAGGTGCAAATATTGCAAATATCTTGATCAAGTAATGCAACTACGAAGTTACGGCTGAAGCGTAGGTTTGGGCGTACTCCGTAGAAAAGAGAAATTTACAAAGACACACATTGAATCCTGCGTGTATGGGGCATGTTTCAAATTGTGTCCTGATAAATGCAGCCTTTTGATTCCCATGTTGCCAGTCTTCAAGCACAAGCATCAACCTTAGCGACCAAGCTGCAAGGCATCACAACCCTGCTTAAGCGCCTGATGCCTGACGAAAGCTGTGCCGGTAAGCCGTACGCCGCAATTAGGCTCAGAACATCCGCTCACAAACCCTTACAGGTGACTGAGATTATGATTCCATAGCGGCACTGTCGCTGTTTACTGCCGAGGTTGTACGAAATACGTCGTCATAAAGCACAGTCGTGGATTCCGCAGCCCAGGGAGGCAGATGCCATAATCATTATTTGACAATTTCTCAGCCAAAGTGGCAACAAAATACTGGAGCTCTTGAACACCTTTGAAATCATTGCTCAGCCCAGCAAGTGACTAGAATGCATGGGAGGTCAAGATTTAGGCAATACCGGGTAGATACCTTCGATCAAAATACACAAGACGATTCTGGGACGTTCATCTTTAATCGCGGGTTTCATGGAAACGTCCAAAGGAGCGGATGCAAAAGAACCTCTTGGTTACCTACCAGCCACTAATACAAGGTAACAACTTGTCGTCTAGTCATCTGTAGGCCTCCATTGCAGCCCACTAAAAGGCCCGGATACAGAATACAGGGTTAATGATAGAGCACGGGCTAGCCATGGATGAAAGAAACCATAACGTTGGATTCTAAGAGACAGAGGTATATGTGTAGGCTTACTCGACGGTTACGGGAGATATTGATAACTTAATTTTGGCACCCTATGTTTAGGATGGATGCTCTCTTGTTTCCTGGCTGATGAAGTAGTTCCCATTGGAAGGGGTCCTCTGATCTTGGTGATATGCACTTGGGGAGCAGCCTTTTGTTGTGTTGCTTGGTGGAATATCTAATAAAGTGCTAGATTCAAGTATAGCCGTAGTATATATTGTACAGCACGACTACCGTGGTGTAAAACTCATGCACGTACGAGCTACCTACCTCTATATAAACAAGTTGGCAGCACTATCAACTAAGGTATTATAAGAGTAGCCCCACTGACTGCACCCCAGCCCATGAAACCGTACTCGAGTTACAAGGCTCCAAGGTTACTTAGGCCAGCTCGGGTCGATTGATTATCCTTCCAACGTTAGCATCATCAACGCTAACCACGAGACAGAGACTGAACCCACACAAAACGATTCGTGACGATCAATCAACTCCATCCACGAGCTTCTCTGTTATCATTTATAGTTACTAATTCACGCATATCATCAGCTCAATTATAGCAACTTGGTTTTATCTTGCTGCGCTCTCCCAGCAGCCTCAGGATCACTACTCCTACCCTGGATCTTCCCGTTCCGGCCGCTGTCGTTCTCGCTCTGGAAGCGGGGAGTCCGCGTCTTGCCTTGGCCTTAGCCTCTCAGTCTTGGGTCTTTTGGGCCGCCCGTGCACAGCCTCAACCTCCCCCCATTGCCTCAAACCAAGCGTCGTCAACTTTCTTCAGTGAACCCTTCAACCTCCACTGATCACGTTCCGCGAACGCCTTCCACGACAAGGCTTCATTGCATTTGTCTGGCTCCGAACCTCTCCCTAACGTTTCACCTCGGAAATATCGATTATTATCATTGTCGTCGCTGTGACTTAGTCCCTCGCTGCGCAGCGCAAGAGGTGACACCATGACCAGTCGCACCGATCCTAAGTAAGTCCATTCCCAGCCTTTCGCCCATCGCATCGCGTCCAGCTTCACCTTCAGTCTGACCTTTGCCCATCTCTCCCTTCACTGCTACTACGATGACCGTACTAATGCTCCTTGTAGCAGGCCCAACCTTCGGGTTACCAGTGAGTTACAGCTAATTAACCTGCCCCACCGTTCGACTTGACATATTGACATCATCCAAGTTATCGCCGCCGACGGCCTATACAAGAGGGATGTTTTCCGTACGTAGTAGATTCCGAACCTTCGCTCGGCCTATCTGCTAACTTGAGTCAGGATTCCCTGACCCTTTCGCTGTTGCGACCATCAATGGGGAGCAAACCAAAACGACGACTGTCAGCAAAAGAACTCTAAACCCATACTGGAACGAGAGCTTTGACTTGTAATGTACCCCGCCGCTTTAGACAAAGAATTTAACCAACTGAAGATTATCAGTCATACCAATGAAGATGGTATCCTTGCAGTCCAAGTTTTCGACCAAAAGAAGTTTAAGAAGAAGGACCAGGGTTTCCTAGGCGTCATAAACATTCGCGTTGGAGATGTTATCCCTGAGCTCAGCCCAGATGCCGATGGTCAGTTTACTTGATCCTATGACAGAAACCGTGAAGGAGCTTTCTGACATGCGCTTCAGACCAGATGCTTACTCGAGACCTTAAAAAATCAACCGATAACCTCGTCGTCCACGGCAAACTTATTATTAACCTGTCCTGCAATCTCAGTGCACCAGCTCGCGGTGGCCAGGCATCGACTGCACGACCATCTCTCGGCACCGGCCCATCGAACGCTTCGAACCTCTCCGCCCCTCCACCGGAAAACCGACCAGGATCTTCACTTTCTGGACCAAATGGCGCGGGTGGTTCACAAGTCAACCTGGCCCATCGTCCATCCAGCATCAACTCTGTTGGTGGCGCTAGCGCTCCAGGACCAAATGCTTCCGGACAAACTCGACAAAGCAATCAACTCAGCCCATTCGAGGATGCCCAGGGTCGACTACCAGCTGGCTGGGAGCGCCGAGAAGACAATCTCGGCCGTACTTACTACGTTGACCACAACACTCGCACAACGAGCTGGAATCGACCCACTGCTTCTGGCGCCCAAGAGCAACGAAACGATCGAGAAGCAGCTACCCAGGTTGAGCGACAGAGACATCAGAACCGCACTTTGCCCGAGGAACGAACCGGTTCCAATTCACCGACGCTGCACGCCCAGCAGCCCCAGCCATCAGCATCACCAGCTACTAATGGTGGCGCAGTGATGCATACTGGAGCGACGAGCCCTGGAACGGGAGAACTCCCGCCTGGCTGGGAGCAACGGTGGACCCCAGAAGGTCGACCATACTTTGTTGATCACAATACAAGAACCACGACCTGGGTAGATCCACGTCGCCAACAATACATCCGCATGTATGGCGGTCAGAATAATGCCAACGGCCAGATCCAGCAGCAACCCGTATCGCAACTTGGTCCTCTGCCTAGTGGCTGGGAGATGCGCCTGACAAACACTGCTCGAGTGTACTTTGTTGATCATAACACCAAGACTACCACTTGGGACGACCCTCGACTGCCGTCGTCTCTCGACCAAAATGTTCCTCAGTACAAGCGAGACTTCAGACGTAAGCTCATCTACTTCCGCTCACAGCCAGCCATGCGAATTCTCAGTGGACAATGCCACATCAAGGTGCGACGATCTCACATCTTCGAAGACTCTTTTGCCGAGATCACACGCCAGTCTGCAACGGATTTGAAGAAACGACTCATGATCAAGTTCGATGGCGAAGATGGTTTGGATTACGGTGGTCTCTCTCGAGAATTCTTCTTCCTCCTCTCCCACGAAATGTTCAACCCCTTCTATTGCCTATTCGAATATTCCGCCCACGATAATTACACCCTTCAGATTAACCCACATTCCGGCATCAACCCGGAACATCTCAACTATTTCAAGTTCATCGGCCGTGTTGTCGGCTTGGCTATCTTCCACAGGCGATTTTTGGACGCGTTCTTTATTGGCGCTTTGTACAAGATGATGCTTGGCAAGGCGGTGGCCTTGGCCGATATGGAGGGTGTGGATGCCGATTTCCACCGATCATTGCAGTGGATGCTGGATAACGATATATCGGGCGGGATTCTTGAGCAGACTTTCTCGACCGAAGACGAGAGATTCGGAGTGATGACTACTGAGGATCTCATCCCTGATGGCCGCAATATTGATGTCACCAATGAAAACAAGAAGGAGTACGTTGATCTCATGGTCAAGTGGCGCATTGAGAAACGTATCGCCGAGCAGTTCCAGGCTTTCAAGGAAGGGTTCCAAGAGCTTATCCCTCAGGATCTTATTAATGTCTTTGATGAGCGCGAGCTGGAGCTTTTGATTGGAGGTATTGCTGAAATTGATGTTGACGACTGGAAGAAGCACACCGATTATCGAGGATATACCGAATCCGACGAGGTCGTGCAGAACTTCTGGGCAACAGTACGCTCGTGGGATGGGGAGCAGAAGTCCCGTCTACTACAATTTACTACAGGTACTTCTCGAATCCCAGTCAATGGCTTCAAGGATCTCCAAGGTAGCGACGGTCCACGACGATTTACAATTGAGAAGGCGGGAGAAATCACAAATCTGCCAAAGGCGCATACATGGTAAGTTGATTATGACAATTGACTCCGAGAACAAATCACTGACTCATCAACAGTTTCAATCGACTTGACTTGCCCCCTTACAAGAGTCTAGAAATGCTTCAACAAAAGCTTACCATCGCCGTTGAGGAAACTATGGGCTTTGGCCAAGAGTAGACGATAACGATATTACTTTCAGCAGGGACATTGAACTGGAAAGGGCCAAACTTCACTCAGTCGTACTGTTTTGTAGTTTCCGCGAGACAGCGACTTCTTTTGTCTGCCCCCATAGGGAACACCCTCGCTAACATACACGAACTTTTGGGTATTTGCTTCAGTCCCAAGAGTGGACAGACCTGGGTCGTTTGGCGCTGGTGGGATTAATTTGCCTTCAACATGCGATGCAACAACTGCTTCTCCCTGTCAGCCCAGTAAATAGACGATTTAACAGAACTCGAGTGTTGCCGTTATCACAGACGCACCTTGTGATCTGTTTCGTAAGGAAGCATTGGCAGGCATTGTGGAATTACCAGCCATACACCGGGATAGACGAGTCCTTGGATGTGATGATGCTTGACAGACGAAGAGAAAAAAAAGAAAGAAACTGTACTTTGCTATGTATTACGTGTAACGTTGGTAGTAGCACCGAAGCCAGCATAAGGGCTGGAAGTTTAAGAAGAAGGACAAGGTTATAGCGCTTCATTTCAACTACTTATCACATATATCACTTTCACTATCTACCTCTTGTTTTCTGAACGTATTTTGCCTCGGCTGTGTTATGATCAATCTCGAACGCCTTTGCATGTCGGGCAGAGCCCATCTATGTAGCAAACACCACGAAAATGAACACACGCATAATGACTCAATAGACCAATTTTGGGCTTATTTGATTTCTAATTATTGCAATGCTCTCGCAAGACTGACCATCCCCCCTATTTGGGCCCCTTGTATCAGCCGAACCTGGCTGCATCTTGATGAACAAACGCATTGGAAAGCCGCCAAATGAAACCAAAATTTCTGGGAAAATAGAGGAAAAACAAAACGTATGCGGAATGAACAACCGTTCCGCATTATTATACATGGCTGACACCATCATCTCGTTCCCATCACTTCGCCGGGATTCTGACGGCGTTCCATAGTCTCCCAAACCATCCTTGCCACGAGCAAAATCTGAAGAGGAGTCTTTATCGTGAGTAAGGGTGAAAGCCGCGGTTTCCACCCCGTCCTCCTCCACGGTAATTGGCTCCAGGTTTACCGGCGTTTTTGGGTCCTGTAGGCGCATTGGCGGGTGGTGCATGTTGCGGGTCAGAGTTCGCACTGGCACTGCCAGCACGGTTAAAGCCACCTGAGCCTTGGGCGTTTGGCTGAGGAACGTCGTCGTACATGCCCTCCCATGAAGTAGGGGCTCCCCCTCCTCCACCCATACCATAGCCTCCATGACCTCCTCCATGACCGCCGTAGCCTCCACGGCCCCCACGACGACCTCCTTGAGCTTGTTGGTATTGATTGTAGTTGTTATTGTCGTATCCTCGACCACCACCACCACCACCACCACCACCGCTGGCAGAGGCAGTGGGACTAGCACTGCCGGAAGCAGCATCTTGACCACCTTGCTGGCCCTGCTGTTGCATCATCTGTTGCTGCATTTGTTGCATCTGCTGCATCATCTGTGGGTTCATGTTTTGCATCATGTTCTGAGCATTGGCACCACCGCCTCCTCGACCCATCATCTGTTGTTGCATCTGTTGCATCTGCATCATGTTCTGCCACATGGCTGGGTTCATGGGCATTCCTCGGCTCATGGCCATCTGTGACTGCATCATAGCGAAATACTGTTGCATGCGTTGAAAGTATTGGGCCATGACTTGGGGTGTCATGCCGTTGTTGCCCATCTGTTGGCCCATGGAGCCCTGGCTTGACTGGTCGCCGTCTTTCCTAAACTTGCCGCGTCGTGAGGCCTCTTCCTCTTCTCGAAGGTTGCCTCTAGGCTGGGCTTTCTTGACCTCGATGGGTTTTCCGTGAATTTCTAGTGGTACGTTGATACAGGCATCGACGCCGGCTTCATTTTCGAACGTCACAAACCCGAATCCTCGTGGACGACCGGTATCTTTGTCCATCATAAGAGTTGCGTCTACGACGCGGCCGAACTGTGCAAAGTATTCCTTGAATTCTTGATCGGTGGTTTCCTGGCTGACACCTCCGACGAAGATTTTACTCGTCTTCTCTTGTTCGTCTCGGGGAATGGCACGTTTGGGGTCGATCTGCAACGCAATTAGAGAGTGAGTTTGGCCATGTTAAGATATATCACTTACGATCTTGCCATCAAGGAAATGCTCCTTGACCATGACGATGTTGACTGTCTTGGCGTCCTTGAAAGTCAAGAAACCAAATCCTCGCGACCGGCCGGTACTGCTGTCTCTCATGACTGTGCATTCAACGACTTCACCAAACTGTGAGAAGTAATCCCGCAATGATTCTACCAGCAATCATTAGCACAAGTTTGGAGAGCTGCATGTGTTTGTCACTTACGATCAGTGGTTTCCCAGTTCAGACCGCCTATGAACATTTTACTACACAAACATGTCAGTATACTTTCATTTTAGAGTTGTTTATGCATTTTGAATATCAAGGCTGTTAAACACGGGTCTCCTAGGCTTGATAGAAATATAGGACCCATGGTGAAGTGGCTTGCTTAGAGGCTGCGAGTTTGCGAATGATCAATGGTTTGCTGAAATCTTAACCCTGGCTTAGAGAAAAGAATCGACGGTTGAGACTTGAATGCCTGATACAGCATAAAAACAGATGGCTGCGGTTTGGTGATTGCAATGTGATGAAGCAGTTGTGTCCTTGCAAAAAACGGGTCGTACAGGGCAATATGGGTGCATGCAGCGAAGGGTACAGCCCAGCGCGAGGTCGATTGATCTGAAGGTTGCCGTTTCTTCGGTTTGCTTGATGTTGGCGGCAATTTCTGTAAGATCCCTGCGTGTGCATGCATCAAGGCCAACATAACAAGGACCATGGTTGACAAACGTTGACCAAACGGCCATGACAGTCGAAAGTATGGCGCAGACATTGCAATGAGAGATGCCAGATCAGCTTGGTCGAATAAAATTTCGTCTTGTGCTATCGTCTTGACTGTTCTCTCTGTCTCTGTCTCATGCTAGGTACTGGCCTCGAGCGCTATTCGCTGCGAATCTCGCTATAGCACTCGAGAGTGTTTACCACTCCCGTCGGTTCAATAAGATCTCTGCGACTGAGGGCTATGGACGACTCAAGTAGTAGTGTCTTTCGTCTGGACTAGTGCCGAATGATTCATCCTGGGATGTCCGTCCACAGGGCGTATCCCAGTACCGATTGTGACATCCTCCTCTTCCTCTCATAGCCCATAGATAATAGCAGCGGACTCGCCTCAACTGGTTATATCTCTTGATCCATACATCCTATTGAATGAGCCATGGCAACTCTTCCAATCTGAATCTTTGCCGTTTGATGTCTCCGATAGCAAAACCTCTTTTTCTTAATTTGACCACGACCCTCTCTAGCCAAGCCAAGTTCCGAAATGTATGCAAATGCTACATCGATGGCCACTACTACGTGGCAACGTGGCAGTTGCCATGAGGATTCAGGATTGTAAACACGCAAGGCAAACCGTGATATTCTCGCAAGAGCGAATTCAGGAAATGTGATCACAATGCAGAAACAATATAGACTTACCCATCTTCTTTGGCACTCGCCTTGTGTACGGTTCCGTATGGAGGTGTTGGAGCATCGTCATGCATATCAGCCTGGCGTGTGTGACCGGATGCGCCGTATCCTCCTCCACCACCGAGATTGAAGTCGACATCGTCGTCGTCGTCATCTTGATCTTGAGTCATGTGTTCATCACCTCCAGTTTCTTGATGCTGCTGCATCCCGTTATGGTCATCATTGTCGTTGTTGTGAATGTTAGTAGGAGGCTGAACGTCTGGGGCAGGGGGGGCTGCTGCAGCGGGAGCAGACGCTGGCTTTGCGGCATCGTTGTCATCGTAGCTGTCCAAGAGTCAGTGTCTTAGATAGACGCACATAGTGTCTATTCTCGCGCTCATGTTGCGATGGATACTTACAGGTCGGCGAAGAGATCATCCTCGAAGTTCTCAGGCTCAGTCATGGCGACGGTTGAGGTTTGGCGCGCGTTCGTGATAACCAAGTTCGAAAGCTGAGGGAGCGCGAAAGAAGCGAACGACGGGTTTCGCGCACTCGACACTAAAAGCTATAATGGGTGAACAAGGGCAAGTGAGAAGAGATGCGCAATTGATATTGAGAAATAAGTCGAATCAAGAGTCAAAGAAAAGGAAGAGGAGGCGACTGAACCATGAAGGTAAAGAAAGGTGCTAGGTTATCGAGCCGTGGAGCTAAAGCCTAAAGGACTTTACTGACTAAGCCAAAGATGGACCAATCAGAAATCAGCACCACCAGTTACCAACCAGCAAGAAACTGAGTCTTGGGGGAGGGTGTCTTTTCAAAACCCAAATGTCAACATCACTGATATCTGGAAGATAATGAAAGAACTTGTAGATGATATTCAAAATTGAAGTCTTGCCTACCAATTGAGAGTATTTGGCCCTTACAGATTCATGCTTCTCTGTGACAACCCCTAAATTCCCCTGTACATACTCTCCAAGCTCCATTGTGAAGAAGGTTGCCTTGTTCTTTGGGCATTACATGGAAAGGGAGGTTCTGTTATTCTGGCTCGAACCGCATGCGCTCGTTGGTGACCTGCAGTTATTCGTACTCCGTAACAAGGCTCGTACCGCCTCGCCTGTTGGGCGAGGAATCAGCCCCGTGGCCTGGCAGCTGAGCTCAGGCCACAGGGTTAAGGCACACAGTCCTCAATTAGCAGATACCCCCGCTATGAACCCGTCCTAACCCGCTATTTCCAAGCCATGGTAGTGCTGTTTGCGGGGTGATCTCGTGGTTGAGCCAGGGCAGCCTAATTAAGCCCGTTTCCATTATGTTTGATCGATCCATAGTCGAATAGGTCGACCAACCCAACCTACTGACTTTCTTGCACTTCACAACATCATTGCGTCGCGTTACACCGCAGCATGTGAAATACCTTCCAAGGCTCTTGTCCACGGCCTCTTTTCCTCTTCAGCGAACCATGTGGTCGTCATCCGGGAGCGGCAAGAAGCCCGCGCAATCTGTAAGTCATGACTATCAGCGTTGAAGCTCTCTGCTCTGTACTCACGAGACTCGACGTAATGGCGCCCGCCTCTGCTAACAGCCCCACCGCCCCAGGAGATGGTCCAAGTCGGTACGTTCAGCGAGGAGTTGTGAGATGTCGAATATTTGCTGATATAAGCTCGATTGCTTTGAGGTAGACCGATCAGAGTATGTATTCGCTGATATCGAGTTCCATACACTCCAAGCTTGTGCGCTGAAGCTTATACAACTAGGTCCGTATCGCCTTTTTGGAGACCGCCACCACGAGACAGCTCTACTCCAAAGAGAAACATCACGTCGCCCACAGGCCATGGCTCAGGTCTTGTTGTTGGCGCCTCATATTCGCATGCGGATATGCTCAAGTTTGACTCCTTGTTCGTTGGCTTGACCTTGCTCAATGCTTAGTTTGTGTTGCTGATGTCAATTGCTAGAAACCTCTCCAACTCATCTCGACCACGAACACCTCCTTCTTCTTCTTCAGCTAAGATCCGGATTCAAGAAGCTTCTCCACCGCCGAGGACCACGCCTGGAAAGAATGGTTCACCTCCATACAAGAGCTACATCAACTTTCTCTCCAATACAAACGATGACTGGAAAGCTGACGAGGACGACATGATGGGCTACGAGGACGACGATGGGGATGACTTTGGTTTGCCAAGTTTGTCGAGTATGAAGAGGAGAACACGGCGCATTGCCACACAGAACAAGGCCGAATCAAGTACATTATCACCGACCACAGAGGGGCCTCCCAATGCGCTCTCGGCGAGACGATACTCAAACAGTGCCGACATTGCAATAGAGCGACCTGCGCCCACATATCCCATGCCCAAAAAGAGTGAGGGGAAGATTCTTCGGCCTCAGTATAAAGAAATCTTAAAAGGTTTGCTGATCACACTTCCAAGCGCTGTCGCATAATAAGGCACTGACGATGACTATCAGACCCCGCCAACGCTCTGCATCTCATCAACTATCCCACGGTTCCCGCCAATGCCACTCCCAAGGAAGCCGATGCCATAAACTCCCGAATCACACGTATTAATAAGTTCAAGAAGCTCTTACAAGCTTCCACTATTTCACTGCCTGACTTGAGGTCACTCGCCTGGTCTGGCGTACCACAAGAGGTGCGCGCCATTACCTGGCAACTCCTCCTCAGCTATCTTCCTGCGAACAGTGAGCGCCGGGTCGCCACCTTGGAGAGAAAACGGAAGGAATACTTGGATGGTGTACGACAGGCATTCGAGAGAGGAGGAAACGCCGCGACCACTGCAGCCAACACAGCCCCAGCCGGCCGAACAAGGGGCCTTGACGAGGCCATCTGGCATCAAATCAGCATCGATGTACCCCGGACAAACCCGCATATTGAGCTGTACAGCTATGAAGCTACGCAGCGATCACTTGAGCGCATTCTGTATGTGTGGGCTGTTCGACATCCTGCCAGTGGCTATGTGCAGGGCATCAACGACCTTGTGACGCCTTTTTGGCAAGTCTTTTTAGGAATTTATATTGGAGATCCTGATATCGAGTCTGGAATGGACCCAGGACAGCTCCCAAAGTCCGTGTTAGACGCTGTGGAGGCCGATTCCTTTTGGTGTCTGACAAAGCTTCTCGATGGTATCCAGGACCACTATATCGTGGCGCAACCAGGGATTCAACGCCAGGTAGCTGCTCTCCGTGATTTAACAGCACGTATAGACGGCAACCTGTCCAAGCATTTGGAAAAAGAAGGCATTGAATTCATACAGTTTAGTTTCCGTTGGATGAACTGTCTCTTGATGCGTGAGATCAGCGTCAAAAACACAGTTCGCATGTGGGACACTTATCTGGTTTGTCAACAATCATTTGCTGGCAACTCTCCAAAAACTAACTACTTGTCAGGCTGAAGAGCAAGGATTTTCCGAGTTCCATCTATATGTGTGTGCGGCCTTCCTTGTGAAATGGTCAGATAAGCTCCTGAGCATGGACTTTCAGGAGATCATGATGTTCCTCCAAAGCCTTCCCACTAAGGATTGGACGGAGAAGGACATTGAGCTACTCCTGAGTGAAGCTTTCATTTGGCAGTCCCTTTTCAAGGGCTCTGCCGCACACCTAAAAGGCCAACCGGCCCGCGAACCTGTTACCAACCTACAGCTGTGAAGAATCCCGTTGTCTTGTACAGAGTTGAATGATCATATGGGAGCGACTTTGGGAGTTGGTTCATAAAGGGCGTGGCATGGAATTGTAGCACTGAGATATTGCTACAATATATTGGCATCGTAATGAGGATGGGAAGCCATGATCGGCATCTTCCTCTTGTATCTGATTCCTGACTTTAGAATCTCGGCAAAGTACGGAGTGTGAGTCTTTGTGATAGGGTTTGGTATCATAGTTATTATCTAGGGTGGATTAGCCCAACTTCCTAAAGTCGAGAATTAAGAATTAGAGGACCCCTTCTATCCCATCTCGTCCTTATCTTTCATTCATCCAACATCATTTGTTTTTGGGGTATGCCTCAGTTACATGATTTTGCCTCCCAAGTATAGAACGTTTTTCAGACAGTCAAGCGTCTTGAACGCCCCGTATGCCATCCAAATTATCTCAGATATCCAGCCACTCATAGAGAAACAATCCAACTCCGGAACGCCAGGCCGTGAATATTAATATATACGTGAGCACCTAAACCACCCAGTTTGGTGGTGGATCAGTGTGCTGTAAACATGTGCTGTCGAAACTCGACTCAGTTTACCGTATTGAATCCTTTCTGGGCTCTATCAAGTCTTTTATGAATCCAAGCTTCTGGCGATCTTCATCGCAGACTCTAGCCCACTCAAGTAACAGACGCCAAGTGTAAAGGCGCATGTCTTCGCGACGCAAGACTTGGCTGGCCCAGTCTCTCCCCCTCTCAGCAATAAATCGCGCGGCGGTATCCCCGCCAGCTTCTTCATCTGTAAAGAATTCGAGGATGGGGTAAAGGTCTTGAAAAGTGTTATCGAAGGGTACAAAGTGAACCCATGGAGTAAGACGATCGTCATGCCATTCAGCATAGATAGTAGCCTTGAGAGGCATGCTCGAGGAACGTAGGAAGCCACGAAAACGGGCGCTGAATGAATTGCCGTCGGTATCAGGCAAAAATTTGTAGCGGTACTGCTCCTTCATGGTCATATGCTTCAATTCACGATAATAAGGGGTGACAGGATCACAGCCAACTTTTTCACATAGAAGACGTTTGAATCCGCAGTCAGAGATCTGCATCAACCATTGACCAATGGTTTTGGAGGCGCGATGGGTGCTGTTGTAACGGTCGGGAGTTGGCAGTTGAAATGTCTTGGGCTTGACGCCTTGATGCTCAACACTGTCAACATATGTGCCATTCAGCATCTGGATAAGACGGTGACGATGGAAGCGATGCCAGACATCAGCTCTCGGCTCACCACCAGAAGCATCACCTCTCCAAACAACACCGGTTTTCTTGGCGTGCCATGCTGGACCCATCTTCTCCCCTCCAGAATAGAATTCGTCGGCAGTAAGGTACATGGCGCCAGGGATGAGGATCTCGTTGTTCATAGGAAGCTTAGATCCGCCAAATAATGGGATCAATTCAGTAGAAGTAGACAAACTGAGAGGCGCAACAAAGCTCCCGTGCATTTGGCGCAGATGTGGTTGTAAACACGGGTCCTGGGCAGCAGTCCAGTTTTTTATATAACCTTTATAAGCGTACTCGGGATTCCAATTTGAGGGATATTCAACAGGAGCCTTAAAGTCTGAGACTTGTTGAACATTGCGTGACGGAGTGTTGGGGTCACACGTCACACGCGCGAGTTCCCAATAGTTAGCAGAGTTATTGTACCAGTAGGGATCGTAAGGCTGAGGTTTTTCGTCGTCGAGCTTGGACAAAGCCTTGAATCTTGTGACGACCTCTTTCATAGGAGCAATGCGCCGATTGTCGCGTTCTTGTTCGACAAATTTGGATAATTCGTCGAAAGGAACAAGAAGTCGAGGCTCATCCATGTAGTTGATTGGCATGTCGACGTCGGGCAAATCCTTTGCAAACTCTCCGACGAGTTTGGTCCATAGCTCAAGCCACGGCACACGATCGGTTGCATCGCCAACACCGGTGGCCACGCCATTGCGAACTTTCACGACCCAATGCCAGGCGGATGCGCGCCTGGCTAAGGTGTGAGCGTCGAGCGCCCAATATGGAGCCAAATCCTTGTATATACGATCGAAATAATCCTCAACCACAATGCTGTTGGAAGCAAGTGCAGCCTCCATCCACTTATCGAAGCCTGGCGGTGGGTGACGTCCTCGGCGGGCGCGATAACGCTCAGCAGCATCATAAAGATTATGGCTTCGTTTTGACAGGAGGCCCTCATGGCGAGCGCGGGCATCTGCCATGAGCTTCTTAATTGGATGTTTTGGGCCCATGGTGACTGGGCCCTTGGGTTCTGTCACATCCCAGCCCTGGCTGCTGGTCCATAATATATAATTGGTGATAGCGAAACATATAAGGAATAGGGTGCTGAGGTAGCGGAAGACTAATCGAGAGGGCCAGTTCGATAGCCATTGTTTGAACCGCGGCCACATCATGGCCACGGATATGATGCAAGATAATGCAGGAGCCGGAGGAGTCGGAGAGTCTATGCGCGCCACGGAGGAGCGGTAAAACGAAGCATCGACGGACGAATGCAAGCTCAGAGAGCGTAGCCAGAGTGCACTTTTAAGCAGGATATTATTCGGATTTGCGACGGAGAAAGATATGTTCGAGGTTGCTCTTGGGAAAGATTTCGAGGGATCGCGGTGGCTTTTTGTCGCAGGAAGAGATGTAGGAGCAGGAGTAGATTAACAGAATAAATCAAGAGGAAAGGAAAGGTAGAGAAGGGTCAGATCAGACAAGTGACGTGAGAATTGGTGAGTTGAGGTTGTGGTGTTGAGAAAGGTCAGGTGGAACGGGAACGATTTCCAGACAAGTACCTGCCCTGTCGAGGTGGAAACTGGAAATCGCCGGGAAGTCGCAAGTCAAATCCAAGAACTGGTCCTGAGTGGAGGGGGCGTTGGAGCGTGGAGAAGTTACTTGGAGATTTGCGGAGCCACCAGTATGCTATCTCTAATAACTTGGGCAAGGTGCTATAAAGCCAGGGTAGTGGTATCGGAGCTTCGTTGTTGTAGAGGCTGCCAATTGAAGAGACCAGGGTTCGAGGAGACAGAAAGAGACTCAGGAACATCGCCAGGCTTTCTCTCCAGTTCTTGTCCTTCTAAGGCGAGGGGTCGAAGTTGTGTCTCATAAGTATCCAAACTCTAGCTAGATCCTCTACATGTCAGTCACCATTTGAAGTCCGCTCCTATGGAGATGTATCATGCTACATTTTCTGAGCTAGGTAAGTTAGAACCTCGCTTCAGGAGCACCATGTACCGAACAGTTTATACCGTTTCCGAGTGAGTGTAGAGGGTCTTGAAGACGTGGCCAAGAAGCATAATTAGGTTGTTTCATGTGATTCAGCAACACCCAAAGTCTAACCTAAACCTTGGACTTGTTATCCCTTGATATTCGCATTTGTCAAGTCTTGGTCTCTCACACTACTTTCCACGTAGTACTACTCCGTACTCATCCTTGAGATACGCCCACCTTCCGCAGGAGGTGATGAAGTGACAGTCTGCAGCCAGAAAGGGGGAACCAGAGTCTCAGAACGGAAACTACTGTCCTGCCCGCATCTAGCCATTAGCGGGGTGGCTTGGCGGTCCATGTTAGTGATCGCACGCCGGGTTCTATCCACTGACTTTAGTCTGGAATGCTATTTATGTCCTTAGCAAGTACCCAAGATACCTATCAATCGAGTCCATGCCCGTCCCTTGTGAATCTTTCATTTAAGTATTGTGAATCTCTTGGAATCAATCTTATCATTGTGATGATAGGATGTTAACTAACATCAGCTTCTTCACTACGGACTACCTCGGATACACCTTTATGCATATCAAATTAGTCGCGTCTAGTTTTTGCTTTGGCGCGTGGTGGCTGGCTTTTATCCATTTGCATACGCAAAGTGACATAATAGCGGATGACGAGGAACGTGTAAACGTAACCATAAAATGTCTCTTGTTCGCACTACACTACGTGCGGTGCCTGTGCTCCCGTCCGTACGGAGTATTTGTTCAGGGTTCAATGTTAAGCATTCTGGTAGCCATGAAACCACCCTTGGTAATGCTTGTCACTTTTAGCCGACATTCAGTCCAAAGGTGAACGATTAACAGCTGTCACATAATAAATCACTTTACGGGTCTAGCAACGGTCATTACGGTCAGACATGATATATGCAGACGCACAGTCTCTTTCATATCCCTGTGTGTTAGTATATCCTTGAGCGGCGGGTCGATGCGGGCAGCAACCGAGACTGCAAACATGGATGATAAAATAAATCAAACAAACGAACCCACTTGATTCCGGAAACTGAAAGGCTCAATTGGCTCTTCCTTTAATTTTAAAGATCAGAAATGAAATCACTGACCCTACAATACGTTTTGTGCATAACCGACCTGTGATTGAAGATGCAGTTATCCCCGGCTCCGAAATGACAACCCCTGTCACTGATCCAGGTCAACTCATTTGTTTAGTTTAACCGCTGGAGCCAACCACGAACTGGTTTTCACAAACTTTGTGCCAGCAGCCAACGGACAACCCCTTTCTCGCGTGGTAAGGGAGGAAAACTCTGGGGAAGATCTTCCAAGTAGCTTTATAAGTTTATTTTTATCGTATATTTAGATTACGAGCGAAACGATTATTATTCTCTCCTTGCTTGAGTGACTGATAATCGATCAAAAATCGTAACTAATACGGAGTAGATGCTTGGCCTAAGACGAGAAGTCAAAAGCGCAGCTACAGTTAGAACAAAACCAAGAAGCAACGCGCAAAAAATATTGGCTTGGAAACCAATAATATTACCTTATAGTCTTCTGGTTTTCAACCCCTTGATCAGACCCGGAATAAATATTTCATACTTTCCTACCGAATCTCCTTTAAATCCATTGATTATCCCAATACTTCTAGCTTGATATTCACATTGAAATTCTCCGTATACTAGGACAGCCAGACATAATCACCACCCCAGCAGCTCAGTTATTATCAACCAAGGTTGGCAACTTCTAGCTAGCAGGGTATTAAAGCATTTCTGAAATATATATTTTGGCACAATCAATGCAAACATTGAGGATGACAATAGCCGTATCAGAAGCCTCTAAATTTCATACTGGGACCAACATAAAGGCGAGAACAATGGAAACATCCGTACAGCTTCTTGCATTTCCGAAACCCTGACATGTTGATACGTCTGAGTAGGTAGTAGTCAAGCCAAGATCTATTGCTAATACGGAGCAAGACAGTAACACTTCCATCTCCTTGCCCAAGCAATCAAGACACCAATCAACGAACACCAAGTATTCGCCACTGGCTTTAAGAACAAGAACACGAAATTTCAGTTCAGTTCATGTCGATTGGAGAGAATTCGCCTGCTTCCCGTCCAGTGGTCTAGAGGTAATGTGAACGTCATGGATTTGAGAGCATGAAACGTTCTGAACCCAATGACAGACTGTGAGGCAAGAAGACGATTCCCATTGAAAACTTCAGCCAAAAAAAGCTCTGAAATTTTCGAAATTTCTCCTCTCCCATCGCAGGAATAACTTCCAGAAGTCAAATTCCTTTCGTCATCTGTCTTTCTCATAACCAAGGTCGCCCGAGGTTATCGCCAGAAGAGGTGCCCCACCACGTCGGCTAATCAACGGCTTCCAGAAGTCCATCTCAGCCAATCAGAATTGTCTTATTCCAGGTCGGCAAGCAAAGAGGCGAATCATTCAACATCAACCAAGAAAGCTTCGCTCCGCCAACGACGTCAACCACGCCCGCGCCAATCTCCCCTCTTCAGGCCCTCTGATATCGTGCGATCGAGGTTCGCTCCTCTGTCGAATCGTTCTCTCGCCCGAAATGCTCTCTTCCACGCGGTCCGCGGCTTCAATGGCCCTCCGAGGTGCGTGCCTTGAACTCTTCCGGCCAGGCGGACTTTATAGCTCGGACAACGAATTCGATCATCGCGACGCCAATACATGTTACTGACTTCACTTGTCACAATAGTCAAGCCTACAACTGCCATTGTTCCTTTCCGAACTACCGCTGCCGCCTTTACGACCAACTCTCGCCGGGATGCGAGCGCTCTCCAGACTCACTCCGCAACTGGTGTAGGAAAGGTTCGCAGAGAGGTTCCGCTGCCCAGCGAGGTTGCTCCTAAGGGTGCCTTGCAGTATGCGCTGTATGTTTTTCCTCCAACCTTTGTTTGTGTCAAGAAAATCGCCTTCGTCACCTAAATACTGGGCCAGCACTAACCTGCTCCATTCAACAGAACCACACTTGATGCCGTCACCAACTGGGCTCGTCAGTCCTCCCTGTGGCCCATGACCTTCGGTCTGGCCTGCTGTGCCGTCGAAATGATGCATCTCTCCACCCCCCGATACGATCAGGATCGTCTCGGTATTATTTTCCGTGCCTCGCCACGACAGTCCGATGTTATGATTGTTGCTGGAACTCTCACAAACAAGATGGCTCCTGCTCTTCGACAGGTTTACGATCAGATGCCTGATCCTCGCTGGGTTATTTCCATGGGTTCATGCGCTAATGGTGGTGGATACTACCACTACAGCTACTCTGTCGTCCGAGATATGTCTCCCAACTCCCCCCTTGGTTCATACAGTCCATCTAACTCCCAAGCAAGCTGCGATAGGGTAGTTCCTGTTGACGTCTACGTGCCTGGCTGTCCTCCTACGAGTGAAGCACTGATGTACGGAATCTTCCAGCTCCAACGGAAAATGAGGAACACTCGCATTACCCGACATTGGTACAGAAAGTAAGGATTCAAAGCAGAGGAGTCGATCAGAGATTCAAATTCAGCCGGATTGCGTCAAGGCAGTGCCTTCATTGGATCTATTCAAGGGAAATGCAGTGGAATGGTTGTCGTTGAGGAGGATGGCGCCCATGGAAGCATGTACAATTTAGACAGCTCCATCTCCTATGTTAAAGTTTGTAGTATTTACTTTCCTTGCTAGAGGACAAGGATCCAAGGGCATTATTCCCAGTTCACTAAAAACTTAAATGTACTTTGTGGTTGTGGATGGTGTGTATCTCAAGTAAACATGTCACTCAAAGAGTAGCACGAACATTTAAACACACCAAGCCAAATCCTTATTTTTTAGGGAAAGGGAATAGACTACCATCTATAATCGCTTTACAGATTAAGACTGTGCACTTCTGATAAGTATCGGCTTTGACTATCAAGTAAGTTTGATAGTATGGAATTTGAGGTCCCCTTTATGTGAGCACTCCTATCAGGAGAATCCTTGAATGTCGACAATTATCCTGGTTCTATAGGATTTGAAGTGTAAAGATGAAAATTTGGATTGGTCCTGGTTCAAAGTACGTTAATAACAGCAGTGAACAGTTCTCTGTCTTGAACGGCATTTGGTTGGCAAGGGGCAAGATTGGTCTTATTTAGCTTTCAGCAAGAAACAGGATTCAGATGATGCCCCTTCTCGATTTATAAGGAACCCATTCTCTGAGACGATTCTAACAGTTGGTATAAATCCAAGTCGAGATTAGTGTTCGGACTGTCCAGACTCAGGGGTAATTATTCATAGTTCTCCTGCAGCCACCAGTGCAGCATCAACATGTGCTTTATAGTATTAGCTAACAGTAATGAATGAATAAACTACCTAAGAGAATGTCTATATAGGTATGATAATGCTAGAAATCTCTTAAGCACGTCGTATGTCAAACTCTGCAGAAAGGGGATAAGCATAATCTGAATGATTGTATTATACTTTATTTCTCTATAATGCCGTTTCCTTCTTCCAAATTACCAAAGTTCATCCAATATCACCTTGTCCTGTGCATTTATTAATTTCAATAAATTCTTGTTCCTTTGTTAAAACATAGCCATGCGATGATACCTATCATCATATCAGAGGATTTTGGCTTTCTACCTCTTCTCTCACAGATAAGGCTTTTGGCCTGATCTCTCTTCCGCCATGAACTATTGTATTTGTTCAGGAATAACGACAATAAGAGCAAACCCCTTAGTCGCCTCAAGCTAGCTACTATTTCCAAGGAGATCTGTTACTAATGCAAGTTCACTAGGTGGCGTATTATGACAGGGCTTCTGTCTATATTATAAGTAGGGTACGCATCTCTAATTATTGGCTTATCTATGTATATAGTTCGCAGATATCTAGACAGCACTGCAATGAGCAGACGACTCTTGCAATTTTCCTGGAACCTGTGTGATGTTACTGTTACCTGTTGAGATTGACTTGAGGAGAAATGTTGCTCAAGTTTCAAAAGCAGGCAATTGCACCGTACACAGGCAGCGCCAACGGAATGTTATACAAGATACAGGCCCGCTAACTCGTTGAGAGGACTGCTAAGTCCTATCTCGTCGTCAACAGGCTTCTCGTGGTCACTGAAGGAAGAGTTCCAACCCGCATTCAATTTCCGCGGAGATTATCCAGCCTCTTTAGGAATAATATTAGATCATAGTAAGCTAATACCATCATAAAATATGATAAATTCCGAAAGTAGGCATCATAAAATCATCATAAGGTCATCCTAAATACCCCTCTTGATTCCCTACCAGGCAATACAACACGCACAGCCTACTAAACAGGAGCAGTCAAAATATACACTCCATAGACAAAAGCTATCATCAACTCTTGGCAGGTCTAGAAGATCAAATGCCTGGATGTTCTTTCTGCCAAGCAAGGAGATAACTTCTAGGTGCATAGAGTCAATAAGTGGTGTGATCGTATCCGAGATCTCGAGACGCTGAAAAAGCTTTACAACCCCTACCGTTGTCGTTCGTCCCTGAAATCATTTGCTCTCTGGAGCATGGTTGTGATAGTTGACTTTGAATAATTGCTGGTTGTCTTTAACTATAGGGAGTGAAAGACCTGGTCTGAGAAATGGGGCAATGTCTTTTGGTGGTTCTTGTGTTGTAGAGATCAGCCAGGTCACCTACTTCTGGGCAAAGGCATCTGAGATAACTAGATCCTGTGGTTCATTAATCGTATCATTGTCAGGTATCCCCTCAGTTAGGCCGATATCCTCATAGGGGCTGGTTCTGTTGATGTCTCCTTGGTCGTAGGTTCTGCCATTGTCTTATTGTTCCTCTCTGATAGGGGTGAGTTCTGATGACGCTTTACTGGAACAGCAAAGCTCAAGATAGACAGTTGGAGTAACCCACCTGGTTAATTATGCTTGAGCTTCATCTTTGTGAGGAAGCGTAAAGATAGTGTAAAGATAGTGTATCATCTATATTCTCGTTCTGATCATGACGAGCAGCGAAATCTTCAGCGCCTATTTCGTTGCTGCATAACTAAAAACCATAAACTTAGGATTAACTTAGGATCAACTTGACTAAAACTTTACTTAGATCCTAAAATTATCATAAGGATTTTCATAAGCTTAGGTTCAATCCCGGGCATTTCTTCCTGTTATCAAAATGCTTCTCTGCTTTGTATCACCGCTACCAGTTATAAATAAACCCACACACGCGGTATCACTCATCTAGACTGTGATTCTCCCTACAATCCTATCACTTGCATCAACCTCCATTCCCATCGACCACCGCCCTGTCCAAGCCTCTTCCACAAAAGACCTCAACATCCAAGAGCTCCCCCGTTTTTCGACCGTGTACTACTACTACTCCTTGCATAACTACCTCAATTATAAAAGAGACCTCCGGAACGTGAAGCAAGCAGGCACTCTTTCAGAGTCGGGGCCTGATTAGACCAAGTGAAATCTTGAAACCGAGAAATATTGCTCCATAACAGGATCTATGTCACCCTCCATCCCATTAACATGGGTTCAAGCCATGGCTGGAGATAGCAGTTCCGAAACCCCTTCTCTAGAACAAGAAATAGCTCATCCTAAATGTTTTAGCGGACCCGAACGACATGATAGCCACACTATATGACTCTCACGGCATCAGGCCAATTCTTACAGACGAGATGAAGTCGAACTTATCTGGAGCCTATCTTCGAGGGTGGACGGGACGATATGACGAGGACTTCTTCCATGCTCTTTCTCCAGCCAAATCTATCGTCGCTCAAGAACGCGATTATCGACCAGGCAATCGGAAATATATACGGGGCTTGTGGGGATCATCTGTATGAACCAAGCCGCGGTTGAGGCTCGTCGAGTCTCAGACTATAACAAAAGATACTCCACAAAGATCACCCTCCATTAGAGCACCACATAGGCGAAGGCTGGAAAGGGCAGAGATAGAGTGGCAAAGGAAAAGGAAGGCCAGTTGACTGGTTTCCTTGGCTTGCTTTAAGGGTAGTGAGAGCCTAATAGACAGAGGTGCCTGGCTGCGGAAAAGACCTTGACCGTGAAAGTGCCTCTGGAGAGGGTGGAAAGGTCAAAGACTCGCATCTCCTAATGAAATAATCTGTGGCTGTCTAAATATGCTTTGTCGCCTGTGAGTGTGTGTTGGAGGAGCAGGATGCGGAGGCAAATTTGTGCAACCATTCCAACGTTGTATGCTACCATTGCTTGAGGGGTTAATGTAGCAAGCCTCTCGAAATCTCTGCTTTTTAATAAAAGTAATGAAATTCATTATACACAGCTCGCTTTTTGTGTACTCCAATAAGTGGCTTCCACTCTTCCCTGCTCAAGCGATATCTGATAGAACTGGGACACTGGTATGTTCCATAAAAGCATTCCTTCATCTGGCACCTCTCGTATGACTTTTGCTTGCGAGTTGTCTATTTGTAGGTTATTGGTAGAAGAGGGAAAATATGTATAGTAATAGAGGGCAGCAGATGGCCAGCAAGCGGTGCTAAGAATCGCCAGGAGAGGATATAAGTTCCAACAAAACATCCACATGTGATGGATCTAGGCTAGAGGCAGGGCTTCGTCCAGACATGATGGTAATAAAGAAGACTGTATCAAGAAGATGGTGCAGGAGGTCGCAGGCGATATGTATTGATGATGTCAATAACAAGATAAAGATTAGCAAATCTCACTTACTGATGGTAATGGCTAAACTATCAGTGTCACAACTATCATCTACAATGCCATCTCGCTTATTTTCTGTCTCTCTGTGGTGTTTTAAAAATGGGAGCCTGGCTGGGTATTAAAGGACGAACTTCAGAGGGCGTGTATATGGATAGCGCATTCAAATGCCATACACATCAAATCAGCACAAAGTATATTCCTGAATACAAAGAATGTAGTTACTAGACTACCGAGTCAGGTCGAATCGGTTTAACTCTCTTAAAATCTGTTGGCCTCAGTCACTTGGCTGATGAAGAACTTGTGCAAATTCTGCATCGAGACTAAATAGTTTGCTATTTCAGATTTAGAAAGCACCATCCGTTCGCGAATGCAGTGACACCTGGCTAAAGAATATGAGGTAGAGATGCACAAGGGCATTTTCGATCTTCGAACTCCTGACGAACTTCCAATCTTTTAAGCCGATGCCACCATCTTCGATGCTTAGATCGGCTGGGACTTTCAGCCAAGAATCCCACCTCACTGGCGCATTGAGACGGACCAGATTATTCAACATGATTGTGATCCAAGAATAGAAAAAAAAGAGTTTCTCCCTTCTCGATGCTCATCGAGTAGTCGGAAGAACATCAGTTAGTCATAGAAATCTCCGGCAAGGTCGATTTTGTCACGAGGGCCATCATGTGTGAGAACTGTGTCCAGCCAGGCCAGTTCAGGTGAAAACCTTGCACATCATGTTGTGTTCAATGCAAGTGTTGGCGTCGCACAAGTCACCGAGAGGTCCAGCTGAGCGGTCTCGCTTCTTGAAAAGGAGACTGGGTCTGTACCAAGAGTTTGCACAACCTTATTGCCACAATGAGGCTTTCATGCTGTTATCCATAATATAGGCCTAATATCATCATAAATTATATGAACTTTATAAAACTGCTCTAAGTCTAGGACTAATTAAGCTCTTCTTGGGGTCTTGCGAATAACACAAGGCATCTGCTGCTTAACTCAGTATCCAAGCTGTAAAGAGAGTTAGCTCTCAGCAATATTCACCATTATTATCAGTAGTACCAAAAGGGTCAAGGAGTTTGCCAAACTTCATGGGCAAGTACCTAATAGTGCCAATCTACACAACCCACAGTTCTGTAGCCTTGAGTGATGTCTATCTAATAGATGTGCAGGCACCAACCCGAGCCCCAGTGATAGATTCATCACTAAGGTACTTAATGAAAGGATACAAGCCCAACGGATGTTGTCCTAGATCTTAGGGTCGAAGGAATGAAGAATGCTTTAGGCCAAGCGATTGACAAGAGAAACAGGATTGGCATCTACACTAAGGAAGTCTACAAACACTGAGTGAGGCGTTCGCGGGCTGTGAGATTGGATTTTATAGCTTTATGGTTTTATAGCTTTAAGATATAACTATAAAAAGACAAGCTGCAGGTACGGAATTGAAGGTCTAGATAACAAGACGACGACTAAGAGAATTCATTAAAACTAGTAAGATAGAAGGAATAGCAAAAAGCAACTCCGGTACAGGGAATCGAACCCTGGGCTCCGCGGTACTGATCTCTCAGGTTATGAGAGCGCGAAATGTTAGCCACTACACCATACCGGATTGATACGAGGCTTCTTTGGGAAACCGCAACACTGCGGGTCACCAAGTCGATTTAGCTACACAATGTGCCAACCTTCAAGAGGTCTACGATCAGTTCTATTCAATCCTCAATACTGTTTTGGGGACAGGTCCAAGCATACTGCAACTTCCGACTCTGTCTCGATTGTCAACTGAGCCTAGCTAGATACACAAGTCTGATGTCTATCTGTCAGTCATTCAAGTGTGTTACAGCGGACAAGAATTCAATGCTAGCCTGATCTTACCGGGCTCAAGAACACTAGGAACCCTTTCATTTCCCCTGCGCTTCAGTATTGAGAGTATATAGCTGGGCCTGACAGCTTTCGTCACAGACAATCTTTTTGAAAACCATGAAAATTCAGGGGTATGTGACATGGCTTGTCACAATAAGTCCAGTCCGATGATGCCTGCAGCGATGAGGAACAGTCATGATATTGTCAAAAGCATGAGAGAAACCATCAAGATTGAGGACATTCAAGGGACCTTTATAGTCCTTGACAATCTACCCATGAACGCGGCCGACGGGTGGAATAGGAACACTGCTTCAGGGACAACATTCGGGGGCATAGGACTGCCGTGAAGAGAACAATTGAAGCAGATTGAATGTGATTTAAGGTGTTCTTTTGGGTTTCTTTGTTGTTTGGGTCCGCGTGGATGAATCTTTTGATAGTTGGGATATACCACTATCCTTCCCACCACCATAGCCTCAAACCGGCCATCAACCAGACAGAACGCACACACAAGAGGCTGGGAACACTTGTCTGAGGTCCGCATCCTTCAGTGAATGCACTGAAAGTCGAAAAGGACGTCAAAATCTGCAAGAGAGGCCAGGATGACTTCTTTGGTATGTCCTACGGAAATGCATAACTCGCTGCATATTATACAGTGATGATCCTACGACTGGCTTAACCCTGTCCGAGTCATTATAGTTCCTGTCGAGCTGAGGTAAAATTCGAGTTGAACCTGCTCCGTAACCCTTGGCCGAGAAGTTTAGGTTCCTCCTTTTTGGCGTAGATGAACTAGCACCACAACCCGAGCTCGACCTGTCTTACTTATTTTACTGGGACTGAGTTATTGATAAAAACTCCCCAGGGAATCCTGTTTAACAAAAGGTGCCAGCATCCATTTTACTTGCGTCCTCCACCATGAGGTTCACAACCTGGAATGACCAAAGTTGCGGCTTTGTGCTGCCCAAGGTTATCTTGAACACATCCCATGTTATCACCTGGATATCTCACTGAATTGATTTCTGTCTACGGAGGCAGAATTCTTTATAATCAGCAAGCCATTGTCAGGATATTGCAAAATATCTTCCCGAGTTTCAAGAACCATTGGAAATTGACCAGCAAAGTAATTCAGGGGTAAGCCAAGATCTACACTCCACAAAGACTACCTTAGCTGGAAAACAACAGAATTGAGGGTACTTGTATTTGATACCGCCAAAGCCTACGCGGGTTACGTCAAGTTTGGAACAAGTTCTCGGAGTTCTTCCCCTTGCGGTGCCGTGGCACTGTCAGCGACTGTCAACGACTACCAGTTGCATCACTTACGGCCTCAACCTTAGGGCAAACGAACCCCCATTTCGTATGCACAGAATTGAATAAACTGTGCCTCTTGCTGTAAAGCCTTTCCCCTCCAACTTTCCCCTCCTCCTCTCCTTTTTTCCTCAGCAGCAGCACCACCACCACAACCACAACCACAACCTGGTAAGTACATTGTTCCCTTACGCGTGCCCCAGATGTATTGAGGAAAACAAAACTCTGACACTTTGAAATAGTAGTGACAGCTACTACTCTGCCTCGTCATGTTAGGGGTCGCTCGAGAAGAGGAGAATGAGTTCTATGGCCAACCCCCAAGCCAGCCAGAGTCACCTCTGGTAATTGCCACTCACTTGTGAGTAAAAGACAGGGCCTAAGAAACTGGTCCCCTCCGGCGCGCAACAAGCGCACCGCATGTCGTGCTGGCATCGACTGCGGAGTTTTACTTTTCAACGTCTCTTCTAATGAGACACACCCTGCCCAAACAAGAAACTTGTAAGTACACCAAACAAATGATGAATACATACAAAGTGCTAATATCTCAGGATTTGATCTGATTAGATTCAAGAAGATGTCGCTTCTTCCGATCTCTATCCTGCGACAAAAAACACTCTGTCCCCTCATACCATCCTTGCCATCTCTATATCCAACATCAAAATCAACATCGAAAGATATTCCCAGTTCAATTTTGCACACCGCGATTGTCACGCAAAGCATTTGTTCCTTTACATGGATATTATGTTCTCGTTTTGTTTCCAAGATCAACACCAAGTATTTCTTTCACAAATTCCCCTCACCAAACCCAGCTCGGACCTACATCTACAGTAGTCTGAGGATAAACTGCATAGCATGAAAACTGCTGGTTGGTTGGCTCAAAACGCAACATGAGCCAAAGACTCATCCTCATTGTCTCTGGTATACCTCGAGCAATAATAAACCTTGCCCCAGGTTTGAGGAGTGCGTTCGGACGAAACGCACTTAACTGTACCCTCGTCCATCACCACGTTGCCCCCGATCTTTTCGGTTTGGTGTTTGGGTCTTATTCTTTTCTCTCGCCTCTATGACCATTATCGACTGGCAGCAGCTACCGTATGGATCATCGACTAGCACCACTGTTTTCATGGCTTTACGTCTTCTCGACCTCTCCCGAGGCCTTTCCGCCCCTTCACGACCCATCTCTGTCATCGTTTGTATGGAATGGACTCAGGCTCTTTTCAACCCGAGACTCGCCATCGCTTCCGTCGAGGTTTGGTTTGTCGCAAGATAAATCGCAATCTGGGTGAGATTGATGCAGAGGCCGGTGCTTGGCAACTGGCATGGCTGGCGCTAGATCAACAAGAAGGGCATACTGAACAACAATGTTACCTAGAGACACGATGACTTTCTTGCTCAAGGTATCAATTTCCAGATCATCTGGTTTACTTTACCGCCCATCGAATCTTCAGTCTGCTCCGCACCTGCAAGCACATGCTTTTCGCAAGCATTTCCATTCAACTCCCTTGCCATCGACTTACACAAGACATCGTTGGACTAAGGTGCTCATGGCAACCAACCTCCTGCTGAGCCATCCTGGTCAAATGTCCGTGAAACAAGAGGCTGGATTGGTTTGAAAGCTATGCCCTCACACTAGTTTATACGACTAGATTACCTTCTGTCGAGCCGAACTACGTTCGCTGACATCCTGTTTTCCCGCTTTAGGTGGATATGATGCAACTCAGAGTTCCTGACCGCAACAATACCCACAGACCTTGCCAAGTTCAATTAAGGAGATCAGACTCATCGCCGGAATGATTGAACAGCACTGTTCTACCGAGAACTCAAATACATCCCTCTCTTTGGCTTGCATGCAATGGTATCCAAGACCTGGATGTGCTTGGCTTCGGCATATAGTCTCAAGGTTGCACGTTCCTCAATAGCATCTGGACTTGATGTTCATTTCCTCCGCCAGCAAGACACACACCCGCAGTCTTATTCAGTCAAGTCTCAGTCTTCCTTTCAGTCGCTGACTGTGTCATCACATTCCAAGCCAACACCGTCAAGGGCTCGGAGTACGCGACTCAGCTGGCCATGACGGAACAGATATTATATCTGAACTACAATGCTCATAATACGGGTTGCTGGAAGCTCAAGTCAACCACCACAAGCTCGACTCTGCAACAGCTGGCGATGGAAACCTCCATCTAACGGAGAAGTCTTGATGACGCGTTCTGCGTGTCCTTGGCTGTACCTTCGAACTTCACCAATTGCCCATCATTTATAAGTCATCGCCGCGGCAACCTTATTTTGCTTTCGCATATCTAATGTGTTTCCAGTCAGTGATTTCAGCTCCAGTCTGGTGGTCTGTTTCATCTCAAGTCCAACCTCACTCTCGTCCTTGCGGCGTCGACAACTCCGAGTTGCTGCGGACCGATTCTGGCTTGACACATTCGAGTCTTTCCGGTTGCCGACGACAACTGGTATCGATCGGACATTCTTTGCTGTGACATCCAAATTCTATACATGATGCGCAATACTCGGAGGGCATCACAGAAAGTTGAACTCGTGTCTGACCAATTGATACCTCATGAAGCACACTCCAGCGTCAAGTGTTACATCAGATTCAACTTCAAGCACGCCTAGACCCGGATAAACGGCTACAGCTGTCATTCATAGCTCACGATGGAGTAGAGAGAGTGAGTGCCGTTGGTGCTGATAAGCTCATTGAAGTTGGAGACAATCAGGCGTTGGCAGGTATAGAAAGACGCGAGTCTATTGCTATGATCGGGCTGGAAGGAAGGGGCTGCTATTTAGTACAGATACTTCATCAAACGATAAATATATGGGGACTAAACAGGTGTTCCAGATTACACAGACTGTAATTAAATCGAAGGCTTGCTCTGACGTTGTTACTCCTCACGCATGTTGCAGTGCCTCTATTGTTGATCACGTTTTTGGACCTAGTAGGAAGACAAACCCCATTTACCGGCAGATGCTTGAACTTTGATGCAAATAGAATGTGATCGAATGACAGAAAAGCGACCTCCTGGGCCCTTTAACCCTCTTCTGTGTCACCTCTAGAATCTACTGTATTTTGGTCATTCATAGCAGTCTTCATAAGGAGCCGGTGATGTACGATGACAGTATGGACATCAAGGGCTGTCATCATGGAGAAGTTCACGATGCCCGTTGCCAAGTACTGTTTAATGTGGGTGATGCTGACTCTCTAGTCTTTTTGAATTTTCTAGACACAAGATCTTTATGAAGTACACCTCTGATACGCCCCTATCCATGGAGATGATGGTTGAACTCCCCAACCGTCTGTGTTGAACGCGCCTAAATCTCAGTATGCAACGCCGATATGCACCAATTTTCCCTTCATCTTAGTCTATCGTCTTTTCTTGAAGAAGTTTCTAGGCATCGCTGGTCTTTTCTTTCTCCTTTTCATCTCCAAATTCATCACCAAACTCCTCAACAATCCAGAGACAAAACTTCTCCCACTCGATCTGCCACTCTTGCATTCTCTTGGCCTTGACATTCGTCCCAAGACTAGCCTGTTTGATGTCGTTGATCCAGTCAGCCTGGCTCTGGTCCTCAAAAGCGGCCCATCTAACGCTGTTCTCCGCGAGACTGCCAAGGCCTGCGAGACCAAGGTTCTTCCACCCCTGGAGAGCCTGCCAGAAATCGTGTGACATGCCGGCTGTGTCTTGCCCGAGCATAGCGGGATCATCGTTACACAGACTGCAAGCAACACCACGAGCCAAAAGGGCGGGCAGGGG